>NC_088780.1:75952176-76266377 GCF_958450345.1 Calliphora vicina
TAGAAATTTTCGACAATAATATGTATGTATGTATGTGTATGTATGTACGTATGTGTATGTATGTATGTTAGGGTTGCCAGCCGTCCTGGATTGTCCAGCTTTTTTGATGCCTGTCCAGTTTCAAGCTAAAATTGAATTTGTCCAGCTAAATAGAAATTTTCGACTATAATATCCATAAATGAAAACTTACTAACTCTAATTAGTACACAGTAATAACTTATGCAAAAAAGTGTATGTATTTTTTGAAGAAAGGAACAAAATAAATGACAAAAAGTCATTCATATGGAATTTCTGATTATAATGTCAATGAAGAAGAATGTAAACGTGAAGGATTATCAGAAGCATATTTATATTTTATGCAAAACATAATGCAGGAATTTACAGCTCTTGAGAATTACTCTTGTACAGGGTTTAATATTCAGCACCAAAATAAATAGCCTCATGTAACGACTGAACTGAAAAAAGTTTAAGTCTTCAATTTCAACAATTTGCTTACTGAAAACAGTTGACTGTGCACACACATTACAACAGCAAGCAGCAATCGATTTTGTTTTTTTCCAGCAGCCAAACGAATCAGCAGCCGCCATGTTTCAGTTTTCAACTCTACCGAACTGATTACACGACTTCAGCAGCAAAAACATTTCTGTGTGTGCTGCTTACGCATTGTCAGTTTCGAGTTTTGTTTTTCGTACTACGCAGCGTAACAAAAACTGCTAGCTCGACTGAATAGTACGACTGGCTAGTTTGGCTGGTTGTATAAAATGTGTGTACAACAACACACACTTTATGAAGCTAGGTTGAATCGTATGATTTTTTGGTTTTTGTGTTTACATATCACAGAGGAAATTTAAATGTTATTATTGTTAATAGAAATAAATAGGAAATTCTTATATTTATTATATCTTAATTAAAAATACTAAAAAATAAATTTAATAAAATTATTAATTAATAAATTTAGAATAAAAAATTATTGATATTTTTTTATTATATTTTATATTGACTAACACAGTACAACATTTTTCAGTCCATTGCTTTGGGACTCAATTCTGACAATTGCACGTGAAAGTAGCCCCAAAAATAAGGACTTCTGTATCATTAGTTTTGTCAAGTTGGCTGCCATAATAATTTAATGGCCATACGAATTTTTTTCCTCAAGGTGGATTTTTATCACTTTTTCTATATTTTAGCACGGTTATATCTCGTATACCGTACGGAATATCTCTTTTGTGGCTGAAGCAAAGTTGTATATATTGAATAGTAGAAGAAAAGTACGGAACATACCTACCCGAAAAAGTTGCATCCAGTGCCTTAAAAATCGTAAAAATGAAAATTTTTACCAATTTTTCACCTTTTTTGCTCAATAACTGGATTACAAATCCAATTATGGACCGAACACCATGAAATTAGGTCGTGTGATTTGTGTTTATATGAAAGTTATTTATCATGAATTTTTCTTGTATACCATAATTTTTAACAGATTTATTCACTTTAAAGTGATTTTCGGAAGCGGGTCTTATATGGGAGCTATGAATAATTATGGACCGATCATAAACAAATTTGGTACATATAATTTTCTCGGCACAGGGACGAAGCCTGTTGATGTTGGCTGAAATCGGTTCATTATTTCACCTAGCCCCCATACAAATGTCCTCCCGAAATTGGACTTTATCGGTCATAAATGTTTAATTTATATATGTATCTACACAAAATTTCGCTCCAAATAAGTTTTATATATGCAAAATTCATGTCACCAAATTTTATTATGATCGGTCCATAATTATTCATAGCTCCCATATAAGACCCGCTTCCGAAAATCACTTTAAAGTGAATAAATCTGTTAAAAATTATGGTATTCAAGAAAAATTCATGATAAATCACTTTCATATAAACACAAATCACACGACCTAATTTCATGGTGTTCGGTCCATAATTGGATTTGTTATCCAGTTATTGAGCAAAAAAGGTAAAAAATTGGTAAAAATGTTAATTTTTGCGATTTTTAAGGCACTGGATGCAACTTTTTCGGGTAGGTATGTTCCGTACTTTTCTTCTACTATTCAATATAACCGTGCTAAAATATAGAAAATGTGATAAAAATCCACCTTGAGGAAAAAAATTCGTATGGCCATTAAATTATTATGGCAGCCAACTTGACAAAATAGCCCCTTATTTTTGGAGCTACTTTCACGTGCAATTGTCAGAATTGAGTCCCAAAGCAATGGACTGAAAAATGTTGTACTGTGTTAGTCAATATAAAATATAATAAAAAAATATCAATAATTTTTTTTATTCTAAATTTATTAATTAATAATTTTATTAAATTTATTTTTTAGTATTTTTAATTAAGATATAATAAATATAAGAATTTCCTATTTATTTCTATTAACAATAATAACATTTAAATTTCCTCTGTGATATGTAAACACAAAAACCAAAAAATCATACGATTCAACCTAGCTTCATAAAGTGTGTGTTGTTGTACACACATTTTATACAACCAGCCAAACTAGCCAGTCGTACTATTCAGTCGAGCTAGCAGTTTTTGTTACGCTGCGTAGTACGAAAAACAAAACTCGAAACTGACAATGCGTAAGCAGCACACACAGAAATGTTTTTGCTGCTGAAGTCGTGTAATCAGTTCGGTAGAGTTGAAAACTGAAACATGGCGGCTGCTGATTCGTTTGGCTGCTGAAAAAAAACAAAATCTATTGCTGCTTGCTGTTGTAATGTGTGTGCACAGTCAACTGTTTTCAGTAACCATGTGATCAAAAACTGAAACTAGTTACTTTTTTTTAAGCATGAGACTGTAAAAAGTCAACTATTCAGTAAAATGCGACTGCTTTTAGTAGTTCTTCGAAACCCTGCTCTTGTACAGTTTTAGAGTTGCAGGATATAATGACAGTACTTATAAATAGCATTAAATGTAGAATACATAACACATGTTTTGGCACCAAAGTTAACACCATTTTGAAAAAATATTCGCCTAATGAAGTTAAAATATTTAAGACGGAATTAGAAGACTTTCTTGGGAAGATTTACAAAAGCTTAAATATATGAAGATTACTGCTGCCTTCGTGAAGCTTATAAACAATAGCAAGAGATTTGTCAAATGATATGGTTCTATTTTGTTTACGAAAGGTGAAAGGAATGAATTCGAGAGTTTTAGAAAAGTTGTATGTTTATGTGAAAGAGTTTTTGCTATTTTAAACAATCTCTATACTAAATAAAAAACCGATTGTCATTGGACCTGATTAGAGCTAAAATATTAATATGAACAAATTTAGAGGAATCTTGTATAGATTTTTAAAATTGTTTACATATCTCTAAAGGTTTGGAATTGGCCAAATCCGTAAGCTCAAAAACGAAATAAAGTGGCAGTGTTTTTAATATTTAATTTATTACTTTTAATTCTTTCTTTATTTACATCCATACATATTGATATTGTGCCATCGATTTTTCAATAGCTTTTGGTATGAAGAAAAAAGGACATACAAATTAACATTTTCTCGGTCATATTTTTAGTGTCCAGTTTTTTTTGATTTGTCCAGCTTTTTAAAAGCCAATGTCCAGCTTTTTGCGATTCTGAATCTGGCATCCCTAATGTATGTACATAATTTTTTATGATTTCCAGCTAGACATAGAGAAAATATGGGCGAAATTTACTACATTTTTTGAAGAAGATAAAATTCTCTAATGTTATTGGATTAATTGTATTCTTTACGTTTCAGACTTTTCGATACATTTAGAAATATTGGCCAATATTGGGATATACAAAAATATTTGAACTACATAAATCATTGGGTAATGCAATTTATTATTAAATAGCAACAAATTTGTGTAAAAATTTCCTTCATGTACAGTTTTATAATATTTATTAACTTGTTCTTATTCTGAATGAAAAAAGTTAGGAAAAAAGATATGTTCGATTAATAATATTAAAAAATTCAATCCAATTATGAATTTCTTTTTTCTGTGTTACACTTTATTATACCCTACACCACCATAGTGGGGAGGGTATTATGCGTTTGTGCAGATGTTTGTTTTTTTCTTTTTTTTTTTTTTTCATCATTTATTTATTGTATCTTCATTATTTAATGAACTAACAATAAGTGGTTCAAATCTTATATCTAATATTATTATTTGATTAGTCCAGCCAGTGCTGGACGAAAAAATTTTGTGTTCATGGTTGTTTTGGTTAAATTGGCATTCTTCCTTCTAGATTAGGTCTGCTGTGTCCCTCCTTCTTAATCGAGTGTGGCCACGGTTATCTAATATGTTGCGGGCCAGCGGGTTTGGGTGAACTTCAAGTTTTTTTAAATATTTTTGTACGTTTTTCGAGATTTCAGTTTTTACAATGGGCACGTTTAGATCTTTGTGTATATTCGCGTTTTTGATATACCAGGGGGCAACTGTGATCATTCTTAGAAACTTGTTTTGGCGTCTTTGGATCTTTTCTACATTTGACGCTGAGGCCGTGCCCCATAACTGTATGCCATAACACCATATCGGTTTTATGATCATGTTATAAAGTAGAAGTTTACAATCTAAACTAAGCGTGGAGTTTCTGCCAATAAGCCAATTAATTTGAATTGATTTCAATTTCATTTGAGTCAACTTTGCATCTATATGACTTTTCCATGTAAGGCGACGATCGAGATGTATTCCGAGGTATTTCACTTCCGATTGTTGAATTATTGTTTGGTTATTGATATGAATAGGGGGGCATGATTCTCTACGCAATGTAAATGTAATGTGTGTACATTTTTGCTCGTTGACTTTAATTTTCCATTGTTTTAACCATTTTTCTAATTCAAATATGTGGTTTTGTAAGTGACGAGACGCTTCTTGAGGGTTTTCATGAATGCTTAGAATAGCAGTATCATCAGCAAATGTTGATGTATGAGTGCGATTGTTAGTTGGCATATCAGACGAATACATCAAATATAAAAAAGGTCCCAGGATACTGCCTTGGGGGACTCCAGCTTCAATGGGTTGTGCAGTACTTAAAAAGTTTCCCTCTTTAACCTTAAATGTTCGACCAGTTAA
Organism: Calliphora vicina; assembly: GCF_958450345.1. Lineage (NCBI taxonomy): Eukaryota > Metazoa > Arthropoda > Insecta > Diptera > Calliphoridae > Calliphora > Calliphora vicina. Next base: position 75,957,223 of record NC_088780.1, read on the forward strand.
ATAGCTTTCCAACAGCTTATGTGTGTTTGCCGGTAAATTTTGACTCAATTTGTATATTAATCCAGCATGCCATACCTTATCAAATGCTTGAGAGATGTCGATGAAGAGTGCAGAACAGTATTTCTTTTCTTCAAACGCTTTTCTCACCATATTTACAAGTCTATGGGTTTGTTCGATAGTACTGTGTTTTCTTCTAAATCCAAATTGATGATTCGGAATACAATTGTTTTCAGTTAACATCGGGTACAACTTGTTCATAAGTATCTTCTCAAATAGCTTTGATATATTAGACAATAGGCTGATGGGTCTGTATGATTCTACTTTTGTGTGATCTTTTCCCGGCTTGGGTATCATGGTAACCAGTGAAACCTTCCATTCTGGAGGATAATATTCAAGTCGTAATATAGCATTAAAAATAAAAAGAATTATTTTTATTGCTATCCGGGGTAGCTCCATAAGCATCTTGTTGCTGATCTTATCCATGCCAGGCGCTTTCTTGGGATTTAAATCAGCAATAGCATTTTCGATCTCTCGAATCTCAAAACGTAGGGGTACGGCTGCTGCAAAATAGGGTGCAACAGGTGGCAACTCAATTGCTTCGTTTGATGTGTTCGGTGTAAATACTTTTTTTAAATGATTAACAAACAGATTCCCTTTTTCAGTATCATTTCTTGCCCAACCACCACTTGAATTTCGCAAGGGGGACTTACATATAACGGGTCTTTTAAGATTTTTTGTTGCTCGCCATAATGAGTAATCCGATTGTGGGGTTGCGTCCAGGCTTTCTAAATATTTATTCAATGATTCCATTTTTCGAAATTCCAAGAGCTTTTTAAGTCTTTTTATACAATCTTTAAGCTTCGATTTTAGTTGGGGGGATCTGTGCAATTGCCACTCTCTTCGAAATCTTCTTTTTTCATTTAAGAGCCGTTCGACATCTGCAGAATTAATTCTATTATATCTGAATTTTCGGGGTGTTTGGGTAGCATGTTGAGCAGCCATTCTGAGATTTTTATCGAAATTGATAAGAGAGTGATCGATGTTTTCTGGTGTTCTTAGCGGTATGTTTTCCGAGCAATGTGTACTGAGATATTTTTTATATTTGAGCCAATTTATTCTTGTGCCTGCCATCGCTAAATTACCAGTCGGGGATACAATTTCTAGGGGGCTCAATAAAGTAATAATAGTGGGTGAGTGATCTGAAGATAGTTCCAGCGAGGATTCAATTTGAATCATTTCTCTAGGGATATTTTTCATCACGCTAAAATCAATAACATCCGGTATTTTTCGTGGGTCAGTAGGCCAGTAAGTAGGTTGGCCGCTCGAAAGCACATGCAAACCCATTTTAGAAATTGAGTCGAACAAAACACGACCTTTAGGGGTAATCAGTCGTGATCCCCAGAATGTGTGCTTAGCATTATAATCGCCAGCAGCCAGGAAACGGGGGCCTAGTGATTTAAAAAATCTATTATATTGACTTTCTGTAATTGAGAATCTTGGGGGTGAGTATATCGATGAAATCACTAAGTTTCGATGAAAATCTTCAAGACAGATTGTAGTAGCTTGAAGATAATCTTCGCAAAAATCACACATTAAGTAGTGTTTTATTCGAGCTTTTATTAAAATTGCCGAGCCTCCGCATGCTCTACCTCTGGGATCTTTGGTGTCATATATTACATATCCATTTATTCGAAAGGAACTTCTGGACGTCAAATGAGTTTCAGAAACCAGCATTACATCAATTTGTTGGTTTCTTAAAAAATATTCGAGTTCATTTTTGTGTTGGCGTATGCCGTTTGCATTCCAAAAACATATTCTTAGGCAGTTCATGGTCTGTTAAGCACAGCCTGCAATAACATTGATTGCATCTTAAGCATTTCTTGCATCATGTTACTCATTGAGTTTGTAAAGTTATTTACCGATTGCACAAGAGTTTCTATTGTAGATTCTAGTCGGGTAAAATTGAAAATTGGCGTTTGCTCTCTTACCTCTGGGTTCATATTTTCGTTTTGGGGTTGACGGACTTGCGGCTGAGTTTGGTTGTTTCTAAGTACATTTGCATATGTTACTTTGTTGTCATATGTCTGTTGCAACGGGGGGTAGTTCAAATTGATGTTATTTAATGGCTGAGCGGGGAAAATCTTTGGTTTCTGGCTTTGTGATTTTTTAACAATTGAGTAGACAGGACAACCCCTGTAGTTTGCTGTGTGGTTACCTCCGCAATTGCTGCATTTTTTTATTTTAGGATCGTCTTTAGATTTGTTACATTGGGATGTGTTATGCAACTCCCCGCAAATGACACATACTGGTGGCAATTTGCAATATGCCTTGGTGTGTCCATATTCTTGGCAATTCATACATTGAACGGGGCCAAATCGTTTGTGTGGTTCTTCTACCGTAATTTTACGATGCAATAAGTACTTCAAGTTATATATGGGATGTGTTTCATTTTTTTTCAGGTTTATGTCACCGGGTTCAAGTTCAACACGGAAGAGTGGTTGGGGTATTTTTTCGCGATTTCTAATATTTATCACATTTTTTGTCTTATAGCCTTTATCTTCTAAGCTTTGCTTTATTTCGAGTGGTTCAACATTACAGTCAATACCCTTTATTACAACTTGTAGACCCTTGCTTCCTTTCAGCTGATAAGTGTAAAAACTTTTCTTTTGAGTTTCAAAATATGTTACAACCTTTCTATAATCGTTTTCACTATTGACCTGTATTTTAGTTTCATGAATCGTGCCTTTCTTGATTGGGATTACGTAAAAAGAGTTCTCTCCTATTAATGAGATCAGGCTCTGAACCAGTGGATTCGAATTATTTTCTCTCAAGTAAATGGGGGGTGGTTTTGTAGAATGGATTTTATTTACTGGTTCATTAGTTTCACATTCCAGAATAGAAAAACGATTTTCATTGTTTAGTCTATGAGGTTCACTATCCTTATATAATTTGGCCAAGGGTGCCGCTTTCGAGGACTTGGGACTTCGTGCCCGTTTTAAAACTGTAATATACCGGTCCATTCCAACCTGTATTTGGGATTTATTTTCATTATTTAATGGTTGACTAATCTTGGGTACAGCGCCGCTTAATGGGTTAATTTTATTTGTAGTTAGTGTGGTGGAATTCATATCTGAAGCTGATATAGCTAGCATACTTTCAGGCATAGATAAAATATTTTTATTTTCTGATTGAGTTGAATTTTCTTTTGTTTGACAATCATTAGTTGTTGTCAATGCGGGGGGACAAGAACGAGCGCGGTTAACAGGTTTGGCTGTTAAAAACAAGTTGTCATCTATTCTTCTGTTTGTTTTGTTTATATTTTTTTCGTCTACATTAACTGTAACGTATGCATTTCTGCCGTTTACACTTAACCTTCGCTCACTGTTTTCGTTGAAGAGACTCATTTAAGAGTATTTGTAATTACTTTCGTTAACACTCTTGATCTTTATTTAATAGTCAATGCACAAAAAAGGTTCAAAAAAAGAAAAAAAAATATAAAGAATTTTTTTTTTTACTTATTTGTCTTTTAGTTGTTGTTTTGATTTTTTATTTAATAATATTATTAAAAAAAGCGTCCTTTCGCGTAAATAATAAACAGGTGATATTTATATTCCGATAGATACATTAAAATAACGAGTTAACTCGGAGTAAAAATAAACACGTCCGAACTGAACTAGAACTGAACTGATACTACTGAACTGATTAGTCTAACACCCACCTTAAAGTCCGATGTCCGTCTGGTTGGCTGTCCATGTAAACCTTGTGCGCAGAGTAAAGGTCGCAATTTTAAAGATATTTCGATCAAATTTGGTACATATTATTTTTTAGGCCCAAGGACCAAGACTATTGAAACTGGCTGAAATCTCCATTATTTCACCTAACCCCCATACAAATGTCCTTCCGAAATTTGATTTTATCGGTCATAAATGTTTAATTTATAAATGTATCTCCACAAATTGCGCTCCAAATAAGTTTTATATATACAAAATTCATGTCACCAAATTTTGTTATGATCGGTCCATAATTAGTCATAGCTCCCATAGAGACCCGCTTCCGAAAATCACTTTAACGTGCATAAATCGCTTAAAAATGTTGGTATACTCACAAAATTCAACATAGTAAACTTTCATATAGACATAAATTACACGACCTAATTTCATTGTGATCGGTCCATAATTAGTCATAGCTCCCATATAAGGCCCACTTCCGAAAATCACTCAAAAATATAAATTATTGAAATTTTGAAAGAAAAAGGTTTTTGCTCTTTTACTTAGTGTAGGGTATTATATGGTCGGGCTTGACCGACCATGCCTAACAATACGACACTTGTTAACATCAATTCAACTCAAGCTACCACACATAATAACTAGAGTTGGGTTTATTAGCTCAGTGAAGTGACCGCTCTTTTCAGCTCAGCTCACTGAAATGAACTAGGTCGCTCTTTTAGCTCATTAGCTCAGTATGTTGTATAATGACCATTTCATTTTGAGAATTGCTTGTAGTGAATTAAATCAATTATTTCTGTTGTTAGTTGTAAAAACACACATTCTTTTGACAATTAGAGATTTATGCGTGAAATAATTGATTAAAATTTTAAAAAATAAAATTGTATTTTATTTAAACTAATATTTTTGAGGAAAAAAGTGTTAATTTTTTATTATTTATAATTTCCGATGCTAACTAAATGTTTAGACAATATTTGTTAAGCAGAACATTCACTAACTATAAGGTATTATTTTACCACAAAATAATAAAATTACCAAAAAACTCAAGATATTAACTGGAATTTGAAAAAGGAAAAATATTTTGATGATCTGATAATTGTGATCCAAAATAAAAATGTGACAATAACTAAACCAAAATTAATATTGTTGCAATTTTTTTGGGTGTTTTCACATTTACATAATGTTAGTTATCAATTGGCAAAATATATATTTTTTACAACTTATATATATATGATCAACAAAATTTCTACTAAAAATACGAAAGAAAAATTGTTTTGTGATACAATTTGTATATTTTCAACATTAACTTAATTATTTTATGATATAACAATATATAAATAGAATTTCTGAATTTAAGGAATAAGATTTTATAAATCTAATATAGGGATAAACATTATACACTCCAGAAATGTGTTAAATATGAATATTATGCCCCAAATAAAAGTTGCTCCTAACCCTTTGTGGACCAAGGCTTTAAACCCTTGTAAAGGTTTTATTTTTTTATGAAATATTGAATGGGAACATGAAATAATTCACCCTTTTTCTGGGTGAATTATTTTTTTTTTGCCAATAGGCAAAAAAATATATTATTCCAAAGATGATAGTGTACTTCAAAGTACTTTTGGGCAAAAAGGGACAAAATAAGTTTTGTGTTCCATTTTGTAAGCTTATTATTGTTATGGTACTTATAAGTACGTCGGTCGACAAAGTCGAATACTATTTTCTAAAAATTATATAATATATGTCCAAATTTATCTTAAAAAGATAATTAAAGCATGTTCATTTTTATACTTATAACTCAAATCAGTCCGTATCTAACAAACACAAAATAGTTGACCAATCGTAATTTCAAAGAACAACTTATTTCGAATATTTATGTTACAAAACTAACTCCTAAATAATTATCGTTATGGCTTAACTAGAACATTTTATTTGTCGTTAACCTACCGACAAATTTCGTTATCTACCGACTATTTTTAACGAAAATAATCGGTAAAATTTAATTCGGAATATCTCTTAACGATAAATATTGTTAACTAACGAATTTTGATTACTTAACGAAGTACACTTAAAAAGTTACAGAATTGAGGTACAGTACTTTGTATTTTTTTAATTATGTGTTTTGTTAGATATAATCCCACTAATGTATTTTTGAAATAGTAATTTTTTACTAATTACATACTTTCAATTACAATTATTATTTTAACAATAACAATTATGTATTTCCCTTTTTCATTATTTTTTTTATGAAATTTACTTACAAACTGTAGCAATACTCTTTCTTTATTTCATTCTACATCACCATACCATAAATAAATTCACATTCATTCAATAGCACACATACAAAAATTCCTTCATGAAAACAAAAACAATTTGAATAACTCTAATAATTCTTGAAACAAAAATATATACGCGGCAGCATACGATCATATACATAACAAACCTACATTCGAATGATCGTTTTATTTTTGTTTTATTTTTGTAATGTCAGTGAGCGAAAGAATGTTACAGAATTGACGAGTAAAGTGAAACACGTGAAACATTGAAGATGACAAATGAATGTGCTTGTGCAGCTCTTTCATGAGTACTGAAAGAAACATGAGCATAAAACAAAACCGCTCAGTTGAATACGCTTAGTGCTGAGCTGAAAACGCTCAGTATGATGAATGATTCACTTCGCTCAGTTGAGTGAATAGCTCAATTGAACTAGGTCATTCATGAGCTACACAACTCTAATAATAACAGCAACATCAATAGTTATAGGCATGACATATTACAACACGGTTTTCGTGGCGCAATGACATGCTTTTTATGTTCGAAAATACAAATTAAAGCTTAAAGTCCCACCTATTCAACAAAGAAAAAATATTACAGAAACACTCATCCATTCAAAAGAAATACTCATTGATCCAAAATTTTTCACTGTGGCACGTACCATAGAGAACATAGAGCGGAAACTCGAAAAAACTCAAACAAAAAAATTACTCAAAAAAGTTACACATACGAGTGTTGTTTTTGTTTTCACATAGTTTTTTTTACTAATACATTCTCACCACTTAGGTTTTTGACAACTGAGTTAGGTCTTTTACAGGAGAGTTTCCGCTCTATGTGTTTTCTCTATGGCACGTACATTTTGTAAATAATATTCAAAACAAAAAATGAGTTGAGTGCAAAGCAATGGATTACTCATTGTGGGTGACAAATAGAGTCACTCATGCAGGGCTCTAGTATGTACATCTATTTCGTTCGCCTGAGACTTATCGTCATATGTAAACATGCACTTACATATTTACACTATAAAATAGTTTGATGTTTTTTTGTTTTTAATATATGGTGCATAATTGTTTTTTGCTTTTATATTAGAGATAACAATACACAGTGGTTTAGAAAAGTTTTATTTCGGAAATGATTTGGTAGCTTTTAAACCATATACAATCAAATAACTATAGCACTTTTCATTTATACTAATACATATATACCTTGGGCCTATTTCACTAAGCTACAAGTTCACAATTACAAGTGTTTTTGCCTGTAAAATTGTGAACATGTGAATAATTGTGTTTCTTCAAAATACAATTACATGTTTGTAGCTACAAGTGATTTTTACAAGTCAGAAGTCTACAAGTCATACTTCTACAAGTGGTTTTGTTTTACAAAACCAAATTTGTACTTGTAAACTTGTAGAAAAAAAGCTTAGGATCGACGGAGACCCTCAGAAAAATGTTTACAAGTTACAAGTGAATGATAAATTGAAGTAATTTTTGATTTTTAACTATTTTTTAATAAAAATTACCACCGAAATAAAATAATTATTTCGGTGGTACATTAAACATTTTTTGGGTTAGTTTCGGATTAAGCTGAATATTATTTTTTGGACGAATAATCTGTTTGGTTTAGGTCAGAGTCTAATATTTAACCTTCAGCAAATCCACAAACCTTGCACCCTTTTTAAATATTTAACGCTTTTTGGAAATTTGTATAGTATTTCAATATAATCATCATAAATCTTATTCTCAATATCACATTCGTCAGCACTTTCAACACCACATTTACCATTACTTTAGGTTATGTTTCAATTCCAAAGTATTGATATACATATTCTAGTAAAATCCAAGGTTTAAGCATAATGTCCATTTCCAAAAGTTTCTTACTACATTTGACACTTTATCCCATAAGTATTTTATTGCAATCACTTTCAATATTACTTCATTTTAAGATAACATTTTGATTATAATTATTTATTTTAACATAGCGCGGTATATTATTGTGTTGGATTCATAAAATAATATTATTGTTACTTTCAAAATAAAAATTGTCAATACAATTTCATATTGTAGTCTCAGTAGAGCAAGTTTTAGACGTCTGACATTTAAAAATGCGATTATTAAAACATATAGTATCTATATTAAAGAAATAGATAATAATAATTTAAATTTATATCTGCCTATTTAACATGTCTTGTTTTTAAATACGGAATAGTATAAGAGATTATTTCATTACAGGCATAAATTTAGAATTCAGAAATATTACAACCCATTATTCGTTATTCGAAAATGTTGATTTGTGTTGTATTGGTAATATAATTATGGCCTTTAGTATAAAATAATTGATAAACATTTTAAGTCAATCGAATAATGGGAAACCGTGTCAAAAATCTATTGAATGTTATAAAATTCATTAAATTTCTTTTATTTATACAAAAATTGCAATTTAAAGATATAAATCATAAATATCAGATAAAGGATTTTAAGCAATTTTCCACATTATATATTATCAAATTTACCGACCTACATTTCTGTTTGTAAAAATATTGTAAACAAATAATTTTGCATTAATGAATCAAAAAAAAAATAATACAAAAAATCAAGAAAGGCCTTAACATTTGCAAAAAGTGGCAATGTTTGTTTGTTTGGGAATGGTAAATAACTGACCTTTTACAAGTACTAGATATATTAGTGAAAATTTTATAAAAAAAATTTATTCTGAATTTTTTAAAATAAAAATATAATTTACGTAAACTTTGTTATACCAAACATAATAAAATGTTGGACATATGGAAATAGAGCAAAAGATTCATAAATCAATAGTTTGATTTTCATATTTACAAGTATGTACCAAAATTACAAAAACGGGGATACATTGTTAAAATAATAAGCGTCTCAATCAAATTTAGGAACTTAAAAAATGGACGTTTTTACATCATTCTCGTTTGACTTATAACTTTACGGTACCGTGAAATAGCTCCCAAATGAAATAACTCCCAATGAAATTATTCCCATCAAAAATTAAATAATTCCCAAATTTTACCCCAAAGGGAAAAATTAAATTACTCCAAATAATCGGCGGTTTCATAATTTTAAAAATATTAGTCCCAAAAAAGCAAAATAACTCCCAATGAAATAAATCCCAATAGAAATGAAATAATTCCCAATCCGAAGCAATTTATTTATGTAATCTAAAAAAAGGAACTACAAAAGTGAAATTATTCTTCGCTTACCAAAAATTTTTTGCATTGAGGACCTATGGCGTAGCGCAAAGTTTTACTCCTCTGGGATGTGTCAAAAACTGGCTTCACTGAGAAAATTTGTTTTGCATTTGGGAGTTATTTCACGATACCTATCTTTACAGTATTCTTTTTTGCAGATATTTTCAAGTACATACCTACTTTTTAAATACAAAAATTTTATAAAAATAAAGTTTTTCTAAACCACTATGCAATAGTTCTAATCTAAGTATATACAAGACCGTTTAAACTGATTGCAGCATGTTTTCTCGAATAGGACTGAATAAACATTTGTGATAAGTCATTGTGCCTAATAAATCTCATTTATTTCGTGTTTTACAATATCTATTATTAATGTTTATTATTTATTTGACTCTGTTAAGTAATATATCGCTTTTTAATGGAATTTACAATAGTTTTATTTAGTTTAAAGTTAACATTGTACATAATTAATAAAAAAAATCTTTATATTTTAGGATTGAAAATGGAAAAATTAAATGAGTGCTTTAAACCACCTAAAGACAAAATGAGAATAGTGTTTTTTATATTTTTAATTCATGGACTTGGAACTCTTATGCCCTGGAATATGTTTATAACAGCAAAAAGTGTAAGTAATCATAAGTATTGAACATATACATTAGGGTTTTTTCACGAAAAATCGTATAGCAGAAACGAAATCTATGGAAAATTCTAAGAAATTTTCGCCAAGAAACCATAGGTCTAAAATCAAATCCTATCTTGCGCATTTCGTAATTTTTCTGATTTTTTATTTTTTTATGTATTAAAAATCATATAAAATGTTTAGTTACTATTAAAGAAGAATTTTTCAATGGTTACAGTTCTCATTTCTTAGTAAAAAAAACTCATATTTAATAGTAATCACCCATTTCTTAACATTTTATTTGATTTTTAATACATAAAAACACCTTCCTTGGATAAAAGACGAAATGCGCAAGATAGGATTTGATTTTAGACCAATGGTTTCTTAAGGAAACTTTCTTAGAATTTTCCGTAGATTTCGTTTCTGCTGTACGATTTTTTACTTTTAAATCGTCCATACAAATCGGCCCAGCCTAATATACATATAATATATATATATGTATGTGTTGTGTTAATTAGTGGTATAACTGCAACCGTATCGGCGAAGGAAAAATGTTAAGAAATGCCGAAAAGTTTTTAAAAATAAATTGTTAAATATTTCTAAAATTAAAACCAAACTTGTGTTATATTACACTATGCGATTGTGAAATAAAAGTAGGTTAACCATCTGATAAATAAAATCGATGTTAGTTCGATTTAAATTTGTATGGCCCCTTGCACAGTGGTATAGAAAATTTTTTTGTTTGGAAATAATTCGGTATCTCGGGAACTATTCACAAGGTTGGAGCTGAGGTGTTTTCTAGTTAACTTACGTTTGTTCAGCTGTCTAGTGCTAATAGGGGCCAGTGCGTGTCCCCTCAAAGTTGGTCACCTCGGGTCTCATTTTTTTTTAAAAATCGCCAAAAATCTATTTATGATCGTAATGAGCTAATATTTAAAATATAAGATTAAGGTTCCTACGCTACAATATTCAGATTTGTTGTGATGCCCAAATTTGTTGCTAATTGAATTCTATTATATCCATATATTTTTTCGGTCTAGCAACAGATATTCGGTTGGCAAAGAAGCATTACGGTTGAAATAACCAACTTTTTTCACTCAACTCAAACCACAGCACGATGGGTTTTTGAGGCAAAAAGTCCTTTTTTCAAGTCAATCCTTTAAATAATAACGGAATTTTATATTTAACACTTTGAAACACTCAAATATTAAAAAATTAAAGTCAGGTGGCAACTCATGTCGACATGCCGCACAGTGGGAAATATCACCAATCTAGCTTATAAAAAATCGTATCTTTTGTACTATTGATCTGAGGAGTAAGAAATGTATGAAGCGATTGTAGCTAATAGAGTGATATTTAAATATATTGTATTTGTAGACACCCTGTTTCATTACAGGGTGCACCAAAAGGAAGATTTTAGTGGAAATTACAACTTTAAGTTCAAAATAAATCAGAATTTTTTGTTAAATAAAACTCAACTCAAATTTTGAAAAAAAACTCTTGTTTATGATGGGGTTTCGCGCGTTTTGAATTATTTAAAAATATGAATTTTCATTGAACATTTTTTAAAAAAACCTCTTGTTTATGATGGGGTTTCTCATGATTTGTTATCTGTATGAAACAAACAGCCTTATTAGACAGTAAAAGACCATAAAATATTGGAAAACCCTTAATTGCTTAAAAATCAGATGCACAATAATTTCACTGCCTGTATTAGAAATTAAAAATTTCCATTTGGGAATTTATATTAAAAACAAATTTTAGTTTTTTATTGTCGTTTCAATATAAATTCCTAAACGAAAATTTTTATTTTACTTTCAAAAAACAGTCAAAAAACCCATAAAAAACAAACACTTGAATATCGCCCACAAGATATATTTATTTAACCCTATTATTAGGGTGGGTCGATTCTTTTTCATAAAAAATCGTATAGCAGAAACGCATTCTACGGAAAATTCTAAGAATTTTTCCCCAAGAAACCATGGGTCTAAAATCAAATCCTATCTTGCGCATTTCGAATTTTATCCAAAAAAAAAACTATTGAAAAAAATATATATACTGAAATATTATTGAATAAAAGTCGAAATGCGCAAGAAAGGATTTCATTTTAGACCTATGGTTTCTTGAGGAAACTTTCTTAGAATTTTCCGTAGATTGCGTTTCTGATATACGATTTCTCACTTTTTTATCGTCCATATAATTCGACCCGGCCTACTATTTATATATGTAAATATCTCAATTTTAAACACTCCTATTGTACTATTGTGGTGGAATTAAGGACGGCTACACCAGTATCCATACTGGCTGAGTTTCCCTAACAATATGAATATATATAGGAAATTAAATGTATTATACAAGAAATTAAACGTATTTACAAATGTAAATAGTGCCAGGGTTCGTATAAAAATATTGGTGCCAGAGCCAGAGGGTTAAACAATTGCTTAAAAGTATACTTTGTGGCAGTCAATTTTTTGTCCAGACTTAATTTATTAGGTCTAGTTTCAAATTCAAAAATTTGTTTGGCGGCAATCAGAGGTACTTTTTTCTAATCCCTTTTCACATTAAGAAATTTTGTCAAAAATATACTTTTATCGGCCATTTTCACAATGTACGATTATTTCATTTTAACCGGAAAATTACCTAACTGTCGGTTTGTTTAACGGGGACCATTTAACCAACGGTTACCGATTTACGTTTCACCATCATTTGATTACTTAAACAAAGCATTCAGTAGAAAGTATGGCAATAATGCATACATTTGTTTACGAAAAATAGTGTAATGAAAGATTGAAATATAAAAAATTGTCTAAAATTTGTGTTTTATTAGTTGTATAATAAAAAAACGTATAAAACTCAAAACTATTAAGGTACCTAACTGTAAAATTTACAATATAATAGGTATTGCGCATTTTTAGCAAGAAACAAACTGAACAATAATTACTGAAAACCAACAAGGAAAAGTGTACATTTGTTGTTTGGTTTGTAAGTGAAATATCCGGTGGTATCTAGATCACCCCGTGCAAAATTTTCTTATCTTCGCTTTACACTTTTAAAAATTATAAATATTACAAAAATATAAATGTTTTTCCATGTTCTTTTATTTTATTTCATACAATTAAGATGCTAACCGGCGAAATTTGTTCGGTTATATTTAACAGCAACTTTGTTGTTAAATAGTGTCAATTAAGAATTAATCGTACATTGTGAAATTCAAATTAGCCTAACTTGCGGTTAAAGTTCACGTTAACTTTTAATCGTACATTGTGAGAATGGCCGTATATATTTAATTGCAAAAGGTATTACTAAAATCATTTTCACTACAACAAATCATATCCTCGTAATCTTTAGAACTTGTTTTATCCAAAAATAAAGTGTAGCTCAATAAAACTTTTGATAATACATTGGGTGAAACATGAAACCAAAATCCCTCATGAACGTACTACTTATTCATTGCATATATTTAGGGCCCTGTATTTTCATAATTAACATATCAATCGAAAAATGTTGAATGCATTTTTTAGTAGCAACTATCATAGAATTATTCTATGCCCAGCAAAAAGGAATCCAAAATAAGCATATTTCACAGCTTTAAAATTAACCTGATTTCATCGAATTAAATATGTGCAAACAATTGTGCACATAGATTTTAGAGCTGCTGAGAAGCAATAAAATCTTACAGACCCAGTGATTGCCTAACAAGAAGCGCTGATATTTTCTAAGTTCTTCACAACCTATACGAATAGCTTAATGTATACCTTCCAAAATCATTTTTGTAAGGCAATAATTTTAGGATGCAATTAATGTAGCAGTAGAAGATGCAGTAATCATATTTATTGCTTCCAAATCCAGAATATTTTTTGCTGGGTGCTATAGGTTTATAAATTTAAAAAAAAACAAGTAAGAGAGCTATATTCGGCTGTGTCGAATCTTATATACCCTTCACCAAATTATACTTTAAAATACATTTTTTTAAATATTTTTAGGTAAACAAAATTTAATTTTTTGAAATTGTTTTTTAATTTTTTTTAAAAAAAGTTTTTTCCAAATTTTTTTAAATTTTTTTTTTAGTTTTTTTTTTGGAAAAAAAATGTATGACAAAAAAAATTTTTGATGAAAAAAAAATTCGGGTTAAAAAATGTTTTTCCCGATTTTGACCCATTGTAGGTCCAACTTACTATAGCCTTATCTACATCGTTGCAATGGACTTTGAAATATCTATCATTGGATATCCATTTTGTCTATATTAATGACTTAGTAATCCAGATATAGATCAAAAATAGGTGAAAAATCGAGGTTGTCCCGGTTTTTTGCTCATATCTCCGTTATTTATGGACCGATTTTGCTGATTTTAAATCTGACAGAATTATTGAAGATTTGGATCCCGAAGATATCTGGGGTCTTCAGAAAATTGATTTCAACAGACAGACGGACATGGCTTAATCGACTCCGACTTTATAGGGTCGGAAATGAAAAATGTAGAAATTACAAACGGAATGACAAACTTATATATACCCTTCTCACGAAGATGAAGGGTATAAAATGACAAACTTATATATACCCTTCTCACGAAGGTGAAGGGTATAAAACAAATATTTTTTATAAGCTAGATTGGTAATTTTTCCCACAGTGTGCCGAGCTGCCAAGTTTTGCTTTGCTACATTTTCTGACATTCAATCATAATGAAACAACTAAGAAATTTTAGTCGTCAAACAAAAACTTTTAAAATTATAAACATTTTGTAAAATGGAAAACACTTGTAAATGTATGTAAATTAAAATGTTATTAAAAATTTCAAAAAAAGTTAGATGTGGTAAATATTTTTTTGTGTCAACATGCGTTGTCTTTTTTGTGAAGTTTTTGTTGTCGTCCATATATTCTTTGGAATATAAATAATTGTATCCGAGCGTATCCGTGAATCAATTTATATGTGGGGAAAGGTAATACTATATTTTTTTGGAAAAACGATCTTCAGTAATCTGCCGCTGTTCATAAAAATTTATTTCCAGATAGCGTATAACTTCAAAATTTGGATATTTATAATCTACACCTCCATAGTGGGGAGGGTATATTGGGTTAGTGCTGATTTTTATAAAGTGCAAAAATATTGTCCCAGCACCCACCTTATAGTACACCAATCTGCTCAGGATCACTTTCTGAGTCCATTAAGCGATGTCTGTCTGTCCGTCCGTCAGTACGCCTGTCCTTCTGTCAATGTAAACCTTGTAATCAAACTACAGGTTGCAATTTTAAAGATAATTCGATTGAATTTGGTTAGAATCGGTCCATTATTTCTCCTAGTCCTCATACGATTGCCCTATCTGAAAATAGTTAAGCTCTCATTAAAATCTTAGTTATGTTATATTAGATATCCAAACCAAATCGCACCACCAAATTTTGTGACAATCGGTCCTTAATTACACATAGCTCCCATATGAGGCCCAGTTCCGAAAATCACTCTAACCAGCATATATGTATCTCTTAAAAATGTGGGTATTCCATTAAAATTCAATACAAATAAGTTATATAGTGCCGGACTTAAATATTCACACAGCATACAGATTTATCTTTAATCTTCCATATTTTTTAAACGAAGGTCACAACTTTTGTACGGGTTTCAAAAACATATTTCTTTTCATATAATTTATTGAAATATATGGAAAAACTAAACATAAGTTGGCACATTTCAGAAAAAAAAATTAACTAATGTTTCGAAGTTCGATTTTAAGGGGACAAAAATATTCACACAGTTTCTTATTTTTAATAAGAAAATATTTTTCTTAATAGTTTAATATTTTGTGGAGTAGCCTATCTTTTCTATGACTTCTTTTAATCGTCTTGGCATTGAATCGACCAATTTTTGGTGACGTCAGCTCCAATATTTTGCCATTCTTGTGAAAGGACTTCTTTAAGTTGAGTCTTAATAATAATATGGTCCTTTCCTAGACGCCCGCCCAATTTATCCCACAGATGTTCTATGGGATTCATGTCAGGTGATTGCGGAGGAGTCGGGAGAATGTGGGGAACATGATGCACTATCCATATTGGACCTCATGGGCTGTGTGTTTGGGGTCATTGTACTGTTGAAAGTAGAAATGTTCCCAAGCTTTAACTTTAGAGCGCATTGTAGTAGGTTTTCTTTTAAAATATTAAGGTACACTGTTTGTCCATTGAACCGTCGATAAAAACTAAGTTTCCTACACCAGATGCAGCCATACAACCCCACAACATGACACCTCCTCCACCATGTTTGACAGTGTTTACTACATTGTTCTTTTCCAATTCAGTGTTTGGCCTTCTCCAAACTGTTACTCTGCCGTCCGATTGAAAAACTATTTTCTTATTAAAAATAAGAAACTGTGTGAATATGTTTGTCCCCTTAAAATCGAACTTCGAAACATTAGTTAATTTTTTTTTCTGAAATGTGCCACTAGGGTTTTTATCCCGGGAATTCCCGGGACAAATTTCCCGGGAATTTTGCCAATTTTTCACTACCCGATTCCCGGGATTTTTAGTCGGTATTCCCAGGTATTAAAAACTGACGAAACTACAAAGAAAACATGTTAGAACTCTATTTTTTTTTTTTAAAAAAGTGAAAAGTTTATTTTTTACAATTTTTCGTTTATATCTCGGCAACAATAGACCACTTATTATTATTATTATTTATTTGGGGGTTTTCGAATGAACATTTAAAAAAGCATATGGAAAGCTGCACGATCTAGAAATAAAGGTGAATAATCTTCAATGTCAAGATGGACCAGTGTGAATTATACCACAAACCTCTAGTAGAACAAAGTACCCTACTTTTGATGGCGGCACACCATTTGGTAATTTGAAGTATAGAATTGATTTTGGCCTTGAAAGGAAACACAGCAATAGTCCTTGGTAACAATGTCAGCTTTATAATGAGTGTGTTTTGCAGATGTTGTATTATAAAAATTCACCTTTGAATCCAATAATTTGGAAATTTTCGATATCAACATAAATTTTATCTCTTAACTATTATGAAATTTTTTTTAATTCATTTTGAAAATGACTAAAAGTTAAATAAAACTGAATGAAGAAAAAACATTTTAACTCAATTTGTAGTAGATTTGAATCAACAAAAATTTAATCATTCAAAGTTTAAATAAATAAAGTTATTAATTAACTTAATTAATTCAATTTAAATAAAGCCTTTGAAGGAAGCTAAAGAATTAGATATTGGGAATGGATTTATGAAATGAAAGGCTGACATTTTTTAATTACGGATTAAGATTTTAGTGAATTAAGCTCAAATTGAATTAATTACTACGAAGTTCTATATATAATGATTATAACACTAAGTTTGTATATGCAATTTTGCTATAATATCCATAGTTTACAGTATTATTATATATTATAGCCGGGTACCCGGGAATGTAGAGAAAAATTTTACCGCTTCCCGGGAATCAAAAAAGATTGGGAAATTAAAAACCATAGTGCCAACTTATGTTTAGTTTTTCCATATATTTCAATAAGTTATATGTAAATAAATATTTTTTTGAAATCCGTACGAAAGTTGTGGCCTTCGTTTAAAAAATATGGAAGATTAAAGATAAATCTGTATGCTGTGTGAATATTTAAGTCCGGCACTGTATATACAAAATTCATGTCACCAAATTTTATAACGATCGGTCCATAATAGTCATAGCTCCCATATAAGGACTACTTCCAAAAATCATTTTAGATTTCTTACATATGTTGGTATTCAAATAAAATTCAACATAAATAAGTTTCATATACATAGAAAACATGTCACCTAATTTTTGGGCGATAACTATGGTAGCTCCCATATACATTTTAAAATAAAATTGTTTATATTCATCTTCCAATTATCGCTTAATTTCAAGATCAGCCTATAGCCATGCATATATTTCCTAACACTTGAGGTGGGTGTGGCAGTAGGCGGATTGACTTGAAATGATTACTTAAGTCTTTGGTGAGCATTTATGTGACTTAATTGAAAGTCAGATACTTATTATTTTCCAGAGATCTTCAACCGCCTTTGCACTTTAATCCACCTACTGAAAATAAACATGGCACTGCCCGATTGACTTAAATTTTTTACTGAAGACTTAAAAACTCATTATTATCATATGTACGAAATTTGAAAGGTCTAGCTGTTTCCTGTGATTTATTGCATAAAAAACTGGTCATTGGCCCCATCGTGCACAGTAGAAAAATTCGGTTATTAAAATTGAATCAAATTTTATTTTTTCGTTCTTGAAGTAATTATTAACATTTCAACTTTTAAGGATATCCAAATTTAGAGAAAATAATAATGAAAGTGGTTTAAATTTGATTATCTACAAGATGATTTGAAATATTTCTCTTTCAAAACTAACTACGATTCTTCTATAGATGGTTTTTTAGATGTGGCGGGCCTTCAGAGGGTCGACCCCTTTTACATGTTACAACTTTGGATGCGTGTAACTATTTATAAGGACGAGATAACTGTTAGCAAGTTTTTTTTATTATATATTATTATATTTAGAATTTTATATAATACAGCTGATATTTCTAAAAAAACATAATAAGATCGAGCAAAATTAAAAAAAATAAATCAATAAACCTAAATATTTCTTCAACTAATAGGGACAACCTACACATGTAAGCTTATTTTTTGTAGATCTTCTCAAGGACTATTTATATATTAAGTTTCAGCTCATTCGGATCATAAATGAAAAAAAATTTGAGACCCGAGGTGACCAACTTTGAGGGGACACACGTTGGCCCACAAACAAACGTAAGTTAACTCGAAAACACGTCAGCTCTAACCATGTAACAATATATCCAATAGTATCTGTGATACCGAATTATTTCCAAAAAAAGTTTCTAAACCACTGTGCCTTGAGGTTGGGCTAATTTTTTTTAAAATATATAATGCAATTTTTAAACTTATGTCAACTGACATATTGCTCTTAAATAATTCTCGAAAATAGTTTATTTATTTAAAATATAACTTTTATATACCAACATAACATCAAATAGTCATATCAATAAATAATAAAACGTCTTTCGTCCCAAAAAACTCAGCGGTTATTTTAAAAATGTATATTGTTACTAAAATACAGAGTCGTGTTTATCAGCGTTGTCTGTTGACGTAATAGTTTCCGTGTTGGCATTAATTTGATGAAACTTGGTGCACACAACCAAGTTTCTGTGTTGACACTTATTTGGTGAAACTTGCTGCACACAACCCAAATATTAATCACAACAATTTTATTGAAATCGGACCATGTTTTCATCTACACTATTTCCAATTGTATTTCAGAAGTTTATAATTGTATTTCAAATATTTCCAATTGAATTTCAGAAATTTTTAATTTTTTTTCAGAATTTTCTAATTGTATTTCAGAATATTACAATAATATTTCAGAAGTTTCCATTTTATCTCTTATAGCTTAACAACAAATATATACGTATGTCAAATAAAAAAGAATTGTTTAAAATGCATTTAAATTTAAAAAATTAAAAAAGCGCTTTTTCGCTAGTTTTTGGTGAAAAAATTACTTTTTTTCTTTTTAAGTTATCTAAAAATTTTTAAGAAGATGTATAAGCAATTTATACTTTTTGAAAAGCTAAGGCCCTAATTTTATAAAACGCAACGCCTCCATTTTCTTTGCGTTGCATTAAATTACAGTTTGCAAATCACTGCGTTCAAGCAAGTGACTGTTCGCGTTGTAACATCTGATTCTTACGTTATTGTGATTGCAGTTGTTTGAAATTGTACATTTTATACAACGCAACGCTTACTTTTTTTGTCACTTTGATTGTCAAATTTAACGCTTCAATTTTCTTGGCGTTAGTGTAAAAAGTGGTCAAATATTCTTAAAAAAATAACAAATATTTAAACATTTTTAAATATAATTGTTTCTGAAATAAACATACTTATGTAACTACTTTAGGTCTGGACTAGCATCAAATGTCTGCCCAGTAACGCAATTATGTAAGTTTTTATATATTCCTACCGATGCACAGTGTGGTAGATCGCAAATCTAACTGGACAAAATTAATAATAATATAAAAAATTTATGACAATAAAATCACCATAGCCTTTTTAATCATAAACCAAAGTCATACAAAAAATACACTTCTCTTTGAAATCTTAATGTACCTGTTGATAACTACTGACTTTAAAGCTTAGTTTTTCCTAATCGGAGCTAAAAACCAAAAAAACAAAACATGAATTACAGTTCTCTATTGTATTGAGAAGCTCATTAAATGATCAGAAGGAATGTTGCCAGACATTTATTTTTTAATTTTGTCCAGCTAGATTTGTGATTTACCACAGTGTGCGATGTCGTTAAGTAACGAAAAATATCAGTTGCTCTAACAAATTTAATATTCAGTATTTGAAGTTAACGATTTCTCTTGGTAATACATATTAACGACGAATATAGTTAAAAATATAAATTTCAATATTTTTAAAATTAAAAAAATCATTTTTATTTATTAAAATGTTTAGTGTATTTTCGTATTGGTAGATAAAATTGTAGTCGTGTGAATAAATAATCGCATTTATATTTAAAAATCAAACACCAGCTCCCCCAAATACATATATTCGCTAAACCTACTGAAAACAGAAGAACAAGAGTTTTTTTTCTAAAAAATCCATATGTCTATGCCACCACAAGTGATCATTGATTCAGAATTTAGATATTTGTTGTTATAAGGACCGTCGAAAAATTCGGATGAATTTCCTTCTAAGAAAACGGTCTTAAAAACGATTTTTTAGCTTTTATATAAGTTTATACTCGTATCACATCGCTAAATAAATTGCTCACTAGGAAATTTGAATATAGGGATAAACATTATACACTACAGAAATGTGTTAAATAAGGATAATATGCCCCATATAAAAGTTGCTCTTAAAAGTCGAATACTATTTTTTAAAAGCAAATGATAATTAAGGCAAGTTAATTTGTATATTTAAAACTCAAATCAGTCTGTATCTAACGAACACAAAAAGGTTGACCAATCGTACTTTCAAATATTTATGTTACAAAACTAACTTCTTAACAATTATCGTTATGGCTTAACTAGAACATTTTATTTGTTGTTAACCTGACAAATGTCGTTATTTACCGACTATTTTTAACGAAAATAATCCGTATAATTCATTTCGGAGTATCTCTTAACGATAAGTATTGATAACTTATGAATTTTGATAACTTAACGAAAAAATTTTGTCGTTAAAAAGTTAGAGAATTCCGGTACTGAGCTTCCACATTTTTGGGATTTTTCAAAACATTCACGATTAAAAATATTGATGACATTTCCTCAGGATCTTGTGTTGATCAATTATTATACAATGATCGAGCTCGATTACTTGGTTTGGCGGTCATCAACTCTCATCACTTATGTACTCATAAATCTCTTATCATATCCTTATCAGGTTAAAATTCAATATAAATAATCCTTATACAGGTAAGCCTCGATTTACGTGGTACTTTATTTACGCGAATTCGGTATAACGCGAACTCAAATTAGCAACCATTTTTTCAAATACGCGATTTTTTTTACACGATTTTTATATAACGCGGCAAAAAACAACAAGAAACGAAAAAACACAAGCGAATAACAGATTTCTTTTTTGAAAACATCGTTAATTTTTATGAATTTTTTGTTATGTTTTCATCTCTTTTATGTATTAGAATATTTTGTTTTTTTAGTTGACATTTTTTCCTTAATTCTCGATAAGAAATAATTTTTTTAGTTGAGTTTTTTTTACTTTACTTTTGTTTTAAGTAAGTTTTTAAAAGTACAAATAAAATAAGTTTACTTAAAGTATATAGGTTAGGTTAGGAAGGGGTGTACACAATGTGCACTTCCACTCGGAGACCTTGAGGTCCATTGTGATTCTCTTCAAATAGGTTGACAAAGAGGATAGCCTTAGAGTAATATAAGAGACCAAAGTACCGCCTGTTGAAAAGAGAAAGGAAGAAAGAAAGATAGATCTTTTCACGGATTTGGAATCGCTGTAGAACGTCCCTTAAATAGCCACCCTATTCCCTTAATGAAACCTAGGATGTTGCTTAGTTTGCAGCCAGCAACACTACCAAGTTCGTCCAGAAATCTATTTCCTAGCCATCTATGTCTGTGACCCTGTAACCTAGGGCAGTTGCACATAATGTGCTCTACTGTCTCTAGTTCCTCTGCATCCCCACACACTCTACAGAAGTCCTGTGTGCCATTATCCTATTTACCCTTAAAGGCTCCAATTGAGCAATGGCCGGTTATCACTCCTACTAGAATCCTGAGATTATACCTATCCAACTCTATCAGTGTTCCATAAGGCATTGGACACTTTGCAATCTGACCTACTGCCCCAGGATTGATTTGTATAGTCGCGGAATTTTTCGTAAATTAACCTATAGTAGTAACAAATGGGTGGTTTAACATCCCGTTCCCTAGCATCATGATCCAGATCAGAGCCATGTCTAGCCAGTTCATCTGCTACCTCATTTCCCTGTATATAACAGTGCCCTGGTACCACTACAACACAATCTTACTGAGTAGTGTACCAATAGCTCCTCTAGAGCTCTCCTACAGTCTTTTACTAGGTTGGTGTGTATTAAATGACACTCCAGAGCCTTTAGTGCCGCCTGACTGTCTACGTATATTGTCACGGCAGCCCCTCTATCGACGTGTGCCTTTATCAACTCTGTGGCTTTCCATATCGCGAAGATCTCTGCCTGGAAGACGCTACACTCGTTAGAGAGTCTATATGAGCGCTTGATGTCATATTCGACCAAATATACCCCGGCCCCTGTACCAGAGTTCATCTTGGAACCGTCAGTGAAAACTGCGCACACATCACACATCAACAGTTGATCGGATCCAACCCACTTATCCCTAGTGGGGAACTTTACTGGGGGTGATGCACCGAAGCTAAAGGTCGCGATCTTATAGTCAGAGATTCCAGATGGAATAATGTCATAACCAATAAGACCTGTCTCATACAATATCATAGTGTGACCTATCCGCAAGGGTTTTCCCAAAGAAGACTCTGATAGTCTGAGTAAGTTCCTTGCTGCCACACTCTAAACATAGTTCTCAATGGGTAGTAGGTTTAGGATTATATCCAAGGCCGCCTGCTGGGTGCTACCTAAGGCACCTGTGATGCCCAGACATGCACACATTTGAGCTTTATTGAGTATAGCCCTGTAGCTACGTTTCCTCATTGCCTCCCACCATACTGTGCAACTATAAGTAATAATAGGTCTAACAACAGAAGTGTAGATCCAATTGACCATACTAGGTCGCAAGCCCCAGTTATTACCAATTGAGTTCCTGCATGTATAGTAGGCATTGAGGCCCTTTTTTAATCTCTCCTGCGTATTTATTTTCCATGACCGTTTATTGTCAAGGAAGGTTCCTAAATAGTTGGCTCCCCCTGATAAACTCAGCTCAACACCGTCTAATTTCGGCAAATTGAAGCTCTCTACCTTGTACTTCCTAGTAAATAACACCAATTCCGCCTTTGATGGGTTTACACCCAGCCCGTTAGTTTTCGCCCAGGACGAGAGATCGCCAGCGATTCCTGCATGATGTCACTGATAGTTGAGAGAAATTTTCCCTTGATCAGGATCACCACATCAACCGCATAGGCGACTATCTTCCTACCCTTAGATTAGAAGGTCCTAAGAATAGAATTAACCGCCAGTAACCACAAAAGAGGAGAAAGCATTCCACCTTGTGGTGTTCCTCTGGTAACCCGTCTTCTAATCACATCGTCCCCTAGGGTTGAGTTGATAATCCTGCTTTCCAGCTTTAAGATTATCCAACTCACTAGGAAGTCGTTAACCCTAAGTTCTACTAACGAGTCCCTAATTGCTTCTGTCCTAATGTTGTTAAAGGCGCCTTATATATCAAGAAACGCAGCTAAAGTATATTCCCTATGCTTCAGACTGTGCTCTATACAGCCGACCACCTCATGAAGCGCACTCTCAACAGACTTACCCTTGAGGTAGGCATGTTGAGCGTTGCTAATGAGGTGAGTATCTACATTGCTCCTTAGATGTAGATCTATCAGTCGTTCTAATGTCTTCAGAAGAAAAGACGATAGGCTAATATGTCTAAAATCCTTCGGTTTCGAGTGGCTGGCCTTACTGGCCTTAGGTATTAAGACAACCTTGACCTCCCTCCACCCGCACGGCAGATACTTCCTACTGAGACAACTCTTGAAGATATCCGCTAAAAGGAATAGTGCTGTGTCCGGGATGTTACATAGCATCGCTGAAAATACTCCATCCGGACCCGGTGATATGTACGGGTCGAAATTTCACCGCCCAGGCTAGTTTTTTTCCCTAGTGACTATTTCCTCAATTTGTCTAGAGTCATGACTAGTACCCACAGGCATATTAACCCAATGATCGTCAGCCCTAGTGCCTATACCTTCACATCACATGTTTCCGAGCTAGATTCCGTCCATGAGTTGTCAGCTCTTTGAATGTACCCTATGACCTTTGGGTCTTTGGATAAAATTCTCCGAAATCTTGACAGCTCATTGACGCTATCAACGGATTCACAATAATTCCTCCATGAACTCCGCTTCACTCTTTTCAGATCTCCCTTGTTATTATTGAAGCGCACCTTGTAGTTGTTCCAGTCTCCTTGTAATCCAGTGAGCTTCGTCCTATTAAAATATTTCCTAACCGTCGACCACTGAACTCGAAGTTCCTTAGTCCACCATTTTGGCTGTTACGCCTCCCGGGAAATTTTATTGGGCAGGATGATTCATAGCTCTCATTTAGTAAACGAGTGAACATGTTCACCGTATATTCCAAATTGGATGGTATCAGTTCACATGAAGTAGACTGTTCCAATCCAATACGAACCTTATCATAAGGATATCTAAATGGTACCCTTGCAGACGAGTTAAAATCCAAGGTGAAGGTAATCCTACTATGATCCGAAAAGGAACAGTCCGTGGATACCCTCCAATCTCTAACGATATTATCAAAGTATATATCGTCGGACGTAACTACATTTTTATTGTTTTTACAGGATACGTTATAAAATCAATAATAATAGAGTATTCTTGGCAATTGTTCAATCAATCAAAAACTCGATTTTGAATTTTTGTGTAGTTACGTCCGCTTTCATTTAAGGTAAGGATATGTATGTATGTACATATGTGTTTTCTATTTAACGCGATTTTTAGGTCCCAATTTATTTTTTTTTTGTTATATGACTGATGAATTGTTTTACGCGAAATAAAAAATTATTTGCACAACAAACAGCGTAAATGGAGGCCTACCTGTATACAGTATCGACATTTATGAAGATTGGTCATTTCAATTCCGAAAGAAAATAAATATCTAAAACATATTTATCATACATACTACAAATATTATCGGTACATATTTTTCCATACCTCCCATATAAAGTTCAATCCCAAAAATCACTAAAATACTCATAAATTGCTTACAAATATAGTTGTCAAGTTGAAATTCGATACAAAAAAATCGTAATTGGTCAATTTTACCTATATCAGTAATTTGTATCCGAGAATAATACTACGACATTTTTTAAATATCGGTCAAAATTTGCCTTAGCTTCTATATAAGGTCCACATAACACTCTTGTGAATATAATAATAAATAATAATAAGTACATAGAAATCGGGATACAATATTTTATGGCGACAGGCCCATAATAGGTCATGTGTCCACATAACACTCTTGTGAATATAATAATAAGTACATAGAAATCGGGATACACTATTTTATGGCGATAGGTCCATAATAGGTCATAGCTCCAAAATAAGTTCGATAAATACATTAACTTATGTGTGTTAATTTATTTTTCAAGAAGGCAGAAATCATACTGTAGGATTTATTGACTATCGGTCCATAATTATACATAGCTCCTATGGCACATGTGTAAAATTCAATAAACGGGAATACTTCTCGAAATCCTTTGATATAACCATATGCAAATTTCAGTCAGAATAAAAGCGTACTTTTGAAAGTTGTTTAAATATATTTGTATACCCTTTTGTATAGGGTTGCCAGTTTTATTTTTGCAAAAAGCGGGACAATTTAAAAAATTGGTGAAAAATGGCGGGATTTTCAAAACTTACGTGGGACGAAAGATAATAAATTATACCTCAGCTATCTTAACACGATCGGATTTCACTATTAAGTGCGAATGGTCTTGCATCATTGCAAATGCAAAATTTTAAAAAATTTTTGTGTATTTTGTTATTGGATTACGGTAAAATTTTGCATTTGCAATTATGCTGAACCATTTGCACTTAATAGGGATCTCCGCTACTGTATTTTCCGAAAATGTAAATTTACGAAATAAATGTGTAAATCTTATAATAGATTTAAATAAAAGAAAATTTCGTCCTGTATAAAAAATACGTAACATGTTTTGTTCGTTTGTTTGCTACTTTAACTTGATTTGGAGATTTGCCTTAAAAAAAATAAAAAAAATATATTGGAAAATATTGCGATCCAAAATAACTGCACATCTTTTGAGGCCAAGAACGAATCAAGCCAATATCAGATACTCTGTTCCAAAGTGAAGCGTATTGCAGAGAGAACGTTCTGCTTCAATCGAAACAAATAGAAGTCGAACGGGGCAACGTTTGGATTATAAAGCGGATGAGTCAAAACTTCCCAACCACTTTATTTTAAATGGTTTTTAACAGGTACTGCAGCATTTCAGACATAAAAAAATCGTCATTCAACGTGTTTCAGCTTCAATTCGTATGTCCCTGCTTTTGGCTGAATCCTGCTTCCTGCAAACGTTATGAGTTTTACAACTATCATTTGTTGAGTTTGACAACTATCTTCATTGAGTATCGCCTCCAATTCTTGGATATTTCAGTCGCGGACAACCAGCCAGACATAATGATTTTTAATTATTCGAGTCGATTGATCATTAATCAGTCGATTGATCGTTCAAAAAATAACTATTTTCTGAATAAATATTTGCTCACGGGAAATACATACATATCAGTTCCACTTAATTGTTTGATTTTTTTATTAATTTTTCGGGAATTACGAATCCCGAGCGGGACGCGGGATTTCATGACTAAAAGCGGGACATTCCCGCGAAAATCGGGACATTTGGCAACCCTACTTTTGAATACTCTTTTTCTTCACTTGTGGTGTATAAGAAAAATGTTGATTTAATGGATAATGAAAAGAAATTATTAAGTATATAAATTGTTAAACAGCACACGTTATTCATATTAAAAATGGCAAACTCTGTTGAAAATGTTAAGAATCCATTATAAATTGCTGAAATTGATAACATTTTTAAACATTTGAATACTCGAGCATGAGTTATTGAGAACTAAATCAAGTATGAACGATTATGGAAGGTACCAACAATTTGTATGTGCTTAAATTGCCTACATCTTCAACCTGTGTAGTTAATTTTGTCATAATATTCCTGCCAATTTTTTCGAACTGATTTTACTCATTTTCAACAGCAAACATTTCACATCATTAGTGTAATATAGGTATATATAAGGCAAAATTTATTTTTTACTGGCTATACAAGATTGAAAAGGGCTAAAATTCAGAATCGACTGGTGAAATCAGATTTGCAATATATTCAACCGTTTTTGCTCTACTTAAAAATGTGCTCAAAATGCGCGTCTTTAGGTGCATTGAACCACCACAAGGAGTGAAAATTTTCCAGAAAAATAATAATACCCGGAAATCAAATTTTTTAAATTAACTCTAGTATGTATATCCACTAAGCAGGGATTTTTGGGAATTTGAATGTTTTGTAGGTAAAAAAGGGTAAATTCGGTAGGATATCTTCTAAACTAATACATATACAAAAAAACTCAAAAATGCATCTTACTCCATTTTAAAAAAAATGCTGACAGGTGTTTCGTGTTTTTCGAAATATGGATCTTTTAAAGAAATTAACATAAACCAAAATTTTAAATCATATTTGGGACTTTTTGGAAATTCGAACGTAAGGTATAAAAATTGTGTTTATTTTTTCAATATAATTTTTTCTTGGGCATATTAACTCAGATTTGAATCGTTTGAGACATTTGGCAAAATGGAGTATTTTTAAATTTCACACTTGATCGAATGGTAATTTTTTAAATTATATAACTTTAAAAAGTTACAATTAGCTGATATGTATCTGAGTAAAGTTAGACTTAGGAATATTTATGTGCGAAAATGTGAGAACTGAACTTTAGGTACTTTTACGTTCTTCTAATAGTACCTTTTGTATTTTCTTTAATAATGGACCTAGAAATATGAAATTAAGTATGTACGCATCTGCTCAAAATAATAGATACACCAAAATTTATTTTTTAAAAACGAAAAAAAATAATGGTATATTGTAAAATTATAAAAAAAATTCAGTCGATTTTTATTTATAGTTAAAAGGAGAGTAAAAAACAAAAACAAAATATTTCATAATTAATAATAAATATTATAAAGTAAATTAAATTTCTTAAATTTCGAAAAATTTGGTGCTCATAATAATAGATACATTTTTAAAAATTCTTATTAAACAAAAGCTAATAAATTTTATCTTAAAAAAATTAGTTTATTATTAAAGTAAAGCTAGTATCCAGTATATCCACCTTTGTTTTGTAAAACTTTCTCCACTCTTCTGGGCATACTGGATATCAAGTTCTGACACTTCTCCAATGGAATCTCGTACCATATTTTTTGCGTTTTCTCCCATAAATCGTCTTTATTTTTGAAAACTTCCTTCGAAAGCCTTATCTTTAATTCACTCCACAAGTTTTATATTGGGTTTAAATCAGGGGATTGGCTGGGCCAGCTTAAAACAGGTACGTTATTCTCCAAGAACCAGTTTTTAACTAATCTTGAACTATGTTTTGGGTCGTTGTCCTGCTGGAATGTCCATATTAATGGCATATTTTCCGATGCATATGGAAGCCTTACGTTTTCCAATATGTCTCTATACCCACTAGCATTCATGGTATCTTCTATTCGGAATATCGGACCAACACCATTCCATGAAAAGCAACCCCAAACCATTATGTTTCCCCCGCCATGTTTTACCGTCTTTTTTGTAAATTTAACGTGGAATTCTTTTCCTTTTGGTCGGCGTACATTTCTTTGGCAGTCGTTTCCAAACAAATTTATTTTTGTTTCGTCGCTCCATAAAATATTTCTCCATTTTTTTTCGCCTTCACACCCGGACCATTGTAAGTGCTCTTTAGCAAATTCTAATCTTGTCTTGATATTTTTTTGGCGCATTAGTGGCACTTTTCTGGCAATTCTTCCCGGCAATTTAGCTTGTAAAAGACGACGACGAACTGTTTGTGGACTGATTTCGTTACATAGCTCCGCAGAAATAGCTTTCGATGATATGAAAGGGTCTTTTTTAACCATAAGGACGATCCGCCTATCTGTTTCTGGACTGGTTTTCTTTGGTCTACCGCGAGTTTCTCTTTTTTGTTTTTTAGATAAAGCATTTTGGACAAAATGTAAAGATCTTCCTATGCTCTTTGCTATTTCCCGTAATGATATTCCTTGATTTCTCATCGTTTGAACAATTTTTTTCTCATCTTCGGTACAATGATGATTTCGTCCCATTTTCTTCAAAAGAGTCCTATTTTTTATAAAATTGTTGCTAAAATTTAAATTATACTTACTGTTTCACGTAAATAGGAACAAAAAATTGCACAAAAAAAAAAATTGTATATAAACAAATTACAAATTACTGATGTGTATCTATTTTTATGAGCAAATAATTTTTTGTAATTCAAATAAATTCGTTTTTAAAAATCAACATGAAAGCAAATAGTTACCAGATTTTTGACTGACATGACATTGCCAGATAGAAATTTTAATAATATGATGTATTCTTAACGCTTGCGAGGAAATTTTCAATGTTACCGCCATTTAAATTTTTTCCAATTAGGTGTATCTATTATTTTGAGCAGATGTGTATATTAGAGTGACAGCCGATTTTTTTTTTAGATTTCAAAGAGTGCCGGGTGGAATATTGTGACACTAGGCCTAAATGTTAAGTGCTGAAAATTTGAGATAAAATCGGGCAACGATTTCTGGACGCGCATCGAGGTCAAAGTTTAGATATATGCAAAATTTTACTGTTAATATGGAATAAATAGGTGAAACTCGTTAACTTTCTGCATTGTTTTCTAGAAATGTGTAGATTTATTTATATTAATGAATATTACATTAAAATTTTTTTTTTGGAAATTAACCCTGTATCTCCTTTGGTTCAAAATGACCCAAAAACTGTATTATCGCCAAAATTAGAGAAAAATGCAAATTTTTCAGTTTTTGAAAAAATTTGCTACTAAATAAATACTTTTGCAATTGAATGCAAAAGAATCGTAATATGTACGTAATTATCGTTGTAATGAGATATAAATGACAAAATTTGATTAAAAAATTTTAAAGTTATTACAAATTCGCCAGACTATTAACGTGTTTCAGGCCACTTGAACAAAAAATTTAGGAAAAAAATTAAGATATTTCCAGAAAATTTAAAATAAAAGCTCATTTTTACTTAAAATATGTCCATATTTACTTGTATATGAGTTTTTGTCTTCGTAGGATACCGTTAACCTATACACAGGTATGGCCAAAAAAAATATTTTTTTTTAACGGCTGTTTCAAAACTCCATTTTCAAATTTTTAAAAATTTTGTTAAACAAATTTCAGATTTTTTCGATCATCACACTGGGGTTTATTGAGATCAAAATAGGGAATAAAAATATGAAAAAATTATGTCAATACCTCTTACAGTTTTTCCGTACCTGCGATTTAAATTTTGCGTTTTTCAAGAAAAACTATTTTTTTGTCCATATTTAGGCGAATGAGTCCAATTTCCTTACTGTTATAAATTTTAAGTAAAACCTATTCATAATATTATAGTCCTTAAAAATTTTTAAAAATTTGAAAATGGAGATTTGAAACAGACGTTAAAAAAATAATTTTGTTTGGCCATACCTGCGAATAGGTTAACGGTATCCTACGAAGACAAAAACTCATACACAAGTAAATATGGATATATTTTAAATAAAAATTAGATTTTATTTTAATTTTTCTCGAAATATGTTAATTTTTTTTAATAAATTTTTTGTTCAAGTGGCCTGAAACACGTTAATGGTCTGGCGAATTTGTAATAACTTTAACATTTTTTAACCAATTCTTGTCATTTATATCTCATTACAAAGATAATTACGTACAAATTTCGATTCTTTTGCATTCAATTGCAAATTTTTTCAGAATTTTGGCGATAATACAGTTTTTGGGTCATTTTGACCCAAAGGAGATGCAGGGTTAACTTCGAAAAAAAAATTTTTAATGTAATATTCATTAATATAAATAAATCTATACATTTCTAGAAAACAATGCAGAAATTTAACGAGTTTCACCTATTTATTCCATATAAATAGTAAAATTTTGCATATATCTGAACTTTGACCTCGATGCGCGTCCAGAAATCGTTGACCGATTTGGCTCAAATTTTCAGCACTTAACTTTTAGGCCTAGTGTCACAATATTCCACCCGGGACTCTTCAAAATTTTAACAACATTTTTTTTCCATACAACTGATTGTCGCTCTAATGTATATGGTTGCGAGTGATGAAGATTCCGAGGGGGAGACTTTGTGGTACTTTTTGAATACATTTTTAATAATGAAGCTTGAATCATGAAATTAGACACATATCATCCTTAATGAATAAGAATACGCCAAAAGTGTATTTAATGGTGTAAAAACTTGAATAATAAAACTAGAGTTTACGGGTTTGAGTGATTGTATGTCACTCTTTTGAATGTTAGTAAGACATTAATATATTTATTAAAATTAAAACCTTAAGAACTAAAAAGACAACTAATCTAGAAAATATGCATATGTGATAGCAGAGTACGGAAATAAACAAATCGAAACGTTTGCTATTGTTTTGTTTTGTTCTTTTCAGAGAGTAAAACAAAAACCAAACATAAACAATGAGAATGATTGTGCCATTTTGTTTTGTATTGTTTTTGCTCGTGAGCGCAAACTGTACATTAATATAAACGTACGTAGCTAGAAAAGAGTAAGAACAATATTGAAACATTCTGATAAAAAACGTTTAACAAACGTTTGGTAATTGATTTACTCATTATAATAGAGAACACAGTACAAAAAAAAAACAAAACGAATAAAAAATACGTTTCTCTATCTGTTTTGTACTCAAGTGTACGATTGTAACCATCATACAAAAATAGAAGGTAATCTCACTTTCACTTTTTGTTGCCATATTAACGTTCTGACGTTTACTGGAATTATGAAAAATCGTGCTACCATAATCATCCTTAAAATCCCTTTGTTTAAAATCAAATTTTGTATGCAAATTTTGCCTTAAAACATTGTTTAAATTTAATTTTTTTTTTATAAATACGGGTGTTAAACTAAAGAATTTCGTTTTTGAAATAATTATAAAATAAAAAAGAAAAAACTATTTGAAATAAAAAAAAAACACAAAAAGTTACTGCCTAAAGATTCAAAATTAAACATATGTTTAATTATCATAATGGAAAACGATGTAAAATATTGCATTTTTTGTTTTGCAACAAAATAAGATGAACATGTATAATATTGCTAAATCCGGCAAAGTCTGAGGTGGGACATCCCTCATAATATTCGTCTGCAAATTGGCCAAGAATACTTCTTCTGGCTCTATTTTGGCTCAAAAAATCAAGATTCGGGGAAATTCCGTTTCTCTTATTTATCGATTTTGTAAAAGTTGATTTCTTCAGACTTACGGTCAAACTCTCAGGCGGACATCGTCTCCCCTTATCCAGTAGTGGTCAAATTAATATACACTGGTGCATATTCCTATAAACGCACACTACTTTTTTTAAAAGATTGTAAAAATTAAACATGTACATTAGAGTGTCCCAAAAAATTTTTTTTTGTAATTTTGGAAGGCATACCTTATATTTTTTTATATATATAAAACTATTGTTAAATATGAAATTTTGTCTTTCTATCATGATTGCAACCCGTGCCAACTTGCGATTTAGTTTTGAGGTGCATTTACAAGGGGGAAATTCAATTTTTTCAGTTTTTGTAAAAATGTTGCCATTAAATAATTACTTTTGCAATTTAATTTAAAAGAATCGAAATTTGTACGCAATTGTCGTTATAATAAGATATAAAACACAAAAATTGGTTAACAAATGTTAAAGTTATTAAAAAATCGCCAGGCATTAACGTGTCTCATGCCACTAGAACAAGAAATGTAGAAACAAAATGAACATATTTTGAAAAATATTAAAATAAAAGCTCATTTTGACTTAAAATATATCCATATTTACTTGTATATGAGTTTTTGTCTTCTTAGGATACCATTAACTTATTCGCAGGTATGGCCAAAAAAAAATAATTTTTTTAAGGTAGTTTCAAAACTCCATTTTACTTAAAATAAAAGCTTATTTTTACTTAAAATATATCCATATTTACTTGTATATGAGTTTTTGTCTCCTTAGGATACCATTAACCTATTCGCAGGTATGACCAAAAAAAATAATTTTTTTAACGGCAGTTTCAAAACTCCATTTTAAAATTTTTAAAAATTTTGTTTAACAAATTTTAGAATTTTTTGATCATCATTTAGTGACAACATAATAGGGAATAAAAATGTGAAAAAAGTACCTACAGTTTTTCCATTTTTTAAGTAAAAGCCATTCAGAATATTATAGTCCAGGTAATTTTAAATATTTGAAATCGTGAAGGTCAAAGATAATTTTTTCAATATTTGGAATTTCTAAAGGAAAGATAGCGAAATGTTATATATTTTGTATGCCGATGTTTATGAAACTTAAGAAGAATATAACATGATGTCTAGTATTTATAATAACAGCACAAAAATTAAAATTAACCCTTAATAGCACTTGGGGCTAAAAAGACACTCAACTTTTAAAATCACGAAAAACTCATTCAATATGAATGGTGCTAACTTTAATGTTTTTCAGAGTTAAATAAACTCAATCAATCAAGTTATTTTTTAAATTTAATAAATCAAAAGTACACTAAAGGGTTAAAATCAATTTTATTATTCAAAAATCCTCAATAAAATATTAATTACGTTATTAAAGCAAAAATCAGGTATAAAAAAACTTGTTTACTTTCAAAAAGTACCGTTAAGTTGTCTCTCATTAAAAAAGTTAATTTTTGCTTTTGGATGAGAACAACAAAGATAGTATAACAAAAATACATAAACAAATTAAGTGCGTTTATAGGAATATGCACCAGTGTATGTATATTATAAAATTACAAAGCGAGGCAAACTTATGTAAAACCTTACTTATGGTGAAGGATATAATAAAACTTTTACATAATGCATTCTAAAATTTATAAAAGCTTATGTGTAATGTTTATTTCAACATGGACATAGATGTATGGATGAAGCTATATTATCTAAGAAGAATTTAAATGGTCGGTTACATGTTTCTGATTTGACAAAATCTGGTGGTTAACAAAATTTACAAAAGAAACAAATAATTTCATTAAATATGTATCTTTTAAGAATTAATATAAATTACACTATAAAATTAAACATTTCTTAAACGTTATTTCCCTTATTCCATATGTGGCATCGATTTTTTTTTTTGATTACAAAAAACAAATTTCAAATAATTCCAATAAACTTCAAAAATATTTTTGAATCATGATTGTAACGTCAAAGTTACAATCAGATATATGCAAAATTTTACATTTATATGGAATAAATAGGTGAAACTCGTTAACTTTCTGCATTGTTTTCTAGAAATATGTAGATTTATTTATATTAATGAATATAACATTAAAATTTTTTTTTGGAAATTAACCCTGTATCTCCTTTGAGTCAAAATGATCCAAAAACTGTATTATCTCCAAAATTTGAAAAAAATGAAAATTTTTCAGTTTTTGTAAAAAATTTGCTACTAAATAAATATTTTTGCAATTGAATGCAAAAGAATCGAAAAATATCCAATATCTCCTTTGAGTCAAAATGATCCAAAAACTGTATTATCTCCAAAATTTAAAAAAAAAAATGCAAATTTTTCAGTTTTTGTAAAAAAATTTCTACTAACTAAATACTTTTGCAATTGATGCAAAAGAATCGAAAAATTTTGTTAAACAAATTTCAGAATTTTTTGATCACATTGGGATTTATTGAGATAATAATAGGGAATAAAAATATGTAAAAATTATGTCAATACCTCTTACGGTTTTTCCGTAACTGCGATTTAAATTTTGCGATTTTCAATTAAAACTAATTTTTTGTTCATATTTTGGCGAATGAGCCCAATTTCTGTTATTAATTTTACGTAAAACCTGTTCAGAATATTATAGTCCGGGTAATTTTAAATATAGTCTGAAACTTCTACTAAAATCGGAAGACGTTAAATTTTCTCGGAATTTCTAATGAAAAGATAGCGAAATGTTATTTATTTTTGGGCCGATTTTGATGAAATTTAAGAAAAATATAACATGAAGTCTAGTATTTATAACAACAGCACAAAAATTTAAATCGCAGGTACGGAAAAACCAGGTACGATTTAAGGGTTATGCATTAAACACATTCAAGACAGCAGGCTACCAACTAAAATGCACACGTTTATATGAAGACGATTATTTTGACGACAGCACAGCTACACGGCCACACGACTACTCATGCCGATGTAGCCGAATTAGGTTATTTTCTATTTTTGACAATTACAAAACAGAAATAGTGTTGCTAATATAATAAAAAATGTAAATCAAATTAGTGCTTAAAAAATATATTTTTTTTTACTTAATTAAGAGAAGTTTCTGATAACCATATTGAAATAAATTAATAACAGGTACATAATTAATTATAATGCGGAGGCCTGCACTCTTCGTCACAATGTGATATAGTTGAGAATGGTCTCAGTAGGAAATATGGTAACTGCGGTGGAGATCATTCCTCTAATTATCGCGGATGCCCGGTCTACAAGGAGTTACTAAAAAGATTAAGAGAGAGGCAAAAGCTGTTGAGAGGTGAAATAGTTGAATCAACACCTACAAATTCGGTATCTACATCTAGACCACTAAGCTCTGGAGTAGATTTTTCAAATGATAAAATAAATGCGGCTCATCCAGTATCACAGGAAAATGGCCAGGGAGCTACAATTAATGCTGGAGCCAGCTCATACGCCAGTATTTTAAAAACGGGTTATCAAAAGCCAAAAGTCCCCCAAAATATGGGAGGGTTGGAAAACCTTATGCAAACACTTACTGAGAATATTTCATTTCATTTATTGTAATATTTAAAGCCACATTTGGCCAATTATACTAATACTAATATACATTCAATATCAATATTAATACTAAATATTACTAAGTTTAACAAATTCATATGCCTTAAAAAATAAATATGTATATACATTATCAAATAAATTTAAAGATATTAGAACTATGGCCCCCAGCCAAAAAAAAAAAAAGCAGTATAAAATATTTCCTCTCTTAATCAAAATATGACTTCATACAATACAAGAGCTTCTGAGAGCATAGAACCAAATGATTCAAATTCTATTAACAAGAAAATGAATTTTTTGAAGATATGTTTCTGGAATGCAAATGGTTTAAACCAGCACAAATCGGAAATTTCCCATTTTATGTTAAATAAAAGCATCGATGTGATGTTAATTTCGGAGACACATCTTACAAATAGATATAACTTTAATATATCAGGATACTCATTTTATTACACAAACCATCCGGATGGTAAGGCACATGGCGGTACCGGTATCATAATTAGAAACCGATTGAGTCACTATGCCCTAGATGCGTTTTCAAAGGATTATATGCAAGCAACATCTATTCGCCTTAAATACCCAGCTGGAGACTTAACTCTGAGCTCTATATATTGCCCACCACGTTTTTCGATGACCAATGAGAAATTTGAAGAATTCTTTATAACACTAGGAGATCGGTTTCTGGCATGTGGAGACTACAATGCCAAACATACATATTGGGGTTCGCGATTGGTAAATCCCAGAAGTAGACAGCTGTATAAAGCTCTAGTTGATCGCAAAAATTGCTTAGATTTTGTGTCTCCTGGACACCCAACTTATTGGCCAACTGATCCTAGAAAAATTCCTGATCTAATAGACTTCGCCATATGCAGAAATATTATTCGGAATGCAATATCCACAGAAATATCCTATGATCTATCTTCTGACCACTCTCCTGTAATTATTAATTATTGTGAGAGACCCAACATCCCAAGATTTCCTAAGGACTCTTTGTATTTTAAGACAAATTGGCTAAAATATAGGAAATATATCAGCAGTCATATCCACACAAATCCTAGTTTGCACTGTGAGGAAGACATAGATAGGACCGTCAATGACTTCACGTCATTGATTGTTTCGGCTCTGGAACACTCTAGGTGCCAGATCCCTCCAAAAACTAATACGCCTATTTCAAGTTCGGATATTGAAAGACTTCTTCTCGAAAAGAGAAGACTCAGAAGAGAATGGCAACATAATAGATCACCTGCTGCAAAGCAGAGGCTGTCCGCAGCAGTACGAAAACTGAAAAGAGCCCTTTATTTAGAAGAGGATCACATAAACGAAAATTATATTAAAAGTTTGACGAGTACAAAATACACAAATTTCTCTCTTTGGAAGGCAACGAGGAACATTAAGCCACCGGTAGAGGCACAAAGCGCTTTAAGAAAAGCTGACGGAACCTGGGCACGAAGTGCTATAGAAAAAGCCTCAGTATTTGCTGAACATTTAAGTGAAGTATTTCAACCCTTATTCTCCACGGCAAATGAGTTTGAACTAGAAGAACTGCCAGCGTCAACAATGGCTAATGCAGCCCAATTCGATATTAGTCCTGAGGATGTTAATAGAGTAATTAAAAATAAATTAGACTTGAAAAAATCACCGGGATTTGATTTAATAACGCCATCAATGATTAAGAACCTACCAAATGTGGCAATAATTGTGCTATCTATATTGTTTAATGCGATCTTGAAACTAGGAATTTATCCAAAAAATTGGAAAATTTATCAAATAATAATGATACCTAAACCGGGTAAAGATTTAACCCTGCCATCTTCTTATAGACCTATTAGCCTACGCTCTTGTTTGTCGAAGCTATTCGAGAAAATATTCCAGGAAAAGATAATACCTTTTTTGAATGATGGAAACATTATCCCAGTACACCAATTTGGTTTCCGTGAACATCATGGCACCATTGAACAGGTCAATCGTTTAACTGGAGAGATTAGAAAATCTTTTGAATTAAAGAAATATTGTTCTGTCGTCTTTTTAGACGTTGCTCAGGCTTTTGACAAGGTATGGCATAAGGGTCTAGTACATAAAATCAAATGTTTACTACCACTATGTACTCATAAATTGCTGGAGTCTTATTTATCGAATAGACTTTTCAGAGTAAAGTACAATGATTATGTGACGAGAGAATACAAGATTGGAGCTGGCGTTCCACAGGGAAGTGTACTAGGGCCTACGCTATATTTGATTTACATCTCCGACCTGCCTACGTGCGATAAACTAACAATTTCAACATTTGCTGATGATACCGCCATTATTAGCTCAGACGAAAACCCACTCATGGCATCTAGTCAATTACAGAATTACCTCGTACGTGTGGAGTCATGGTTGAAAAACTGGCGAATAAAGGTAAATGAGCTGAAAAGTAAACATGTTACGTTCGCTCTAAGGAGAGGAAATTGACCACCTGTCACACTCAACAACGTTAATATACCGCAGTCTGATTATGTCACCTACCTTGGTATTCATCTAGATAGACGGCTTATTTGGCGCCGGCACATAGAAACCAAGAGACTTCACATGAAGTTAAAAGCCTCTAGCTTTCATTGGTTAATCAGTGACCAATCAAAATTAAGCCTTGAATATAATGTCATCCTGTATAAGACCGTTTTAAAACCAATTTGGACATATGGAATTCAATAATGGGGAATGGCTAACAACATTGATTATTGATCTTATACAGAGGGCCCATTCTAAAATACTTAGGACCATGACGGGCGCACCATGGTACATAAGAAAGGAAAACACCCACAGAGACCTAGAAGTGACATTGGTAAAGGAAGAGTTCAAGAAAGTCCGTGAGAAATATATTGTGAAGCTGCGAAACCATCCCAATACGCTTGCAAGACAACTTGTGCAGACCCAAACCCGATCCAGGCTCCGTAGAGCTGATCTACCACCCCGCTAAGATGAGTGACAGTTTACCATTATGGCTCTCCTGCTGAAGAGCAAATAGTTTTAATTTTAGTTATAAGATTTAAATACTTATTGTAAGGTCAAAACAGACAGATTCAATAAATCAATAAAGCGTTAAAAAAAATATATATACATATATATTTTTTTTTAACGCAACAAGCAGCATCGATTTAAGCACAATGTTTGCGGCTATTATGGAAAAGATGGAAGGAATG
This sequence comes from Calliphora vicina, assembly GCF_958450345.1. Lineage (NCBI taxonomy): Eukaryota > Metazoa > Arthropoda > Insecta > Diptera > Calliphoridae > Calliphora > Calliphora vicina. The sequence goes on from NC_088780.1 coordinate 75,996,504, forward strand.
CAAATGAAACTTCTGGAAACTATTAAAGTAAACAACGAGAAGCTTCTAGCTGAACTTCGAGTAAACAACGAGAAGCTGTTAACTGAAGTTAATGAAACTTTCAGAGTAGACAACGATAAACTTCTAACAGAACTTCAAGAATCTTCTAGAGCTACAGATAAGAAAATTCAGAAAGTGTCTGATGTTATTGACAACAGAGTGGATGGCATTGATAAAAAGGTGTCGGACTTGAATAACGTTCAATGTCAAGAAGTGGCAGTTGTAGAGGCTTTAAATGAGAAACAATGTTATAACTGTGGTGAAATTGGTCATATTCAGCGAAACTGTAGAGCACCAAGAAAGCGAACCAGATATGTTTCACCGCTAAGAAACAACCAGCAGTCGTATCAAGAAGCATTACAAGAACCACTTTTAAAAAGAGCTAGCACTGAGGGAGAGGATTTGGTATGGGCCCGTGAGGAAGTGGAGGATTATGGTTTGTTGGTGTTGGAACCAGCGGATGTGAGAAGTGGCCATGTAACAATGGAGGCTCTCGTTGAACAGTGCAACGACGGAATGGTTCCTGTTGGAGTGCTTGATCTGTCCCGCAGAGAAAAGATCACCAGGCCGGGTTCCAAGATGGGTGAAGGTGCTTCAGCAGAAAAAGAAATGCATGAACTCGTTCGGAGACGAATTAAAATTACAAATGACCAAGTGAAAACCAGATATAGCTCACAACGTAATAAGGGTTTGTCATCCAAATTAATGAATCACTGCAAAGGACCACATAGGGTAATTAAGAAATTGGACGACATGGTTTATAGAATACGGAAATGTGGAAGACCGATATCGGAAATTAAAGTTTAACATCTGAAACGACTAGCTGCATATGGGAGAAGTGAATCTATGCCTATTCGGGACGAACAGGCTTAAGCGGGGGGCAGTGTTACGAAATTGTACTTGAATTCAAATATAACGATTTTAACGGCTGATTTAAAAGTACCATAATGCTTTCAAGTAACAGTGCTGTAAAACTGTAACATATCTGTGGGTATTGTTAAATAAAAGCTTTCAGTTGATTTGATTGTAAGTTGGCAACGCTGTATTCGAGTTCGAATAATCAGTTAAAGAACATTGTAGAAAGTACACCACAGATGGCGTATGATCTAGAATATTCGAACTTTGACAGTTAAAGAGCTTTCTAGATGGTAATGCAGTGTTATAAATAGTGGCAGAGGTTGCAGTCGTTAGTGAGTTGATCAGAGACGCTTTTCGAAGAAACATCATCTAAGTGCCTTAAAGTGTGTTGTGTTTGTTTCAAGTAAATTCGTGTACATTATAAATTGTGTCTGTAATTCTGAGAATTTATAAACGTGTATAAAAAAAACATTGTGTGGCTATTTAATTCTGTTGTTGTTGTACATTTTAAAGAAATAAAGAGTTGTTACAATTTTCAAACTACTAAACGGCTTTTATTTGCAATCAAAAGTATCCGGTTTATTTAAAGGAAATAAACCAGCGTTTTGAAAAGGTTAAAACGTAACAATATGTTCTTCAGGATTCCATACAAGCATTCCACTTCAATAACGACCAAGCAACTATATTCACAGTAGTTATTTACTACATGAAAGAAGAAAACCTGGAACACAAAAGTATGGCAATCATATCCGACGATTTAAAACATGACACCGTTGCAGTTTATGAGTACCAGAAGATAATACTAAATTATCTAAAGTCAAAATTTACAGTAGAAAAGGTATACTACGTTTCGGACGGAGCTCGTCAACATTTTAAAAATCTTCGCAAATCTTACAGCTCGTGAAAAAGATTTTGGAATGCCAGCTGAGTGGCATTTTCATCCTACTGCTCATGGTAAAGGAGCATGTGATGGTATTGGAGCAAACCTCAAAAGAAATGCAGCGAAGTATAGCCTCCAGTGCTCTCATCAAGATCGCATCTTAGATGCGACTGCTTTATTCCATTGGGCAAAGAATTATTGTAAAGAAACTAAAATAGTTTTTAGTAGCAAAGAGGATCATGAGGAAACATTGAAAACACTAAAGAGCAGATTCGATGCTGCGGTAACAATCGATGGCACTGCTCAATACCATGCTTTCATACCGCTTGTCGATGGAAGACTCAAATTAAAAAAGTTTTCTGCATCTACTCAATGCGATTTCTTTCCAAAGCCAAAAAAGAAGCCAGCAGCGAAATCAGTAGCTGAATCTAATAACGCCAAGAAAGGATTGACAAAAAAAAGCAGCTAATAAAGGTGACAAATAAGGAGGATAAAAGTATGGATATTTGAAAATTTAAAAACTTCATAAATTAAGTGTAAAAATAGTTATTATATAAATTGATCTATTGTGATTAAGATTAAATTTTACTAAATTATTCATCTTTTTATTATTATTATTATATATTAAATTAATTATTATTACAAATAAATAACAAAATTAAATTATTCAACATTTCCATAGAAAAAAAGTGATTTTTATTCCTGAGGTTAACATATTATGGGTATTACAGTATCGAGGCTATGAAATTTTAGTTGTGTATGTTACATACCATCGGAAAGGCTAATGTGTCTAGTTTCTCTGCGTAAGTTTAATTTTAAAGGTTTACACACAAATATGAAAAAAATTAAAATAGTGCAAATTTAAAAACCTTTGTCTTGAGTTACAAAACATTTATTTTGATAGATATCCCACTCGCATCCCACTAAGCGACCAAAAAGGTTTTAAAGGAAAAGACCTAAGCTTTCTTTTGAGAAAAAAAAAATTAATAAAAAAAGAGTCCATTTTGGAAAAACAAAGTCAAAAAGTTTTTGATTTTTCAAAAAAAAGTAAAAAATTGTATGTCTTGAGTTACAAAACATTTTTTTTATAGATATCCCACTCGCATCCCACTAAGCGACAAAAAGGGTGTTAAAGGAAAACACATAAGCTTTCTTCTGAGCAAAAAAAAAATTAAAAAATGGGTCCATTTTTTTAAAAAAAGTCAACAAAGTTTTTGATTTTGCAAAAAAATTCAAAAATTTTAAATCTTGAGTTACAAAATATTTTTTTGATAGATATCCCACTCGCATCCCACTAAGCGACCATATAGGTCGCTTAGGAAAAGACCTAAGCTTTCTTAAAAAAATAAAAAAAAAAAATAAAAAGGACCCATTTTGAAAAAAAAAGTCAAAAATATTTTTGATTTAAAAAAAAATAATCAAAAATATTTTATTAAATTTTTTTAATTTTTTTTTCGAAAGATTGCATAAATAGCTATCTAAACTATTTGGGACACATTTTGCTAAGAACAATAGGTAATAAGTTATATGGATAAAAAAAAACACCTGTTTGGCCAAAATGTCAAATTTTTACCTCCTATAACTCAGAGAGTTCTTGACCGATCTTGTTGAAAAATGGTGTCCGAATTACTATCCAATAGAACTAACATTGGTGCAAATTTCATCGCGATCGGAAGACATCGATTTCAAAAGTTGGTTCACTTGACGTGAAATGCCCCATGTATATATTTTTAATCAAAATAATTGTTTCAATCTTAATTACATCGGAATTATGTACGGTTATTTTTATTAAAGTGGTACCACTGAATTATAAATCAGCTGTTTACTTTGTAGCTGTCGTCTTTAAAATAATGCAGTAGTTGCCACACGACTACAACTGCAGCCAGCAGAATTTGTGTTCGTGTAGTCGTGTAGCCTGTTGTCTTGAATGTGTTTAATTCATTAACGACTTCCGATTTTAGTAAAAGTTTCAGATTATATTTAAAATTACCCGGACTATAATATTCTGAACAGGTTTTACTTAAAATTAATAACAGTAAGGAAATTGGGCTCATTCGCCAAAATATGGACAAAAAATTAGTTTTTCTTGCAAATCGCAAAATTTAAATCGCAGGTACGGAAAACCGTAAGAGGTATTGACGTAATTTTTTCATATTTTTATTCCCTATTATGATCTCAATAAACCCCAGTGTGATGATCGAAAAAATCTGAAATTTGTTTACAAAATTTTTAAAAATTTGAAAATGGAGTTTTTAAACTGCCGTTAAAAAATTTAATTTTTTTGGTCATACCTGCGAATGGGTTAACGGTATCTTACGAAGACAAAAACTCATAAACAAGTAAATACGGATATATTTTAAATAAAAATTCGATTTTATTTTAATTTTTCTCCAAATATGTTAATTTTTTTTCCTAAATTTCTTGTTCAAGTGACATGAGACACGTTAATGGTCTGTCGAATTTTTAATAACTTTAACATTTTTTAACCAAATTTTGTCATTTATATCTCATTACAACTATAATTACGTACACATTTCGATTATTTTGCATTCAATTGGAAAAGTATTTAGTTAATGGCAAATTTTTTACAAAAACTGAAAAATTATCATTTTTTCAAATTTTGAAGATAATACAGTTTTTGGGTCATTTTGACTCAAAGGAGATACAGGGTTAATTTCAAAAAAAAAAAATTAATTTAATATTCATTAATATAAATAAATCTACATATTTCTAGAAAACAATGCAGAAAGTTAACGAGTTTCACCTATTTATTCCATATAAATAGTAATATTTTGCATGTATCTGAACTTTGACCTCGATGCGCGTCCAGAAATCATTGTCCGATTTGGCTCAAATTTTCAGCACTTAATTTTTAGGCCTAGTGTCACAATAAAATAAAAAAAAATCGGCTGTCACTCTAATACGCATGTGTAACAAAGAACATATTGTTACGAAATTGTACTTGAATTCAAATATAACGATTTTAACGGCTGATTTAAAAGTAGCCTAATGCTTTCAAATAACAGTGCTGTAATAGCAAACTGTAACATATCTGTGGGCATTATTAACATTGAATAAAAGCTTTCAGTTGACCATTGCTTGTAAGTTGGCAACGCTGTTTGCTGCAACCGTATATTCGAATTCCAATATTCAGTTAAAGAACATTGTAGAAAGTACATCACAGATGGCGTATGTATTAGAAATCTCTAGACAGTTAAAGATAAATCTAGAGTGCAGATGGCAGTGTTATAAATAGTGGCAGAGGTTGCAGTCGTTAGTCAGTTTATCAGAGACGCTTTTCGAATAAACATTGTAACGACGGAATTTCTCCTCAACATTGTCCAGGGTCGTTATTAGAATTTATTAAAAATAATAACACAGTATATTTTTTTTCATACTACGTTATAAACTTTTATTTAAACAAAATACATTATTTTATCTAAAACCGTACGCGGGGTGGGGAAACAACACTAATTGATCCATTTAGCAAAAAGGCAGGGCATACAAACTCTACCCAATTGTTAGGTAATAGTCAAACAAACATATTACCTAGCGATCAGCCCAAAACCAACTGATCTTGTTCTGTGGTTTGTGCCTGCCTTTTATACACATAGTACAATTACACAGCCACACACATACATACACACTGTTGACTACTAGTACTGTTTTATACAACTCTGTTGGTAGAGTATAATTAATAATTAATACATCGACACATAGATGGCGTAACAAATAAATTTAAATTAACGGATAATTAAATTGTAATTTTAAATTGTATTTTAGCAAAAGAGAAGATAATAAAATAAAATAAGACTAAAATAATTAAATGTGTGGGCCAAAATAAATGTGTGACTTTGCGTCCTCACATTCGGTTGGGTTGGATTTGTAGCCGGTACACGCTATGGTCATCAAAATCCGATGTATCTATGGCTGCGTTGATGAATCTTGTTTCGAATTGGGCCGTCTATGGTAAGCCCCGATGTACGTCGTGGTAAAATATAAATTATTGTTTTCGTGCGTTATATTTATAGTTGTTGTTTGCTGATTAGTGTCTGGCACAATGATGGTTTGTCGGACTGTGCACCGAAGAAATCTCTGTGTCCGTGGCACGTATGGTACATTTCTAGAGATAGAGGGTTGATAATAACATAGCTTCTTCTCAAATTCTCGCGAGTTGGTTGGAATTTCTTCAGCTTTCGAAAGCTGATGTTGACGGACCGATACTTGTTCTCCTATTTGCGGCTTCCATATACGACGTCTCAAGTTATAATGCCGTTTTTGATCCTGTGAAGCCTAGGCTAGATTACTTCTTACTATCCGAAAAATTTCCTTTAGTTGTACTGATCTCTCCTTTGGGTTTAGTGTTGGTGCTCCTGTGCCTATGGTTACTGTATCGTATAGTGTACTTGGTAACCGAGGTTCTCGACCTTGTACAATGTATGCAGGTGAATAACCGGTTTATTCAGAACAGCTTGCATTTATGGCTAAGGTGATTTCAGGAAGAAGTTCATCCCAAATGGTGTGTTTGTTCTTCGATAGCTGCGATATCATCGTTTTTATCGTTCTGTTGACGCGTTCCGTAGGATTTTGTTGTGGTGTGTAGTGTGCCGTTAATTGTTGCGTTACACCAATTTCTTCCAAGTATTTCTGAAACGCTCTACTCGTGAATTGTGAGCCATTATCCGTGATAGCTATTTTGGGAACTCCGAATCTAGATAATACACGTTCTCTGAATGCTTTTATTAGGTTTTCCGATGTTGCTTTCCGTAGGGGTATGATTTCCGTCCATTTTGAAAATCGATCGATGATAACGAGTAACATGGTATTTCCATGTTTAGTACGTGGTAATGGTCCAACAAAATCGAGACAAATGGTAGTCCATGGTTCCTCTGGTATTCTGACTAACATTTCTCCTGCTGGCTTTTGTTGGCTGATTTTATATTTTTGACACGATGAACATTTTCTCACATAACGACTGATGTCTCTGAATAGGCCTGGCCAATAGTAACGATTACAAACGCGATTTATTGTTTTCCGGATGCCGAGGTGGCCGGCTGTTGCGTCGTCATGATTTTCCTTCAAGACACGTTCTCTGAGATTCGTTCCCACACAAAGTTTCCATGGATGGCAATCTTCATCACATTGGTTTCTTGGAAAATGTCTGTAAAGAGAATTGTTTATGATTAAATAATCGGAGTATTTTTCGGGATTCTCTTTGACATCTTTAAATTTTCGCTTCAACCACGGGCATTCTGTTGTCTGTTCACTGGTTACCATACGTTGAAAAATGTCTAAAGGTTGTCGAGATAAAGCATCGGCAACCACATTTTGAGATCCTTTTCTATACTGGATTGTGAACTGGTATTGCTGGAGTTCTAAAGCCCAGCGGTCTGGTCTGCCTGTTGGTGATTCAATCGAATTTAACCATTTTAACGACAAATGGTCGGTGATTACAACAAATGTATATCCTTCCAAATACATTTTCATTTTACGTATTCCCCATACGATGGCGAGGCATTCCTTCTCTGTAGTTGTATAGTTTTTCTCCGCTTGATTTAAGTGACGACTTGCGTAGGCAATTACTCGTTCCGACCCGTCTATCTCCTGGGTGAGCACTGCTCCAAGTCCGTAATCGCTGGCATCGGTTTGTAGTTGAAACGTTTTCGAAAAATCTGGGCAAGCTAATATAGGGGATTCGGTGGGTTTGCATTTCAAGTCTCCGAATGCTTTTTGTTGTTCCGAACCCCACTTAAAATGTCTTCCCTTTTTCAATAAAAATGTTAATGGTTGTGAAATTTTTGCGAAGTCTGGAACAAAGCGTCTGTACCAGGAGGTGATTCACAGAAATCTTCGTACATCCTTCACATTTTTCGGGGTTGGTATTTTGATGATAGCTGCAATTTTGTCGGAATCGGTTTCGATACCTTCTCCGCACACGACATGACCAAGGTATTTAATTTCCCTTTTGAAGAACTCACATTTTTCGGAATTTACTACCAATTTTGATCTTCTTAATCGATGAAATACTTCTTTTAGCTGTTGAATATGTTGGTTAAAGGTACGACTCGTAACGATGATGTCGTCCAAATACGCGAATGCATGAGGTTCCATCTCTGCTCCAATAACGTAATCAAGGGTTCGTTGAAATGTGGCTGGCGCTGAATGTAGTCCGAATGGCATCACTCTCCATTGGTATAGACCACGGCCAGGTACGATGAATGCTGTATATTTTCTGCTCTTTTCAGCCATTGGTATCTGCCAATAACCGTTTTCCAAGTCGATACAGCTGATGTATTTTGCTTCTCTTAATCGGCCCAGAATATGATTAATACGCGGTAGAGGGTAAGCATCGGTGATGGAACGATTATTAAGTTGACGAAAATCCATACAAAGTCTCATGAGCCATTCTTCTTTTTGGCTAGCGTTATGGGAAGCTATATGGACTGGTAGAGGGTTCTATATATCCTTTTGCGAGTAATTTATTGATTTCCGTATCACTGTTTGACTGCATCGCCGGGTTGCGATTTGAGTATCTTATTTTTATGGGACGGTCATCCTTCATGACTATCTTATGCTCCGTTAGATTCGTAGGGCCGTGAATATCTCTAAATTTCTGCAATTCCTCTTCGATAAATGCATTAAATGTTTCTTGATTTTCTGCGTCTTTGTCATTATTAGTAGTCCTGTCTGTCATTGAAATGGATACACTTACCGGATTAGGTACAACTTGTGGTTCATCATGTTGGGTATGTGTTCCAGGTCAATGGTAGCGTTTATGGTTTTTACTCCAATTTTAATAATTACACTTAGAGCCAGTTTTTGACTTCGTATTTAAATATGAATTATATTTAAGTTCTATTTAAATACGAAAATGAGTTTCTCAGTGCTTTTTTAAATGATACTTAAATGGCCAACGTTGGTCATTTAAATTCTATTTAAGTTTCATAAACTACCATATGTTTTTGACAGCTGACTTTTGTTGTTTGGTTTTTCTTTCACTCTATTGTAGTAAAAAAAAAACCAAACAACAGCGTCTTGCTAAAAAAAAGCGTCTTGCAAAAACTACAATTCCGATGCGGGGCAATTGGAGCTTCTTTTGTGCATTTTCCTACCAATAATTTTATTGTTTAATAAACTTTTATTTCTTATTGGGCAAAATGTATCAATTTTTGTTTTGGTTGAACAGCTGTTTTAAGCAAAACTATCGATAAATTGTTGATATTTAGTAGTGCTACCATACTTTTATCTTATTTAAATAAGACAAATTATGTAGCACTGAAAAACTCAAACTATATTTAAATACAACTTAATTTTAAGTAAAAATTAACTAAATACGTATTTAAATGACAAGTCAAAAACTGGGCATTATTATTATCACATTACACTTATTATTATCACATCGCATTTTCTAGAATTTCTTCATTCCTAGAATTTTGGCTATGTTGACCAGATTGGTTTAAATTCCATTCGATGGAATTATAATTGTTGGGCGTTTGATTTGTCATCATCCGATGTTGTTCATATCGAGGGGGTTGAGGATTTATTGGTGGATTATTTGTCGTGGGTATTCTTTCGAAATCATCGGCGAGGGATAGTAGTTCCTTCAAGTTGGTAAAATCCCTCCGATTAATATACCACAAATAGTTGGGATGCGCGTTACGATAAATCCGCTCCAACTTTTGTTCCTCAGTCATATCTGCATGTCGCATTAAATTCTGCAGAGCCAGGACATAATCTTTAAAAGTTTCCCGAGATCGTTGACATCTTCTTCGGATATCATCTTCCAGCTTTTCAAAATATCTAGAAGTAAGGACAAATTTTAAAAAATCTGATTTGAAAGAGTCCCATGTGTTCCAATGTTTGTTGTTATTTCGGAACCATATCGATGCCTTTTCCTTACACAACTCTGGCATAGGTCTTGGTAAGAAATTTATCGAGACCGTATAGTTCTGACATTTCCTCTAGTCTTTCAATGAATATGAGGGGATCCTTTCCTCCATCATAACGTATACCCCATTTTCGAACTAACTCAATCATGTTGATTAATTGAGTTTCCCTATTTTCCACTTTATGTACGGTTGTATCGTATCCATCTGTTTTCCTGGCATTAATATTTGATGACGTGCCTGATTCCATTTTTAGTGGGCTCGATTCTCCGTTTATTAATAATTTGGGAGCTTTCGATGGTGACACTGTTGGATTTGGAGAGTTACCTGAGGAACTTTCATATTTTGCCTGCAATTCCAGTAAACGATGTAATTGGTCAGGAGAGTGTGGGCTACCAATAAATTGTGCCATCGCCTTCTCATCTCGTCCACGCTGCCAGCCGGTAGTAGGATACCAAGTCATCCTTGCGTAATGTGTAGGCGCAGGAAATTTTTAACATGATTGACAGTATTATTTTTCTTTTAAACAAAACCTTTCCGCGATGCTAAATTTATATATATTTTTATAATTTCCGAGCCAATTTATTTTTTTTTTTGATACGCGTTAAATATAAATTTATTTACATTTATGACGAACACGACATTAACATATGGGGCATTTCACGTCAAGTGAACCAACTTTTGAAATCGATGTCTTCCGATGAAATTTGCACCAATGTTAGTTCTATTGGATAGTAATTCGGACACCATTTTTCAACAAGATCGGTCAAGAACTCCCTGAGTTATAGGAGGTCAAAATTTGACATTTTGGCGAAACAGGTGTTTTTTTTATCCATATAACTTATTACCTATTGTTCTTAGCAAAATGTGTCCCAAATATTTTAGATAGCTATTTATGCAATCCTTCGAAAAAAAAATTAAAAAAATTTAATAAAATATTTTTGATTTTTTTTTTTAAATCAAAAATATTTTTGACTTTTTTTTCAAAATGGGCCCTTTTTATTATTTTTTTTAAGAAAGCTTAGGTCTTTTCCTAAGCGACCTATATGGTCGCTTAGTGGGATGCGAGTGGGATATCTATCAAAAAAAATATTTTGTAACTCAAGATTTAAAATTTTTGAATTTTTTTGATAAATCAAAAACTTTGTTGACTTTTTTTTAAAAAAATGGACCCATTTTTTAATTTTTTTTTGCTCAGAAGAAAGCTTATGTGTTTTCCTTTAACACCCTTTTTGTCGCTTAGTGGGATGCGAGTGGGATATCTATAAAAAAAATGTTTTGTAACTCAAGACATACAATTTTTTACTTTTTTTTGAAAAATCAAAAACCTTTTTGACTTTGTTTTTCCAAAATGGACTCTTTTTTTATTAATTTTTTTTTCTCAAAAGAAAGCTTAGGTCTTTTCCTTTAAAACCTTTTTGGTCGCTTAGTGGGATGCGAGTGGGATATCTATCAAAATAAATGTTTTGTAACTCAAGACAAATGTTTTTAAATTGATTTTTTTTTTTATATTTGTGTGTAAGTGTTTCTAAAACTTTAAAAATAAAAACCACAACAACTGACCGATAATAGCCACTGGAGGGGTGCAATATGAGGCCGACCGCTATTAATTTTCCACCCCCAAAATTCGTCTGAGTTTTGTATCTTGCGGCTTTTTTAGTCAATCCTAGAGGTAGTTTTCAGCGCACGTGATTTTCATTGTTAAAATATCAGGTGCCCCAGAAACAAATTTTTGGAATCAAGTGGAAATATTTTATGGCCCTTCTCCGAAGTACCAGTTTATTTATTATTTTATGACATTTGACTTTAAGAAGTGGGTGGAGAGGTAGAAGTTGACAGGTAGGTTATTTATATGGTGGTTTATTTTTATTATTATTTGTAACATTTGGTTAAACTAGGTACTTTAGTATGTAAGCCTTGACCCTAATAAAAGATTTTAGACTCATTCATTAAAACGTACTACCTATATGATCTTAAAAAACTATTTATTGTCATTCTGAAGACATACGGAAATCAGTTTTTTAGAAACAGCGTTAAAGTTAAGACGTGTGTTATTTACATAAATACTTACAAAATTCAAAATGTCTACGACTTCTAAAAAGGCTAAGGTTGAAAATGAAATTTATTCGTCTTTTTGTTTTAATCCCTTTAACAAAATGAAGCACATATCATCAGATATGCGAAATATTTCCGACGGCTTATTAAAAAAATTCCCTACGCTGTCAAAACGATTGAAAATTTGTGGATCATGCAGGAAAGAGCTCGGAAAGTTGAACGAATTACCGAATTTGAATAGTAATGAGCCTTGCGTTGAAGTTATTCCAGATGAAGACAAAAGTAATTCCGAGAATGAAGACAGAACTGTTGATGATGATGGTTATTCTAACTTTTCAAATTCAACGAATGAGTGTCGAAACCAATACCATAAGGATGCAGTAGAAGTTCTTGACAGTCGACTGACCGCTCTCACTGTGAACAGATCTCACAAGCGCTACCAATTGCATTGTTTGTTAAAATATACACACGTGTACAAAAATCGTTTAGTTTTCAATTATTCTCATAAAAAAAAATCGAATTGATTAAATATAGAAACATTAATCCGGATTAAAGCCTATAATAATTATAATGACTGAACCTCCGGATCGCGGTGGTACAGGACCACATATAAGTTTTGACCAAACCAAACAATTAACTATTCTTACACCCGGGGAAACATTTTTGATAATGGAAAGAATTGATAGTAGTGACAATCTTGCCAAAGTCTCACCCTTTTTAATAAAAAAGGTTATAGATTATGTTGCAGAAGGAGAGGTTCAACAATGTAAAAAGCTACTCAACGGTTCTATACTTATCCAAACAAAAAATTTTATTCAAGCTAATAAGTTAATAAAACTTATTGCACTATCTCCAGAAATAAAAGTAAACATAAGAGAACATCCTGGTCTCAATTACGCAAAGGGAATAATATATTCTAATGACTTACGTGGAATCAATGAAACCGAAATCTTAAACGAATTAAAAAGCCAAAATGTAACATATGTAAACAAAATACTAAAAAATGTTAATGGCAATTTAACTGAAACAGGGCTTATCATAATTACATTTGCTTCAACCAATCTTCCATCCGATATAGCCATCGGTTATGAAAAATGTAGAGTAAGAACTTACATTCCATTGCCGCTAAAATGCAAAAACTGTGTTCAATTCGGACATGCTGCTAAAGACTGTAAAAATGAAAAAACCTGCTCTAACTGCTCAAATACTTTCCACATTAGTGAAGAATTAAAAGAAAAATGCACAAATCCACCATCATGCATAAACTGTAAGAACTCCAATATAGAAGATTTTAACCACCCAACAAATGACAGAAGCTGCCCAATATTTCTAAAAGAAAAAGAAATTCAGGCCATCGCAACCTTAGAAAAAGTTGGGAAGAAGAAAGCTGCAGCTATATATAAACAACGTCATCCTCAGCAGAGTACACTTTACTCTACAGTAGCTAAATCTAACTTTGACAAACCCTCATCCTCCTCCTGTAATTCGGCACCATCAACAGACATCAAAAAACCACGATTTGTAAAAAACTATTCTGACATCATAATTCAGCATCTGAAATGGAAACTGACCAGATAAGTAACTCATCCCAAACACTAAAAGGAAATGACCCAATAATTTTACCAAAAAATGCGTCAAACAGATTGAAAAAACAAATAAAAGAGGCAACTCGAAAATCTAGCAGAATTATTAAAAAATAATTGAAACATGTCAAAATTTAAATACTCTTCGTGGGCTTATATGCGAAATCCTTTATCTTCCATATACATTGTATGGGAGATGGATAATTTCGAATATAAGCCCCCGTCTTATATTATCAAAACCATTCATAAATTCATTGTAAATATTTCACATCTATTTGCTCTTATAATTTATTCCATATCATTCTCATTGTTCATAATTCAATTCAAAATTAAAATGTGTAAATGCTGTAAATATTCTTCAAATTATATTCTCTTATATTTCACTCTCACAATGTTTTCTCTCTTTAAAGTAATAAATATTTCACGTTCTCAAGTAACGGCTGTTCTTAATGAATTTACGCATATTAAAAATGTAACTTCTATATTTAAAATTAATATTATAAACTTATACCAAATGTACATCAATATGTCAAATCATATCTACTTAAAAACTCATCTTTCTGGTTTATTAGTTTACTCACATTTATACATATTTATAAAATATTTCTCTTTAATCCGCTCTCTTATTTTAAGCTATTTAATTTCATCACAACTCATATACATATATATATTATTAAGGCTGTTCTTTTTTTGTTATTTAATGACATTAACTGTATATATAATCAAATTATTAAATATGCCAGTAAATTATAATGTCTTTTAACATAATACAATGGAATATGAACGGCTATCTAAATAATTTTAATGAACTACAAATTCTAATCAAATCATACAATCCAAAAGTAATTTGTATCCAAGAAACCCACATTCATTCTCTAACTAACTACCCCATTCCCATTAACTTTTCTATGTATGCTTCTAACACATCACTTACCAGGTATGGAGGAGTGGCAATACTGGTTCATAAATCTTTACAACAAAAGGAAATTAGGGTACCAATGGACTTTAACACGGTATGTGTTGAGATAACATCTAAAAGTAAATTTAAAATTTTTAGCTCGTATTTACCACCTTCGCCAAATTTTAATAGTAGAAATCTTGACAATGTTTTTACATCGAATACACAATCACTTGTTACAGGTGACTTTAATAGTCCACACAAAATTTGGGGCTCTAACTCCAACAGTCGTACTGGTACTATTTTGGCTAACTTTATCAACACATCTGATTTTGTCTTACTAAACGATAAATCTCCTACGCACCTGAACACTCATGGAACATTTTCACATATAGACATAACATTTTGCTCCCCAAGTCTAGCCTCCCAAGCGGAATGGAAAACAACAGACAATCTTTTTGGAAGTGACCATTTTCCGATAATTATTTCACTATTTCCTGCAAATATAGATTATAGGTCATTAATTAAGCCAAAATTCAACGTGAAAAACGCTAATTGGCCTAAATTTCAGAACTACTGCAATAGTTTCGAAACCAAGAGACCGTTATCTACAAATATTAATAGGGAAACAGCAAACATATGTAAAATAATAATAGAGGCAGCTAATATATCCATTCCTCAGTCCCGATATAGACAAAGAAAGGTCCCATGGTGGAATAGGGAATTAGAAGAACTTAAAGTAGAAAAGAATAGACTCTGGCATATTTTTAAAAGAAACATTAACCAAACCAATCTTCTGAACTATAAAAAATCAAATGCTTTGTATAAGAGGGCAATTAAAATAGCGAAAAGAGAGTCTATTTCTCTGTTCACGTCTACAATTAACCCAAATACCCCACTTGACAGAATATGGGCAAATATTCGTAACTTCACCGGATACAAAACAACACACAAAATACACTGCATATGTAAAATAGATAATCCGAATGTTATGATAAACGATAGAATGGAAATGGGACAGGAATTTGGCAGATTCCTGTCAGATAACTCCTCAGATTCAAACTTTTCGCATAACTTCAGAGCAAACAAACATAGCTCAATACAAAATTACACCCCAACTACAGCATGTCCAAGTGCACTTACAATAGAAGGCAATATAAACTTCACCGAACTCTCCTCAACCTTGGGTAATCTAAGGGGAAAAACTCAGGATTAGACAGGATTTCGTATCCAATGTTAAAAATGCTACCATATTCACTGAAACAAAGGGTTTTAAGCTTATTTAACAATATATTTCTAAATTATATTCCTCAACAATTCAAAAATAGTGTAATCATACCCATTCTTAAGCCCGGAACAGATAAGACTATGATAAAATCTTATCGTCCCATTTCTCTAAATCCCTGTTTATCTAAAGTTTTGGACAAAATTGTGGCTACTAGGTTATGGTGGTTTGTTAATACCAACAATCTACTGAGTAACCGACAATTTGGTTTCAAAAGGGGAAGCTCGACAACTGATAGTCTACTTTATGCAGACTATCAGATTGCAAATTGCCTCTCGTTACGGAAACATGCAACTGTAATCTCGCTAGACTTCGAACGAGCTTTTGACAAAATAGGGCTTCATCCAATACTGAATCAGCTTGCCGAGTGGAGAGTGGGACCTAATATTATTAGATATGTTATGAATTTCATGAGTAAGAGAAGAATAATTGTCCGTATAGACAATTGTTATTCGAAATCTTTTCCCCTACACAATGGAATCCCCCAGGGTTCGCCGTTATCTGTCATTCTTTTCGTAATCGCCTACAACAAACTATGTTCGGTCATATCACTACATAAGGAAATTGACTTTTGTGCCTATGCCGATGACTTTAATTTAATAATAAGAAGCGACAGAAGAAAAAGTTTTGTGCTGAACTTGGACGACCTCTTTAAAGATATAGGCGAATGGTGTGATGGATCTGGTGCCACACTCTCTTCTACAAAGTGTAAATATCTTCACGTTTGTAGATTAAAGGACTGCAATGTTAGGATACAAGCATCTAACATAGCAATAACTCGAGTTGACACACTAAGGATACTAGGAATTATGATAAATAAGAGCTACAGGTGGAATGATCATATAGACTATCTTACTTCTTCACTGACACAACGACTTAACATTGTAAAATGCTTGTCCAATTCGCGATTTAATTGTAACTCAGCCTCTCTCATTTCGATCTCTAAAGCCCTTATACTTTCTAAGATTAATTACGGTCTACCAGTTTTTGGATATGCACCCAAATCCCAAATCAGGAAACTTGAATGCATAATGAACTCAGCAATGAGAATTGCTTTGGGCGCATTTCGATCTACACCAATCACAAACATGCTTTTTGAAACAAAGGTTAAACCCCTGTATACTCAGAGGGAAATTTCAACAACAAAACTTTATCGAATCTTTTTGTATGAAACAAATACACTGCTCACGCAATTAGCGAAGAAGGTAAAACGATCTAAGAAAATACCCAAGGTGCCATCGATCATTTACAGAATTATACAAAACTGCAATAAACTCGACATACCTTTGCAAAATAATACTCCTAAATCGAAACAACTCCCACCTTGGTCGTTTCAATCAACATCAATTAATATTACTTTACATGAGCGATCTAAACCTGATACAAACTCTACTCAATACAAAATTATGTTTGCGATGATTGAAGATGAATTAAGAGATTACAAATTCTTATTTACTGATGGATCGAAAACTGACAACTCGACGACCTATAGTGTTACAACAGGGAATAGTATAATTAAAGTCTCTAATATTCCAACCCATAGCTCCATATTTTCGGCAGAACTTATAGCTATTCATGAGGCAATATTACATGTAAAGGGAAAAAGAGGAAAATTTGTAATTTGCTCTGATTCCCTTTCTGCATTGAAATCAATACAGAATATATCGAATAACGACTACTACGTTTCACAAATTAGGAATACCCTTACTGAAAAATTTCCAGACTTAAAACTGGTCTGGGTACCTGGTCACAATGGTATAAAGGGAAATGAATATGCAGACTCTTCAGCAAAAAATGCTGCTAAACATCCCTTGTATTCCACACAAAATATTTACCGTAAAGATCTGGACTTACTGATTGAAACTAAATATTCAGAAGAAGATAGAAATAATATTTTCAACTTAACTTCATCATGGTATAGAAGAATCAACAGTGAACATAAAACAATTTACGATTTCATGCATAGTTGTCAAACTAATGCTAAAAGACTAGATTGCATTAAATTTGTACGACTTCGCCTGGGTCACACTAGAGCAACACAAGAATCACTATTCAATTCCAATGGTACACCTTTTTGCAATTGTGATATTTCATTTCCAATACAACCTTCCCACTTTCTTTGTGATTGTCCAAAAACTCGTAATTCCCGGATAAGTATTTTTCAAAACTCAGATCCTTTATATCCACTGTCTCACCCTTCCTTTGAAAATATGGAGCTACTAATCAAATTCCTAAAAAAATCAAATCTTTATAATGTAATATAAAACCTACTTTCTAACTCTAATATTGTAACTTTACCTAAATTATTTTAAGCATATTGAGCTGAAGGCCTATGTTGCTATTGCTCACAATAAAATATTTTATCCTATAATTTGCAATTATATGATAAATCTGTATAAATAAATAAATAAAATAGAAGTTCTTGAACAAATAAAAGAGAAATACAAAACGTCACAGAGTGAAGCTGAAAGAATTCAACTTCTCACGCTTGCTCCAAGAACATGGAGTTCTGCAAAAACAATGACTGAGTTTGGAACGTCTCAACGAAAAGCAAGAATTGCTAAACAATTGGTTGCTGAGCATGGGATTCTCACACTCCCAAACAAAAAGAAGGGAAAAACTTTGGAGTGCGATACTAAATCTCTAATAACTCAGTTTTATCAGCGAGATGATATGAGTCGCCTGATGCCAGGGATGAAAGACAGGAAGCAGCGGAACTCACACAGTATGTGTTTGTATTTACCATGAAAATGTTAAATTGATGTTGAAGGAAATCAACTTAAATTACTTAAAAGATGATTCATCAGAAGATTTACACCATTACCGCGATTGCCTTAAATTGACTATGTGCCCTAATGCTACAACTTCTTGCCATTCAGGTGAATGTTCGAATTGCCCGGAAACCACATCCATCAAAGAAAATTTAATCAACTCTTTTGATCGAGAATGTATTGAGGAGTTAAAATTTGAATCTTGGCTTCAGACTGAAAGATGCACACTGAAAACCATAATTTTAAATGTGGATGATTTTGTGGAAGAACTGTGTAGAGGATTGCTAAATTTGAGAACCCATGACTTTTTAGTCAAAGAGCAGTGGTCATTCTTCAAGGACTTGAAAACACATTTGAAGTCTGGTGAATTCATTATTTCATTTGATTTCGCAGAGAACTATAAATATGTTCTTCAGGATTCCATACAAGCATTCCACTTCAATAACGACCAAGCAACTATATTCACAGTAGTTATTTACTACATGAAAGAAGAAAACCTGGAACACAAAAGTATGGCAATCATATCCGACGATTTAAAACATGACACCGTTGCAGTTTATGAGTACCAGAAGATAATACTAAATTATCTAAAATCAAAATTTACAGTAGAAAAGGTATACTACGTTTCGGACGGAGCTCGTCAACATTTTAAAAACAAAAGTAGCTTCGCAAATCTTACAGCTCATGAAAAAGATTTTGGAATGCCAGCTGAGTGGCATTTTCATCCTACTGCTCATGGTAAAGGAGCATGTGATGGTATTGGAGCAAACCTCAAAAGAAAAGCCTCCAGTGCTCTCATCAAGATCGCATCTTAGATGCGACTGCTTTATTCCATTGGGCAAAGAATTATTGTAAAGAAACTAAAATAGTTTTTAGTAGCAAAGAGGATCATGAGGAAACATTGAAAACACTAAAGAGCAGATTCGATGCTGCGGTAACAATCGATGGCACTGCTCAATACCATGCTTTCATACCGCTTGTCGATGGAAGACTCAAATTAAAAAAGTTTTCTGCATCTACTCAGTGTGATTTCTTTCCAAAGCCAAAAAAGAAGCCAGCAGCGAAATCAGTAGCTGAATCTAATAACGCCAAGAAAGGATTGACAAAAAAAAGCAGCTAATAAAGGTGACAAATAAGGAGGATAAAAGTATGGATATTTGAAAATTTAAAAACTTCATAAATTAAGTGTAAAAATAGTTATTATATAAATTGATCTATTGTGATTAAGATTAAATTTTACTAAATTATTCATCTTTTTATTATTATTATTATTATTATTATTATATATTAAATTAATTATTATTACAAATAAATAACAAAATTAAATTATTCAACATTTCCATAGAAAAAAAGTGATTTTTATTCCTGAGGTTAACATATTATGGGTATTACAATATCGAGGCTATGAAATTTTAGTTGGGTATGTTACATACCATCGGAAAGGCTAATGTGTCTAGTTTCTCTGCGTAAGTTTAATTTTTAAGGTTTACACACAAATATGAAAAAAATTAAAATAGTGCAAATTTAAAAACCTTTGTCTTGAGTTACAAAACATTTATTTTGATAGATATCCCACTCGCATCCCACTAAGCGACCAAAAAGGTTTTAAAGGAAAAGACCTAAGCTTTCTTTTGAGAAAAAAAATTAATAAAAAAAAGAGTCCATTTTGGAAAAAAAAAGTCAAAAAGGTTTTTGATTTTTCAAAAAAAAGTAAAAAATTGTATGTCTTGAGTTACAAAACATTTTTTTATAGATATCCCACTCGCATCCCACTAAGCGACAAAAAGGGTGTTAAAGGAAAACACATAAGCTTTCTTCTGAGCAAAAAAAAAAATTAAAAAATGGGTCCATTTTTTAAAAAAAAAGTCAACAAAGTTTTTGGTTTTGCAAAAAAATTCAAAAATTTTAAATCTTGAGTTACAAAATATTTTTTTTGATAGATCCCACTAAGCGACCATATAGGTCGCTTAGGAAAAGACCTAAGCTTTCTTAAAAAAAATAAAAAGGGCCCATTTTGAAAAAAAAGTCAAAAATATTTTTGATTTAAAAAAAAAAATCAAAAATATTTTATTAAATTTTTTTTTTCGAAAGATTGCATAAATAGCTATCTAAACTATTTGGGACACATTTTGCTAAGAACAATAGGTAATAAGTTATATGGATAAAAAAAACACCTGTTTCGCCAAAATGTCAAATTTTGACCTCCTATAACTCAGAGAGTTCTTGACCGATCTTGTTGAAAAATGGTGTCCGAATTACTATCCAATAGAACTAACATTGGTGCAAAGACATCGATTTCAAAAGTTGGTTCACTTGACGTGAAATGCCCCATATATATTTTTTTTCAATTATTTCGTAGAGATTTGTGAGTAAATGTTTAATGTGCAACGCGTATTACAGTGCATTTCCGCGATTATAAATTTATATTTATTTTTAAAATAAATTTATTTATGATGAACACGACATAAACACAGTTGACGTAATATGGATATTTTGCTAATATCATAAATATTGTCCGTATATTAGTTAATTTTTTTTATTTTGCGATAATCCATTTATTGAAGCCCGATTAACTGTTATTTAATATTTATGATTTTTTCTTTAGCAGAAGTACCGTTTTTATTTCACACTTAGTAACACGCACGTTGTCCAGGGTCGTTATCAGAATTTATTAAAAATAATAACACAGTATTTTTTTTCATACTACGTTATAAACTTTTATTTAAACAAAATACATTATTTTATCTAAAACCGTACGCGGGGTGGGGAAACAACACTAATTGATCCATTTAGCAAAAAGGCAGGCCATACAAACTCTACCCAATTGTTTTATTATAGGTAATAGTCAAACAAACATATTACCTAGCGATCAGCCCAAAACCAACTGATCTTGTTCTGTGGTTTGTGCCTGCCTTTTATACACATAGTACAATTACACAGACACACACATACATAGACATACACACTGTTGACTATTAGCCATGGTTGACTACTAGTACTGTTTTATACAACTCTGTTGGTAGAGTTGTAGTTAATAATTAATACATCGACACATAGATGGCGTAACAAATAAATTTAAATTAACGGATAATTAAATTGTAATTTAGTATTTTAGCAAAAGAGAAGATAATAAAATAAAACAAGACTAAAATAAATAAATGTGTGCGCCAAAACAAATGTGTGACTTTGCGTCAACTGAGTGCTTTAAAGTGTGCTGTATTTTTCAAATGAATTCGTGTACATTATAAAGTGTCTGTATTTCTGAGAATTTATAATCGTGTATAAAAAACATTGAGTGACTATTTAATTCTGTTGTTGTACATTTTTAAATAAATAAAGAGTTGTTACAATTTTCAAACTACTAAACGGATTTTATTTGCAATCAAAAGTATCCGGTTTATTTAAAGGAAATAACCAGCGTTTTGAAAAGGTTAAAACGTAACAATTGGTGTCAGAAGTGGGATTGCAAATTAATAAGCATGAAGTTTGAGGAACTAAAAGTTGAACAACTTTTAGGAGCTACCAACAGCAGTTAATAAGGCAGAATTGCAGAAAAGGCTCATAGATGAATTCAAGCGGCATGATATTGATATTGGAACTTACGAGTATAAAGATGAATTGGAAGTTTCTACCCGTTTAACAACAAGCAGCATGGATTTAAGCACAATGTTTGCGGCTATGATGGAAAAAATGGAAACAGCCAACCAGAAACTTCTAGCTGAAGTCAAAGCTGACGTTCAATAAATCCGCTCTAACGAAAAACTTCTTGCTGAAGTTAAAGAAGAAAACAAAATAATGGAAATAAAATTTGAAGAAACTTCTAGAGCGACAGACGAGAAGCTTCAGCAAATATTGGAAGTTATAAACAGCAGAGTGGATGGCATTTAGAAAAAGGTGTCCGACTTAGAAAGCTGTTTAGCAATACAATCCATAGACGTCAATAAAAAACTCTCCGACTTAGAGATTGGTGTCGACAATAAACTGCACGATCTGCAAATAAAAGTTAATAATCTTCAATGCTAAGATGGACCGGTTCGTGTTATTTCAGAAGCATCTAGCAGAATAAAGGCCCCTAGTTTTGATGGCAGCACACCATTTAATGTTTTCAAGTTCCAGTTTGCCATTAGAAACATGTGGAACAATGTGGAACAAAAAAGCTATAGAATTGATATTGGCCTTAAAAGGGAATCCAGCAGTAGTTCTTGAAATCAGTAGTTCTTGAAGCAACAGAAATTGTTATGATGACATAATGGAGGCGCTACAACGTAAGTACGGTGGCGAACATAAAAAATAATTATACCGAATGGAATTACGTGGTAGAGTGCAGAAGGCTAATGAGACACTACAAGATTTTGCGTTGGAAATCGAGCGTTTGCTACAGCTCACTTATCCATTTGAAAACAATCCATTTTTGGACCATATCAAGATAGAGGCATTCGTCAATGGCATTCGCGATCCTGAAATAAAACATGCGGTTTGTGCTCTACCTAAACCATCATTTGCTGAAACAGTCTCATTTGCACTGGCGCAAGAAACGGCGAAAATAATTTCAAAACCGCAAATATGCAAGGTGCGCAATATCGAGGTTGTTGCTGAAGACGAGAGAAATATAGTCGACGAATTAAAAAAGGTCTTGGAGGCGTTTAATGATAAGCATAGCAAGAGTAAAATGTTATAATTGCGGTAAATCTGGTCATATTCAACGAAACTGCAAAGCACCGAGAAAACGAACCAGATCTGTTTCGCCTCCAAGAAACAACCAGCCGTCAAATCATCAATCGTCACAAGAATCACCTTTAAACTAAAACGAGCTAGTACTATGGGGCAAGAGCTAGCTCCCACATCTGAGGGCCCCACAATCTCCATATCAGCTAGTGGATACATCAACGGTCAGAAGCACATTTTTACTATAGACACAGGAGCGTCGCAGTCCAACGTCAAGCCCGATTTAGTGAAGAACTCAATTGAACCATTACGTGGGGTAAGTCTGTGCACAGCTACTGGGGAGCCCGCCACTGTCTATGGTAAAGTAAATGTGAAATTAACCATTGCCAATGTTAGCGTCAATCATGTATTTATTGTTGCCGATATTGTGGACGAAGTAATCATTGGTGCTGATTTCATGATTTCTCACGGCATTACTTTGGATATGTGACAAAAAGTTATGATTTGGCGAAATGTGGAAATACCCCTTGACGTCGGCTATAAAAATAGGACTCAAGTAAGAAAGCTAGTTACCGTCGAGCATCAGAGACTACCACCACAGTCAGAAACTTTAGTATGGGCCTGTATGGAGGGAGATTGTGAGGACAACAGTTTGTGGGTGGTAGAACCAGCAGAAATAAAAAGTGATCTTATAACAGCAAAAGCCCTCGTTAAACCCTGCAACAACAAAATAGTTCCTGTAAGAGTGCTTAACCTGAACAGCTATGTAAAAGTCGTTAAGCCAAATTTCGAAATAGGTCGATGCACTTCAGCAGAGGCAGTTATCAATTGCGAGAAAAACCCGAAACATGCCAATAAATCCACAAAGGAACACGAGCTACTAGCGGAATATGTGGGGAAATGGGTAGGAGGATTAGCGCCGCCCGACAGTAAGAAGGTCAAACAGCTTCTGAAGAAACATACCACGGTCTTCGCCTTAAAAAGTCAAAGCCAAGGTAGAACGGCAATTGTAAAGCATCAAATAAATACTGCCGAAGCGAGGTCCATAAAGCAGGCGCCCAGAAGTATTCCTCTAGCAAAACGAAGTGAGGTGAAGGAGCTGGTTAACGAAATGGAGCGGGATGGAGTAATCGAACCATCTTCAAGTCCTTGGAGCTCGCCTGTTGTGTTAGTTAAAAAGAAAAACGGCAGCACTAGATTTTGCGTCGATTATAGAAAGCTGAAAGACGTTACCAAGAAAGACAGCTACCCGTTACCAATAATTGACGACACCCTGGACACATTAGCTGGAACTTGGTGTACCTTGATGACATAATTGTCATGGGGAAGTCTTTCGATGAACACTTGAAAAACCTTGAAGAAGTCCTTAAACGAATAGCTGCGGCTGGACTAAAACTTTGCGTAAAGAAATGTGCATTGTTCCAGAAAGAAGTTAAGTATTTAGGGCATCGCGTAACAGCAGACGGCATATCAACAGATGAAGATAAAATACGAGCCGTAAAGGACTGGCCTCGTCCGAGAAATCTTCACGAATTACGCAGTTTTCTAGACCTTTGCACGTCTACCGACGATTTGTACCAAATTTTGCCAGTGTTGCCGCAAGCCTACATGAGCTAACGCAGAAGTCGCGAGCGTTTAGTTAAAGGAATTGTTGTGTACAGCACCAATTTTGGCATATCCCATCCCAGGGGCGAAGTTTGTGCTAGACAGCGATGCGAGTGGATACGGAATAGGCGGTGTGCTTTCGCAGGTGATCAACGGGACGGAAAAGGTCATAGGCTACTACAGCCGAATATTTTCCAAGCCTGAGAGAAATTACTACGTAACGCGACGTGAACTCCTTGCAGTATTGGAGTGTGTGAAGCATTTCCACAAGTATTTGTATGGTCAGCACTTCCAACTGAGAACCTCAGTTGGAAGTGCTGTATCACTGTATCGCAAAGAAATGACCCAATACTGTAAAAAATAATATCGGCAAAAGGCCAGCCCGCAATGAAATATCGGCCGAAAGTCCACTGATGAAATCATATTGGGCCCTATGCAATAGTCTACAATTGTTAAATGGCTGCTTATACCGCATATGGGAAAGTGCTGACGGTAAAACAGTGACAAATATAATTGTTGTACCATCCTCTAAAATAAATGTGATTCGCCAGACCTATGTGGAGTGGTGGTCATCTTGGTGTGACAAAAACCTTAGAGAAGCTAAAACAACATTTTTATTGGGTTGGTTGTCAGCAAGCAGTAGCCGATTGGGTAGCCAATTGTCCGCAATGCATAGCAGCGAAGGGCCCAGTAAGAAGAAGTCGTGGACAACTTCAGCAGTATAACTCAGGTGCGCCATTCGAGGGGATTGCGATGGATGTAGCAGGCCCTTTCCCTGTCAGTGATGCTGGAAACCGTTATGTTTTAGTGGTTATGGATTATTTCAGCAAATGGCCAGAGGTATATGCAATACCCAATCAGGAAGCTAAAACGGTCGAGCAGCGAATTCTGAGGAATTTAATGAAGGCCAACTTGTACTGCTGTATAACCCACAACGCAAGAAAGGATTGTCTCCCAAACTACAAACCCATTGGGATGGACCATACAAGGTGATTAAGAAATTAAACGACGTGGTGTACAGAATACAGAAAGAAAAGAGCCCGAGATCTAAAATGAAGGTCGTACATCTAGAACGACTAGCTGCCTATGGGAGAAGTGAATCTATGCCTATTCGGGACGAACAGGCTTAAGCTTGAATTCAAATATAACGATTTTAACGGCTGATTTAAAAGTAGCCTAATGCTTTCAAATAACAGTGCTGTAATAACAAACTGTAACATATCTGTGGGCATTATTAACTTTGAATAAAAGCTTTCAGTTGACCATTGATCGTAAGTTGGCAACGCTGTTTGCTGCTACCGTATATTCGAATTCGAATATTCAGTTAAAGAACATTGTAGAAAGTACACCACCGATGGCGTACATATGTATTAGAAACCTCTAGACAGTTAAAGAGAAATCTAGAGTGCAGATGGCAGTGTTATAAATAGTGGCAGAGGTTGCAGTCGTTAGTCAGTTTATCAGAGACGCTTTTCGAATAAACATCAACTGAGTGCCTTAAAGTGTACTGTATTTTTCAAGTGAATTCGTGTACATTATAAAGTGTCTGTATTTCTGAGAATTTATAAACGTGTATAAAAAAACATTGAGTGACTATCTAATTCTGTTGTTGTACATTTTTAAATAAATAAAGAGTTGTTACTAAACGGCTTTTATTTGCAATCAAAAGTATCCGGTTTATTTAAAGGAAATAAACCAGCGTTTTGAAAAGGTTAAAACGTAACAATATTATTAAGAATATATGTATACAGAAATATAAATTAGTTTTATAAAATCCATGTTCAAGTAATTTGAACAAATGGTACTTTTTAAATTTTCCATAACAATGAACCTAGAAAACACAAGGGAGAGAGACTTATTTTTTAACGCTTTATTTATTTATTGAATCTGCCTTTTATAGAAATTACAATACGTATTTAAATCTTATAACTAAAATTAAAACTATTTCCCTTCATGGTTAACTGGCACTCATCTTAGCGGGGTGGTAGATCTGCTCTACGGAGCCTGGATCGGGGTTTGGATCTGCACAAATTGTCTTGCAAGCTTTACAATACATTTCTCACGGGCTTTATTGAACTCTTCCTTTACCAATGTCACTTCTAAGTCCCTGTGGATCTTTTAATTTCTTATATACCATGGTGCTCCCGTCATGGACGTAAGAATTTTAGATTGGGCCATCTGTATATACTGGTGTTGCTAGCCATTCCCCATAATTGAATTCCATATGTCCAATTGGTTTTAAAACGATCTTATACAGGATGACATTATATTCAAGGCTTATTTTTGATTGGTCACTGATTAACCAATGAAAGCTAGAGGCTTTTAAAGCCATGTGAAGTCTCTTGGTTTCTATGTGACGGCGCCAAATAAGCCGTCTATCTAGATGAATACCAAGGTATGTGACATAATCAGACAGATGGGCAATTTCCTCTCCTTAGAGCGAACATAACATATTTACTTTTCAACTCATTCACCTTTATTCGCTAGTTTTTCAACCATGACTCCACACGTACGAGATAATTTTGCAGTTGAATAGATGCCATGATTGGGGTTTCGTGTGAGCTAATAATGGCGGTATCATCAGCAAATGTTGAAATTGTTAATTTATCGCACGTAAGTCAGAGGTGTAAATCAAATATAACGTAGGTCCTAGTACACTTCCCTGTGGAACGCCAGCTCTAATTTTGAATTCTATTCTTAACTCTGAAAAGCAATTTATGAGTACATAGTGGTAGTAAACATTTGATTTTATATACTAGACCTTTATGCCATACCTGTCAAAAGCCTGAGCAACGTCTAAAAAGACGACAGAACAATATTTCTTTAATTCAAACGATTTTCTAATCTAATCTCCAGTTAAACGATTGACCTGTTCAATGTTGCCATGATGTTCACGGAAACCAAATTGGTGTACAAATTTATGTAATGTAGAAACATACGTACATTTCTTTTTTTCTTTATTCGAATAGCACTTTTTATATTTTCACCACCAATGAACATAGAAACATTATGTTAAGCTTATATGGGCCCGAGCGAGTGGGAATTTACAAGTAGTGGCATTATGGAACTTTTTCTTTATTCCAACGGTACTTTACTTTTTGAATTTTTCTATAGTAATGGAATTATTTACATATGTATATGAAATTAATCATATATGCTCCTTAGTGAGTAAAAGTTAAAACTCAAATATATGGTACTTTTTCTTTATTCTAATAGTAGATTTTGTATTTTCTTCACCAACGAAACCAGCAACATGAAATAATGCTTAAATGGATCCGATCGAGTGGAAATCCTCAAGTACTTTTTCTTTATTCTAACGCAATAATTCCATTTTTTTTGGATAATATAGAGTAAGTTCAAGTAATATAGAATAGGCGGGTAATGTGGTATAGCTACTTTTCTCTAAAACTAAGAGCATAGGAGTAACGGTACCAAGCGGTACAATAGTTTTATGATCTAAGCAATTTAACAGTGCGTGAGTGTATTTCATTTTTGCAGGTGATGAAAATAGGTAGTTGTAAAAAATAAGTGAGGTGCTGTGGTTTGAAATCTGTTAAAAATTAATTTTTTTCTAAAATCATGCGTTTTAAACTTCATTAATTTAATTTTAAAGTCAAATGGGAATATTTTGCTATTGAAGAATACATACAACAATATAGCATATTAAGTGTATATGTTTAATTTTATAATAATTTCAATAAACCATGTGGTCGGCTAATGTGGAATAGCCAAAGCATTTCAAACAAATAATATGTCAAAGAAAGGTGAAGTAAGAAAATGGGCTATCTGAGAAACAACGAGATGGGCATTATTTTCGCATCAGTCATTCAATGTCTCCTACGAAGCGAAGAATGTATTGAGGAGCTTCTGGTAAGCTTGGTCAGAAGCCAACTTTAACCGCATCCATTGAAGATGATTTAAATAAAACTAAACTCCGCTATTATGTTTTGTGAAGTGGGGTGTAAGTTTTCTTTTAGTGTAGATGTCACCACATTTGTTGTGCATGCAGATCATTGAACTTATTGGGGCACACGACATACATTTGGTGATGTGTATTATTATGGTGCATCACAGATGTATTTCTGTAATAAATTTCAATGGGATGGAAAATAAATTGTATTAGATATGTAGTTTAGTAATTGTCTATTTTAATTTTTGTTTAATAATTTATAAAATAAACAAACAAATAATTTTTATTTTTTATGTTTTTTTTCTTCTAGTACTTTGTTGACTTCAAACTAGTTTCAAATGAAGGCAACACGTCATCTGCGTATGCAAATAACTTTATGCAGTACATTGGATTTGCCTCCCAGATACCAAATTTAATATTTAACTGGTTAAATATTTTTGTTCATTTGGGGTAAAGAAAACTTACCTGAAAGTAACCAAACGTCACAGCCATCCCGAGTCGATTTAAATAAAATGTAGTTGCAAACAATTTAACCTTCTACAATTATTCTATCATGGTTTATACTATATTTCCGACGCACAGTGTGGTCGATCGTAAAAATGGTAATAAATTTGAATATTTTAAACCACTGGTCAGATTTTAAATTGATGTATACACGAATCGTAGAGGAGGGAGGACATAGGCTTAAAGAAAATTATATTTGCGACCACCCTGATAGAATACAATGTGATATACAGTAAAGTAGACCACCTCTGGTTAGGAAAACTTTGTACTGTTTTTAACTGGCACGAATAAATTTCAATAAATGAAACATAATAAATCCAGTGGGAAGGTAAAGAAATTCCTGTTTATTTCACTATTATAATTTTTTATTTAAAAGAAATTTATGTCTAAATTTTGAAGTTTTCGTTTTTTACAATGACTATCTTTTTTCGCAAATATCTTCGGTAATGAATATCCAAATGTATTTCTAAAAATATCCTCTTATTTAATAAATCATTACGGCTAGTCGTGAAAAATAATCAAAGTCAACATTTTAAAATGAGTTTGAAAAATTTATAAATTCTTTCAAAATAATACATTTGTTTTAAAAATTATTTTTTCTGTTATTGATTAAAAACATAAGAATCTTTTTAAATTTCAAAAATTATTACGATACCTTAAACGTGCATTTTTTATGAGCTTTTAAATCCAACAACAAATAAAAATTTGTCCAAAATAATACACTTTTGACAAATTTGACATGTGACTAGTATGTTTTTACTACTTTATTTATTGTACTAATTGAAGTGATTTATGTAGATTCACAAGGTCTCTTATCAGTCATATTGTCATAATGTCCTAATATGTCTCGACTCGGCAGCTCGGCTTAACCGACTCTTAGGCATTCGGCGCGCCGAATTTTTATGTAAATTTCAACTTTAGACAACATATTCTAAAATCGCATAGCTGCTTTCAAAAAATTAAGACCAGTTTTGTATGTCCCAATCTGTTCTTCAATATCATGCAAAGGGATTTCATAGCCCCGAGCTTGGTACCTTCAATAGATCCAAAAATCAAAAAAATCCCAATTTTGGGATTTTTGGAAAGTTTTTTGTTAATTGTTGGATTGTCATTAACAATTCACAAATATCTTTTTCACTTTTGGATTTGCATCGAACGTTTCTATATAAGTGTAAAATTTCATTAAAAACGATTCATAAACAAAACTTTTATTGCATTTTAAAATTTTAAATTTTCCAAAAAAATCAGCTATAATTTTTTATTCGCATATTTTTGATAAAAGTCTTCAATAACTTTTTTAATTCTTAAAAATTTTGTACATTTTTGAAAAGAGGACATAATTTCCTACACGCTGATATATAATATGTATATCTTTTCTTTTCCGCTAGTCAAATTTATGGATTACGAAAAAGAAAATATATACAATGTATATATTTTCTATGAATCGTTTTTAATGAAATTTAACACTTATATAGAAACGTTCGATGCAAATCTAAAAGTGAAAAAGATATTTGTGAATTGTTAATGACAATCCCACAATTCCCAAAATTGGGATTTTTTTGATTTTTGGATCTATTGAAGGTACCAAGCTCGGGGCTATGAAATCCCTATGCATGATATTGAAGAACAGATTGGGACATACAAAACTGGTCTTAATTTTTTGAAAGCAGCTATGCGATTTTAGAATATGTTGTCTAAAGTTGAAATTTACATAAAAAATAGGTCTACTTCGGAAGGCTCTGGACCACGCAATAATACGAATTTTGATATTATTTTGCTTTTATAATATTTCCCGAAATGTTATCTTTCAGAAAAATATAAACACATTATTTATTTTTTTCTCATTTTCTGTATAATTTAAAATTAATGTAGGTACTTTTTTCGAAAAAAAAATGGCGAAAAAACGACGTTTTTATTTTTTTAAAGTTTGAATGCACATAACTTTTGACTCAGTAGATATTTTTTAACAATTCTTTCTTAAGATTATTAATAAATTTGTTGTTAATTCAAAAAAAGATACTTCAAGAAAATCGGGAAAGAATTGGATCCGTTATAAGCAAAATGGCAAGGTAGGCAAAAAAAAATAAAATTTTACTTTTCAAATGCGAATAACTCGTAAACTATAAGAGATAATATATGGCTAAAGCAATGTTTTTTGTAGATTCTCGTCTAGTACATTCCATATATATACAAATCTTTCAAATCGGATCGCAAACAAAAATTTGGCATCATTTTTAATTTTTGATATACCCGAGGTGCCCCACTTTGGGGCATTGTGGCTCGGCCCCCCTTGGTTGTTTAAGCCCAAATTCAAAACTTAAACTTATCGACACCTCCTCTATAGCCAGGGGAAATTTTAAAATCGGGCTATTCGTTTAGAAGTTATAGATTTATTTCCACTTTTTTTTTCAGATCCCCCACTGTGCGGCGCAGGTCTCTGCTGGTAGGTTACGATAACACAATAAACATAGCATACAGAGTAGTATTATTTTAGGACATTTTTTGCTTGAAAAACAATAAAAACCATTGTGAAATATTAGGACATTAGACAATATGACATGATAAGAGACCTTGTGAATTGACCAATTATATATAGTTTTATACTTTATTTAAATTAAAGCCCTTCTGTAAAAAAATTGTAATTTTTACAATTTCTTTTTTTTTTGGATTGGAAAGCTTATAAAAAATTTCTGTAGGTGTTAAGGTTGCTTGATGTTTTTGCGGATATTTTATTTTTTACCCATACATGCACACAAACTAAAAAAAAGTTACTATTTTTCAAGGTTAGCAACCGAAACGAATAACGGTATCGGTATTAATTTTATTATTATTTCGGTATCGGTATTTAAATTATATCGGTATACCGGTATAAAACGAATATATCGGTACAAAATTAAATGGGTCAAACCTAACAAAAAGTTTATAAAATCTAATTACACTATGCACGAAATTGACACTTTTTTCTGTCAAGAAGGACACCCAGTGGTACGTTGAATTCAGTGGTGCTAACCGGTTTTTTTAGGTAAGCTCGTATTTTCGATATATACCGTTATTTTGAAAATGGGGGAGGTTGCGCAACATATTTATTTGCGTAACTAAAAAACGGTTTAGTTTCTTGAATAAACTGAAAAATCGAAATTCCGCAAATTACCTTTATGAAAGGCTTAACTTGTTTTTAATCTTCGCAGTAGTTTTAGAAATATAAAATTTTGGAAAATGCATATACGCTCTTAATTTTTTACACGTATAGAAAACGAAGTTCCAAATAAAACAAGTCCTAAATAATTAAAATCTATCCACAACTTTTAGTTTTATTCACAAAAGATACATAACTCGTAGTGCAGTGTTCTTCTATGTTTAGTACTGCAATAGTCGACAATGCAGTGCCGTTTTTATACAACGGCAAGATTCTGTAAATTTTCTGTTTGTTGTTGATTTTGAATCCATACATTTGACTAGTGAAAAAGACATATATATACCTTATCTTATATTATATATCAACGTATAGAAAATTGTGTCTGCTTTTCAAAAATATATACAATTTCTAAGAATTAAAAAAATTATGGAAACTTTTTGTAAAAATATGGGAAAAAATTTAAAATGTTATTAGGGGATATTTCCTTTATCTTTTGTGTATAAAATCATTTGTAAATAACCTCCGTAAATAACGATACCACTGAATTCAGCGTACCCGAATTAGTTTAACCTACCGGGTGCCCCGCTTGACAGTTTTTTCAACTGGGAGAATCCATATCAAAACGGACAGAAAACTGCTATTTTCTTCGATTGAATGAAATTTACCACACATATTACGGTTCCAAAGGGTTTCTCAAATCAATGACTTTTTAATCGGAAACCCATTCCATTTCAAAAATATCGCGATTAAATTGTATAAAATTATATACACATAATTTTGAAACTACTCAAAGACCAGCATAATTTTAGATTTCATTTTAAAATGGTGTAAATAAAATAGTTTACTTCCAAAAAGTTAAAGATACATTTTCAGAGTATATATTTCAATGTAAAAAATATCAAATGCCGCGGTGTTAAAAATTGATGACACCTAAACTCTCTGCTATATTCGTGCAAAAAATTTCGATGGAGACTCGATTAGTACAGGAGTTATAAGGAAAAACGTTATTAAAAGTACGTTTTTTTTCATATAAATTAAATTTTTCATATAATTACTTTTGAATCGTAATTGTCGTTGTAATGAGATATAAAATACAAAAATTGGTTAAAAATGTTAAAGTTATTCAAAATTTCCCAGGCCATTAACGTGTCTCAGGCCACTAGAACAAGAAATGTAGGAACAAAATTTTCATATTTTGAGAAATATTAAAATAAAAGCTAATTTTTACTTAAAATACATATATCCATATTTACTTGTATATGAGTTTTTGTCTTATTTGTTGGCCATATTTTAGCGAATGATACCAATTTCTTTACTGTTATGAATTTTAAGTAAAACCTATACAGAATATTATAGGCCGATAACTCTTTTACTAAAACCGGATTTCCATTTTTGCACTGTTATTGTACATTTAAGACCTTAAAGTATATTTTTCGCAACTTTCATTAAAATCGGCACAAAAATATATAATATTTCGCCATCATTCTTCTAGAAATTCCAAATAATGCTAAATTTTACATTTGACCTTCACGATATAAGGGTTAAAGTTGTCCGGTTTTAGAAAACTTTCAGAATATATTTTGAGTTATCTGACCTATAATATTCTGTATAGGTTTTACTTAAAATTCACAACAGTAAGGAAATTGGTATCATTCGCCAAAATATGACCAACAAATTAGTTTTTCCTGAAAACCGCAAAATTTAAATCGCAGGTACGGAAAAACTGTAGGAAGTATTGACATATTTTTTCATATTTTTATTCCCTATAATATTCTCAATAAATCCCTGTGTGATGATCAAAAACTTCTGAAAATTGTT
This sequence comes from Calliphora vicina, assembly GCF_958450345.1. Taxonomy (NCBI): domain Eukaryota; kingdom Metazoa; phylum Arthropoda; class Insecta; order Diptera; family Calliphoridae; genus Calliphora; species Calliphora vicina. Next base: position 76,030,397 of record NC_088780.1, read on the forward strand.
TAACAGAATTTTTAAAAATTTGAAAATGGAATTTTGAAACTGCCGTTAAAATATTTAATTTGTTTGGTGATACCTGCGAATAGGTTAACGTTATCCTACGAAGACAAAAACTCATATACAAGTAACTATAGATATTTTTAAGTAATAATTAGCTTTAATTTTAATATTTCTCAAAATATGTTATTTTTGTTTCTACATTACTTGTTCTAGTGGCCTGAGACACGTTAATGGCCTGGGGAATTTTGAATAACTTTAACATTTTTTAACCAACTTTTGTATTTTATATCCTGAGATACGTTAATGGCCTGGGAATTTTGAATAACTTTAACATTTTTTAACCAACTTATTAATGGCAAAACTGCCCTTAGTTTTTGAAAAATCGAAAATAAAAATATAAGGTCCACCTTAATGCTTTACACCAACCAATTAGAAATATTAGTTTTGAAACTCTGTAATTATCAAATAGTTAGGAATTTTGAAATTTTTTGATATCTGTGAACTTTGCTAATTTGGGGGAAAAATAATCCGTAGCACGTTTTCAGCTATCTGGTAAGATTTAATTTGATTTCTTTAAAAGACCAAGATAACTTCCACTAAATGGAAGCTATACGGTAATAATTCAAAAGCGTTGTTCGAAACTTTCATGGTAATAGAAAACGTAATAAATACTAACTTGCAAATAATAAAGAATATTTAAGTCAATGAGGATTTGTTGTATTCCTTTTACTTATTTATGGATTACATTATAAATAAAAGTTTCAAAGCAATAACGTGTAGACACTTATTCCGTTTGATAATTTGGTAACACCGACATTTTTATTTAAATCGGCCTAGGAAACTGGTATTAAAATAAATGGCAAGAAATACAATTTATTTCAATATTTATTTTTCAATAAAAAAGCATTGTCTAATAAAATTTAAAGTCACATTTAAGTTTGACTCACAGGGGAAATATCATGTTATCTGAAATCATAAGCTACGCAAATCGTAGCTTACGACCTTTCAAAAAGGTCGAATCAGTAATTTAGAAGTTTTGTACTTCTTACCATTTATTTTGCCATCGGTGCAACTGTACACTGCTCATTGATCCAAAATCAAAATATTTTGTAAATAATTAGAGCGTTTCTTACTGGTTTAATTAGTATGTCATTTTACAAACTCGTATTGGTTATGTGGTTCAAAGTATTTAGTTTACCTAGGACATGCAAATTTTTTATACGTTTGAAAATTTTATGTAAGTTTATATGATTTTAATATAATTTAATTAAAAATTTTAAGATATTTGTTTAAAGTTTTACTGGACCAATAGAGTTTACGTGCGAAACTAAATTGTAGTCTAAATTAAATTATTTCATATCCATTCATATCTTTTTGATACCACATTAAGGGACTTAACATTGCTGTCTTTTAGATTTTAGTGTTAAGATATGAATTAAAATTTAAATAATATGTTCAATTAATCAAAGAAGCCGTTCCCAATGCCTTCTAAATTAAACCCATTGTATGTAAAAATAATTAAAAGTAATCCTTGAAGGAATACTATTTTGATACACTAATGTGATCGTATTATCCTTTAAGAAATGGCTGATTTATTTTAAAAATATTTTGATTCCGCGCCATAAAAATGTTTAATATATGTGTCTGTAACGTAATATTTTATATTTTTAGGGGTGATCTCACCAAACGCATAGTGTATAGTATATTGTTTGAGTTGGTAATTTTTATCATTACGGTTTTACTAGCTATTTTGGATTCTTCTAACTGGCAGGATGTCTTTTTCTGGATCACAATGATAAGTGTTGTGTTATTAAACAGTAAGTATTATTTTCTAAAATATTTAAAAGGAAACTATTTTAAGTAAATATTAAACAAAGTAAAAGTACATATAATTATTTAAAATTAATTAATTGAAATGTATTGTTAACCGAGCTTCAAATTAATTCAATTTGAGCTTAATTGACTAAAATATTAATACGGAATTAAAAAATGCCAGCCATTCATTCCATTCACTCCATTCCCAAATCTACTTATTTAGCTTTATTCGAATTCCCAATGGAAGTAATTCATAACAGAATTATTTCAACCATTGAATTAAAAAATGTTTGTTAATTCAAATCACAAATTTAATTAAATATTTTTCGTCATTACGTTTTTGATTTGCTTTTAATCATTTACAAAATGCCTTTTTATAACAGATAACATTATAAACAAGATTTTTTTTGTTTCGAAAATGTCGAACCAATTAATCCACAGTGGGGGAACTGAGAAAAAAAGTGGAAATAAATGTGTATCTTCTAAACGTATAGACCGATTTTAATAAAAATTCCCTTGGCTATAGAGAAGGTGGTGATAAGTTTAAGTTTTGTATTTGGGCTTATAACACCAAGGGGGCGCCGAGACGAAATCGCTTATAGTTTACGAGTTACTCACATTTGAAAAGTAAAATTTTATGTTTTTTGCTAATAACGGATCCAATTCTTTCCCGATTTTTTTGACAAAATTAAAATTTCTACCCCAACCAATTTGAAAAGCTGGTGGAAGATTTGGAAAATAATCCATCTCTTGCCAAAGGACTTCACAGGGCCACTTTTCCTAAAAATTTTAAGGAACAGAGGGAAAGTGTTGCGATTGCGCTAAATATACTGAGCCCCTTGGAGGCAGCTGTGGCAAATCTGCACCAATTGCTGAAAATAATAACATCAAAAATACCACGACAGCCGGTTCCACACACCGGAATGAAACGAGTTCACTCGGCCAAGGGCTTTCAACTCAGCAAACACTGTTGCTACAACAACAATAATAATATCAACACTATCAACAACAAAGCATCAAAAACCAATTCTCAAAACCCCTTAAGAATGTTCGTCCTTGGTCACTGGAATCCGAATCGGAATGAAAATCATTTTATTTTAATTATTTATAACCAGGGAAACCGGAAATATGCTCTAAAAAATGCGTTTTAAGCGCTTTAAATATGCAGTAAAAACTTTAAAATATGCTCTTAAAATTTAAAAAATATGCTCTTAAAAAAAAATAAACTTTTACATAATTTTAACCAAAAAATATAACCTTATTTAATAAAAATCAATACAATTCAATTCTAAAAAGTTAAAGTAACATAAAATAAACAAAAATAACATGAACTAAAACAAGTATAACAAAATAAATACAACATAACTTAAGCAATGAAAAGGTCTCGAGAGGTATTTTTTGATGATATTTTATATAAATATAAAGTCACTTCTTCAATTAAGGTTATTATTGCAATAAATTACAAAATATTGACTTAAATTTTCAAATAAAAATCGTTGTCTATTGGATCCGAAAACATTTTTATACATAGAAAATGTGCTTTCGACAAAAACTAATCAATATATTAATAAAATTTAAACAAAAATCTATGAGTTCTTTTATCTTTTTGCTGATGCTGACCCAGCGGTACCAGGTCTCTTTCGGATCCTTGCAGGTTCATTTCGGTTCCTTGCAGGTCCTCCACAAAGTTAAAATTTTGTAAATAACTTCCTGAGCCCTTATTTTCAATATTTCATAAAAAAATAAAACTTTTACAACGATTTAAAGTCTTGGTCCACAAGGGGTTAACCAGTTTGTTTTCTTGTTAGGGAAACAAGAGTAATAGTTTTCCAATTTATTTGGAACTTCTAATAAGGTTAAAACTGTAGGCGAGTGGTCTGACGAGAGGTCCAGCGAAAGGGATCGCTGAAATTAATCCTCGTTCTATATTCTTATTGAGGTGTGTAGGCCAATAAGTAGGTTGGCCACTAGATATGGCATCTAGTCTGTTAGACGATATTATTCTAACAGTTGCCTCCCTCTAGGAGTAATGAGGCGAGAGCCCCAAAAAGTATGTTTTGCATTGTAATCACCAGCTGCTATAAATCTTGGCCCTAGAGTTTTAAAATATTCGAGAAACTGCTCTCGATTAATATTATACCTAGGAGGACAATATATTGAAGATATTGTAACTCTACCATCAGGTACATTTATAGATGTGGCCTGGATGTGGTCCGTTTTATATTCTGGCATTTGGAAATGCCTAATATCCTTTCTCACTAATATAGCTGTTCCACCACAAGCGGATGTTTTGTATCATAAGTATAGTATCCGTAAATTCTGAAACAGTTCTTTATGGTAAAGAATTCTTACAGAATTCATTTTTTATTTAGCAGGATCTGCTTTGATTCTGCATCAATTGTTGAAACATATTTTGCATGTTCGCCATGAAACTGTTCATGGTTTGAATTAGATTCTCAATAGAGCTTTGAGAGTTAGTGTCGGGTACTGGTACACCCTCTTTTAATGCATGTGCATATGAAAATAATGGGGCATTATTTCCATTGCTTCTTTTCATTTGGGTAACTGAACCCTCATTTGTCGTATGGGCATACGATTTATTTTGATTATTTTTTTTTATGATACTTCTATATTGAGCGCTAGAAGCATCAGGAAGGCTTGGAAAGTTGGAAGCCTTATATTGAGCATATAAAGGTCTTCTTGCCTTCGTTGATTCCTGTATGCGAATAAGTTTGTCTCGTGAATATTTCCTTTACGCAGAGTGACCACGTAGAAATTCTCCTTACCTACAAGTTGGGACAATTTGTTCACCAAAACATTTGTAGTACATATGTAAACATATGCTTTGCGGGTATTTTTTTACTTTGTTGATTATCAAGAATTGCAAAACAATTTTGACTTACCGGATTTTACTTCGTCTGTTTTGGTTCCAATTTTGATGTCCTTGGACTGGACTTGTTATAGTGATGTAACTGTCCATTCCTGTTAGGATTGTTCCCGTATTTTTCACTATACTTCGAGTATTTTTTGGTTTTTATAGAGTTAATATTTTCATTTCATATAAGTTGTTTGTTTATTTATATTTTCTTTTAATCTGTCTTCTAAACAATAGTTTTGTTTTGGCGCACTAGAGAGAGGAGATCTCTCGTTTGTTGTTGTTCTTACACTTAAATAATTTTTATGATCTTTTGAATCATATGTATTATTATTGTTATATGGAGAGCTCACAACAATGTATGCATTATTTTCACTGCTGCTGAGCAGTGGTGTTAGGTGTGACGATTTTACGTCATTTTGACGATTTTTTTGAGTAAATTTAGTGATTTGACGTTTGACGATTTCTTTTGTAAATTCGCTAACATGCCGACGATTTTTCCACTTAAATTTTAATTTTCTTGAAATTTATGTAAAACTAAAGATTTCTCAATGTACAATTGAAATTTAAAATCAATTTGTTGTAGATAGAGATGCTAATCGGGACTGATTTTAGAAAATCTCGGGGTTTGTTAAAGAATCCCGAAATCCCGACCCGGGGTTTCGGGATTTTCGGGAAATCTAAATTATAAGAAAGAAAACGTACATAATTATGTCTTTACAATTGAAAGTAATTTTTTATTTAGCAATTAATTTTTATTACACACTAAAAAGCATAATTCATAAATAAATCACATTTGATTGCAATAAATTGCATGAGTACATTATATGAGATGAAATAACACTAAAGTATGCATATTAGGGTTATAACCAAATTTTGGTCCTAGTACCACGCAATAGCAAATGTTGTGTTATTTACAATAACATTTTTTTCGGGTCATTTTGGAATAAAAACCTCATCCACAAAAACGAATTTTTAAAGTCAAAATTTTCTCAAATTTGTATTACTTTTTGTATTTTTTTTATAGTAAAACAGCGGATTCTTTACCGCAAATTTAAAATATGTGTATGTAGATTCGAGCCATGTTGATATATTTATTAAAAAAATTATTTGCGTTGCTGGATAAAAAAAAAAAATAAAAAAAAATTATCTTCAAACTTTACCGCGTTTTGTGGATGAACTTTTTTGACAACAGCGGAAAAGTAATACAATTTTTAAAATAACTTTCAAAGGTCTATTCGAATATGCTAAGGCCATTACATATTACAGTACCTTAGTAAAAAATTGTGTTTATTTTAAATAGCTTCTTAAGAATACTATTTCCATCTATTGCCATCATCTGCCATTCTGGAACGAACAAATCTGCAAGCATTTTCCTTTGTTCCTTCAGAAATAAAATGAACCATTTCTTTTGCAAGTTGCAAATCTACATTATAATTTGGTTTCGTTATAGTTATTTGTGTTTTTTACATTTATTAATAATTGAACCACTTATTGTTAGTTCATTAAATAATGAAGATACAATAAATAAATGATGAAAAAAAAAAAAAAAAAAAAAATTAATAATGGCCCATAATCATAGTCAAAAATAAAGAATACTTTAAGAGAATTAAACTCTACTTTACTTAAGAGTGGACTTTAGGTCTATCATAGACAAGTATACTTCTGACGTTGAAGTCGACTCTAATTATAAAACTAGCTGGAGCTATTATTAACTCGTTTAACAACAGCATCCACTGTTCTTCGCCAAGTAAAAAAGTTCGGCAAAAAGTAAACAAATATTTAAGTTAGAAGATATTGGCAGAAATTTTGCAATTACTGAATAGTTAATAATAAAATTAGTACAGTAGTTTTGACTTACCTGCCTTTCACTTAAGAGCATTTTGCATATAAGTGCACAAAACTTGTGTTTTGTATATTTATTTACCAAACTCCATATAAATTCGTTAATTTAAGTGCATTGTTCATACCTGCACATATAAGATAAGTGCATAATACTTTTGGAAGCTATAACTGTTTTTCATTTAATTTAGCTGCCTAATACAAAATTAAATCAAAACAAATAAGAAAAATACGATTTTAATTTGACGTTATTTATAGACGGAAAAATCTCAAAGCTTCGTGTAAATTATTTGCCGTTAGCTGCTTTTTTGGGCAGTAAACTGTAAATGCACTTACCAGCATCAATGAGCAGGTAAGTGCATTGAGGTTAACTGCATTTTTAACTTACCTGCACAAAATTTCGTGCAAAGTTGATTGTGCAGGTAAGTCAAAATTACTGTACCAAAATATCCAAAATATGATTTTAATCTTATCTTTCCCTGCCAAAAATTACTATCCAAAAAGTGTCCCAAACGTATCATCTTGAAGTTGAAACTCATCGAATATGATATCGCTTTCTTATCGTAATAGTGTCACAGTGCGGGAAAAAACGTGCCACGCATATGATAGCTACCAATTCTATCCATTTAGTGTATTATTATTATATCTAAATTTATGTCTAAAAAGTGTCCAGAGAGAATATAATGTTTCCAATTCTGCTTCTTGAATTAAAATGGAAATATTTTATTGCATTCCAGTTATGAAAACACTATGCAAATACTTATTTACATTAAAAATAAATAAAATAATGATATAACTTAACTTAATATGACTTTAATTAAAAATTAAAGTATAAAAAATTATATAAAATAAGTTTCACTAATTAATTTAATACGTATTTACATTTAAAGAAAAAAATTCACTAGTTATTGCATTAACTCTATACCTTTAAAAAAAACTTTATTTATTGATACACTTTTAACAAACACTTCAATTACAAATATAATTTAAATTAATCACTAACTATTTAATAAAACTTTATTTATCACTATTTAATTTAAACTTAAGTTAAAACACACACTTTTTATTTAACTGTGATTTTTAACGGTGATTTTAAAATTCATAAATATACTGAGTATTCTCATGTTCTTCTTCTTTCTTTTAAAATGTAAACAGTAAAAAGTCGGTATTAATGTAATGTATACTAAAATGTATCGTTTTTGTATCATAATGTAATTTTTAATATTACCTATTAAGTTAATTTTTAGGGATCTTTGTTTGTAACTAAAATGTACTTTAAGATGAGCATAATTCGATAGTAATGTAATTTATTTTTGTAAAATTTTTTTTATATGCTGAGTAACATTTTTGCGACACAAAAGAGACACATTTTAGTATACATATCGAAAATATAACTTCCAATTTAATTGTCCCGGTTACTTCTATCGTTTATCTTTTTTTGTTTTAATTTTCTATATCAGCGGTTCAGCGGTGCCACTTGTCTGTATTTTGTTGTATGTTGTATGAAAACATTTTCATGAAAACATTTGAGGTGGCACTCAGTTAAAGTCGGTTCAATTTAAAACACACTTTAATTTTGACTAGTTGCTAAATAATTAAAAGCAGGTTTTTATTTTAAAGTTGTTTCTAAAAAGAACCGACTTTAGTGTTTGACTATGATTATGGGCCAATATCTTTTAGCCTTTGAGCAATCGATTTTCATCTGATATAAAATCAATTTCGTTTGAAGAGGATTTAAATTGAGTTTTGTTAGATAACTTACCAAAAAAAGGTGAAGAATTGATTTTCCAGAGCCCCACTCAAGGAAAATACAGCTTTCCTTTATTAATTATGTTGTCGCAGGCGTTGAGCTTAATAACATAGCTGAACATCACTTTGCGATATTCGGACATGTAGAATTCCCCGTTTGGCATCTCTAGTTGTAGATACAAATAAGAATGAACTATTTTTCTGGTAGGTATTGTCGAGTACAATAAAAAAATGTTTTTGCTTGAGGAATACATTAAGATTTATCAAAGTAACTTTTTTTTTTGTTCATCTTTTATTTATTGTATCTTCATTATTTAATGAAATAACAATAAGTGGTTCAAATCTTATATCCAATAATTATTATTTAATTAGTCCAGCCAGTGCCGGACGAAAAAATTTTGTATTCATGGTTGTTTTGGTTAAATTGGCATTCTTCCTTCTAGATTAGGTCTGCTGTGTCCCTCCTTCTTAATCGAGTGTGGCCACGGTTATCTAATATGATGAGGGTCAGCGGGTTTGGGTAAACTTCAAGCTTTTTAAATATTTTTGTACATTTTTCGAGATTTCAGTTTTTACAATGGGCACGTTTAGATCTTTGTGTATATTCGTATTTTTGATATACCAGGGGGCAACTGTGATCATTCTTTGAAACTTGTTTTGGCGTCTTTGGATCTTTTCTACATTTGACGCTGAGGCCGTGCCCCATAACTGTATGCCATAACACCATATCGGTTTTATGATCATGTTATAAAGTAGAAGTTTACAATCTAAACTAAGCGTAGAGTTTCTGCCAATAAGCCAATTAATTTGAATTGATTTAAATTTCATTTGAGTCAACTTTGCATCTATATGACTTTTCCATGTAAGGCGACGATCGAGATGTATTCCGAGGTATTTCACTTCCGATTGTTGAATTATTGTTTGGTTATTGATTTGAATAGGGGGGCATGATTCTATACGCAATGTAAATTTTATGTGTGTACATTTTTGCTCGTTTTCCATTGTTTTAACCATTTTTCTAATTCAAATATGTGGTTTTGTAAGTAACGAGACGCTTGTTGAGGGTTTTCATGAATGCTTAGAATAGCAGTAGCATCAGCAAATGTTGATGTATGAGTGCGATTGTTAGTTGGCATATCAGACGAATATATCAAATATAAAAAAGGTCCCAGGATACTACCTTGGTGGACTCCAGCTTCAATGGGTTGTGCAGTACTTAAAAAGTTTCCCTCTTTAACCTTAAAGTTCGACCAGTTAAATAGCTTTCCAACAGCTTATGTGTATTTGCGGGTAAATTTTGACTCAGTTTGTATATTAATCCAGCATGCGATACCTTATCAAACGCTTGAGAGATGTCTATGATGAGTGCGGAACAGTATTTCTTTTCTTCAAACGTTTTTCTCACCATATTTACAAGTCTATGGGTTTGTTCGATAGTACTGTGTTTTCTCCTAAATCCAAATTGATGATTCGGAATACAATTGTTTTCAGTTAACATCGGGTACAACCTGTTCATAAGTATCTTCTCAAATAGCTTTGATATATTAGACAATAGGCTGATGGGTCTGTATGATTCCACCTTTGTGTGATCTTTTCCCGGCTTGGGTATCATGGTAACCAGCGAAACCTTCCATTCTGGAGGATAATATTCAAGTCGTAATATAACATTAAAAATAAAAAGAATTATTTTTATTGCTATCCGGGGTAGCTCCATAAGCATCTTGTTGCTGATCTTGTCCATACCAGGCGCTTTCTTGGGATTTAAATCAACAATAGCATTTTCGATCTCTCGAATCTCAAAACATAGGGGTACGGCTGCTCTAAAATGGGGTGCAACAGGTGGCAACTCAATTGCTTCGTTTGATGTGTTCGGTGTAAATACTTTTTTTAAATGATCAACAAACAGATTCCCTTTTTCAGTATCATTTCTTGCCCAACCACCACTTGAATTTCGCAAGGGGACTTACATATAACGGGTCTTTTAAGACTTTTTGTTGCTCGCCATAATGAGTAATCCGATTGCGGGGTTGCGTCCAGGCTTTCTAAATATTTATTCAATGATTCCATTTTTCGAAATTCCAAGAGCTTTTTAAGTCTTTTTATACAATCTTTAAGCTTCGATTTTAGTTGGGGGGATCTGTGCAATTGCCACTCTCTGCGAAATCTTCTTTTTTCATTTAAGAGCAGAATTAATTCTATTATATCTGATTTGTCGGGGGGTTTGAGTAGCATGTTGAGCAGCCAGTTTGAGATTTTTATCGAAATTGATAAGAGAGTGTCGATGTTTTCTGGTGTTCTTAGTGGTATGTTTTCCGAGCAATGTGTACTGAGGTATTTTTTATATTTGAGCCAATTTATTCTTGTGCCTGCCATCGCTAAATTACCAGTCGGGGATACAATTTCTAGGGGGCTCAATAAAGTATCAATAGTGGGTGAGTGATCTGAAGACAGTTCCAGCGAGGATTCAATTTGAATCATTTATCTAGGGATATTTTTCATCACGCTAAAATCTATAACATCCGGTATTTTTCGTGGGTCAGTAGGCCAGTAAGTAGGTTGGCCGCTCGAAAGCACATTCAAATCCATTTTAGAAATTGTATCGAACAAAACACGACCTTTAGGGGTAATCAGTCGTGATCCCCAGAATGTGTGTTTAGCATTATAATCGCCAGCAGCCAGGAAACGGGGGCCTAGTGATTTAAAAAATCTATTATATTGAATTTCTGTAATTGAAAATCTAGGGGGTGAGTATATTGATGAAATCACTAAGTTTCGATGAAAATCGTCAAGACAGATTGTAGTAGCGTGAAGATAATCTTCGCAAAAATCACACATTAAGTAGTGTTTGATTCGAGCTTTTATTAAAATTGCCGAGCCTCCGCATGCTCTACCTCTGGGATCTTTGGTGTCATATATTACATATCCATTTATTCGAAATGAACTTCTGGACGTCAAATGAGTTTCAGAAACCAGCATTACATCAATTTGTTGGTTTCTTAAAAAATATTTGAGTTCTTTTTTGTGTTGGCGTATGCCGTTTGCATTCCAAAAACATATTCTTAGGCAGTTCATGGTCTGTTAAGCACAGCCTGCAATAACATTGATTGAATCTTAAGCATTTCTTGCATCATGTTACTCATTGAGTTTGTAAAGTTATTTACCGATTACACAAGAGTTTCTATTGTAGATTCTAGTCGGGTAAAATTGAAAATTGGCGTTTGCTCTCTTACCTCTGGGTTCACATTTTCGTTTTGGAGTTGACGGACTTGCGTCTGAGTTTGGTTGTTTCTAAGTACATTTGCATATGTTACTTTGTTGTCATATGTCTGTTACAACGGGGGGTAGTTAAAATTGTTGTTATTTAATGGCTGAGCGGGGAAAATCTTTGGCTTCTGGCTTTGTGATTTTTTAACAATTGAGTAGACAGGATAACCCTTGTAGTTTGCTGTGTGGTTACCTCCGCAATTGCTGTATTTTTTTATTTTAGGATCATCTTTGGATTTGTTACATTGGGATGTGTTATGCAACTCCCCGCAAATAACACATACTGGTGGCAATTTGCAATATGCCTTGGTGTGTCCATATTCTTGGCAATTCATACATTGAACGGGGCCAAATCGTTTGTGTGGTTCTTCTACTGTAATTTTACGATGCAATAAGTACTTCAGGTTATATATGGGATGTGTTTCATTTTTTTTTTCAGGTTTATGTCACCGGGTTCAAGTTCAACACGGAAGAGTGGTTGGGGTTTTTTTTCGCGATTTCTAATATTTATCACATTTTTTATCTTAAAGCCTTTATCTTCTAAGCTTTGCTTTATTTCGAGTGGTTCAACATTACAGTCAATACCCTTTATTACAACTTGTAGACCCTTGCTTCCTTTCAGCTGATAAGTGTAAAAACTTTTCTTTTGAGTTTCAAAATATGTTACAACCTTTCTATAATCTTTTTCACTATTGACCTGTATTTTAGTTTCATGAATCGTGCCTTTCTTGATTGGGATAACGTAAAAAGAGTTCTCTCCTATTAATGAGATCAGGCTCTGAACCAGTGAATTTAAATTATTTTCTCTCAAGTAAATAGGGGGTGGTTTTGTAGAGGTAATTTTATTTACTGGTTCATCTGTTTCACATTCCAGAATAGAAAGACGATATTCATTGTTTAGTCTAGCAGGTTCACTATTAGAGTTGTGTAGCTCATGAATGGCCTAGTTCAATTGAGCTATTCACTCAACTGAGCGAAGTGAATCATTCATCATACTGAGCGTTTTCAGCTCAGCACTGAGCGTATTCAACTGAGCGGTTTTGTTTTATGCTCATGTTTCTTTTAGTACTCATGAAAGAGCTGCACAAGCACATTCATTTGTCATCTTCAATGTTTCACTTTACTCGTCAATTCTGTAACATTCTTTCGCTCACTGACATTGAAAAGTGAGTGAGTATTGTGTCCTACAAAAATAAAACGATCATTCGAATGTAGGTTTGTTATGTATGTATATGATCGTATGCTGCCGCGAATATATTTTTGTTTCAAGAATTATTAGAGTTATTCAAATTGTTTTTGTTTTCATGAAGGAATTTTTATATGTGTGCTATTGAATGAATGTGAATTTAAAAAAAATACTATTTCGAAAATACATTAGTGGGATTATATATGCGCAAGATAGGATTTGATTTAGACCAATGGTTTCTTGGGGATAATTTCTTAGAATTTTCCGTAGATTGCGTTTCAGCTATACAATTTTTTACTTTTTGATCGTCCATACAAATCGACCCGGCGTAATGTACATATATTACACTGCGGAACAGAGATTTTGGTGCCCGAGATTTGAACTACCTTTTGTACACGTTGATGAACCCTCATTACTATGTTATACTTGTTTTTTTTCCAGTCAGCTCGCGTTTTCGAAATATCGCGGTTTTTATATTTTCATCGAATACCCAATTTTTTTGTGTTTTTCTTCAAAATTTTGGGTAATGCAATTCAGAATGTGATTTTTTTTAGCATGAGACAGGTCTACATAAACATATGCTTCTTTTGAATATAATAATTCTAATGGATATTTTGGCATATTTGTCTGATCTTTCAGGAAAGTTGAAATTTGACTTTTTTAGCTTTATCTTTAATAAAATTGTGCATTATGAAAATTTTAAATAAAAATTTATCGCTGCACATTCAAGGCATTATAGCGAATATAGTTTTTAATTAAAATGAAAAATTAGTTAAAAATTTAATGAAATATTTAGATAATATCCCGAAATTTTACATCCTAAAAAACAATTTTTTTTATAAATAAATTTTTAGGTAGTCATTAGTCTTATTTTTTAATACACATTTAAATCTAACTACAGGAATGTAAATACTTCATTTGACGTTTTTAAAATATTGCGAATTTTGAATTTACGTGATTTACAGCGTTTTTGTTGAAAATATCTTAAATTTTTTTTAAAAAACACTAGTATTTTACAGAAAAAAATAAATTTTTACAAACATTTATTTATTTCTACATTATATATCCAGGAATTGTCTATGTTGCGAATTTGAATACCAAAGTAAGCAAAATAGAATTGAAGAACAGTGTTGTAATTGATTTTCGCTGATCTTTTAACATATATTCGTCACAAATGTACAAAACATATTAGGATCTTTAACACAGCATCTCATCTTATTAGCCATAATGAAATAATATAACAAGAGAAATTATATTTATAAAAAAAACAGGTGTAAAACATTCAAGTTACGAACATTTATATAGTTTTTTAATATGAAATACATATGAAAAATACTGTAAAACTTTGAGTTATTTGCCAAATAGTTTAGTATATTTTCAGCGAATTTTCAATATTTTTATATAAATTAGTTTACTGATAAGTTTTTATTGTATATAGTGAAAAAGTAAATTTTCAACATCCTTGCGATATCACCAATATATCCTGAAACTTTGATAAACAAAATTGATGTCAAAGAAAAGATAATTTTGTGTAGAATACCAGTACGAAGATGCGTTTTTAATTTTAGTCTCCATTTATGAAATAACCCAACAAAAAGAGAAAAAAATACAGAATAACCAAAAAAATTAAAATCGCGATATCTTAAAAACAAGAGCTCCTCAAAAAAAACTAAATATAGTTTTGACTATGTAATGTCCCATACATGTTTTATCAAAAACATTTTCCGCGGCACCAAACCAAAATGTCAATTTTGTTCCTCTGTGTTATTTAACTGACAACTTATTTTTTTTTTTTTTTTAGTATCTTTTTTCTTTATTGAATCTTTCTTATTAGAAATTTACAAATAAGTATTCAAATCTTAACCTAAACTAAAACTAAAATTGTTATTGCCGCTGCAATATCCAACATGAGTGCTCGTTAAATTATTATCTGGCCAGATCCAGTGTTTCCAATCGCCTCAGTCGTCTATGACCCTCAAATGACATCAACTCCCTGGCGAGGGGGTTTGGATGATCCATTAGTTTTGAAATGTATTTTAGACTGGAGAGTTTGATCTCCTCGCGTATTATGGGGACATTGAGATCCCTATGGATATTACTATTGCGAATGTACCATGGGGCACCTGTTATTATCCTTAACAGTGCTGACTGCTTTCTTTGCAATTTTTCAACGTTAGATGAGGAGGCTGTTCCCCATAGCTGAATGCCGTATAGCCATATCGGTTTTATAATTGTTTTGTACAAAAGCACTTTGTATTCCAAGTCTAGAGCAGATCGTGGGCCAATTAACCAGTACAGTTGGACTGACTTTAATTTTATTTGCGTAACCTTGGCTTCAATATGGTGGGACCATGTCAAACGGCGATCAAGATGGATACCGAGATATCGCACATGGCTCTGTTCTGGGATTTTGATATTATTTATCTGTATGGAAGGGCAACTTTCTCGTTTTAAAGTAAATGTAACGTGAATACATTTTGTTGCATTGACCTTAATTTTCCATTTGTCCAGCCATTTTTCCAAATCGCCGATGTGAGACTGGAGTTGTTCAGAAGCTATTACGGGGTTTTCATGTGTACTTAAAAAAGCGGTATCATCCGCAAATGTAGATGTGTGAGTCAGTGCGCTCGTGGGCATATCTGCAGTATATAAAATATATAGGAACGGCCCTAGAATACTTCCCTGTGGTACACCAGCGGATATTTTTCGACGTGTTGAGATCACATCCTTTGATCTGATTTGCAAAGATCTTTCTTGTATGTAATTTTTAAGCAGTTTATGTACGTTCGCAGGTAGTAATCTAGTAATTTTGTGTATTAGTCCATCGTGCCAGACTTTATCGAAGGCTTGAGATATGTCAATAAATAATGCGGAACAATACTGCTTGCTCTCGAAGGTTTTCCGAATAAGTGTAGTTATCCGATGTACCTGTTCGATAGTACTATGTTTCCTTCTGAAACCAAAACAGTTGCCTCCTCTAGGAGTAATAAGGCGAGAGCCCCAAAATGTATGTTTTGCATTGTAATCACCAGCTGCTATAAATCTTGGACCTAGAGTCCTAAAATATTCGAGAAACTGCTCTCGATTAATATTATACCTAGGAGGACAATATATTGAAGATATTGTAACTCTACCATCAGGTATATTTATAGATGTGGCCTGGGTGTGATCCGTTTTATATTCTGGCATTGGGAAATGCTTAATATCCTTTCTCACTAATATGGAGAGAGAGAAATTGTTGTACTTCATTCTTATGTTGGCTAAGGCCGTTAGCATTCCAAAAACAAATTCTTAGAGAATTCATTTTTTATTTAGCAGGATCTGCATGAGCATGCTTTGATTCGGCATCAATTGTTGAAACATATGTTGCATGTTCGTCATGAAACTGTTCATGGTTTGAATTAGATTCTCAATAGAGCTTTGAGACTTAGTGTCGGGTACTGGTACACCCTCTTTTAATGCATGTGCATATGAAAATAATGGGGTATTATTTCCATTGCTTCTTTTCATTTGGGTAACTGAACCCTCATTTGTCGTATTGGCATACGATTTGTTTTGATGATTATCATTTATGATGCCTCTATATTGAGCCCTAGAAGCACCAGTGTTTGTTTTCATTTGGGTAACTGAACCCTCATTTGTCGTATGGGCATACGATTTGTTTTGATTATTGTTTTTTATGATACTTTTATATTGAACACTAGAAGCATCAGGAAGGCTTGGAAAGTTAGAAGCCGTATATTGAGCATATAAAGGTCTTCTTGCCTTCGTTGATTCCTGTATGCGTAGGAATACTGGGCATCCACGGTAGTTTGCGGTGTGATTTTGACCACAGTTACTACATTTTCTTATATTATCTGTTTTTGAGTGGGGGCATTCTTGACTTTTATGAATATCTCCACATCTTACACATACAGAAGGTAATTTGCAGAATGTTCGGGTGTGACCGAACTCTTGGCAATTAAGGCACTGAGGTGGACCTTTGCGCTTAATTGGTTCTTCTACAATTATTTTACGATTAAGAAGATATCTTAAACCGTATATTGGATGAGTGTCACCCTTTTTCTTTAATTGAGAAGAGTTGAAAGTGATTTCAACTCTAAAAATTGGTTGAGGAATTTTATTCTTATTTATTATGTTGTGAATGGACTTCACTTCAAAGCCTTCAGACTCTAGCGCCTTTTTAATATCATCAGTTGGCTCAGAACTATCTATACCTTTGATGACTACTGTCAAACCTTTTGCACTTTTCAGTTGATATGTATAATAGTTTATTTTCTCGGAATCGAAATTATCAACAATCATTCTGAAATTTTTTTCCGAATAAGTTTGTACCTTTGTCTCTTGAATATTTCCTTTACGTAGAGAGACCACGTGGAAATTCTCCTTACCTACAAGTTGGGACAATTTGTTCACCAAAACATTTGTAGTAGGTTCGCGCAAATATAGAGGAGGTGGATTATAGTTTTTTAAAGGCTTTGCGGGTTTTTCTTTACTTTCTTGATTGTCAAGAATTGCGAAACGATTTTGACTTACCGGATTTTTCTTCGCCTGTTTTGGATTTGGTTCCAATTTTGATGTCCTAGGACTGGACTTGCGTTTAGTTATAGTGATGTAACGGTCCATTCCTGTTAGGATTTTTCCCGTATTTTTCACTATACTTCGAGTATTTTTTGGTATGGCACCAGTATTTTTTAATGTAAAACTCGATTGATTTTGCTTATCATCACCGGTTTTTATAGAGTTAATATTTTCATTACTACTATTTGTGACATTGATCACAGTAGCATTACTATTTTCAGCAACCATTTGAGTTGTTGTTTGTTTTTCTATAATTTCTTTTATGTTGTCTTCTACACAATTGTTTTGTTTTGGCGCACTAGAGATTGGAGATCTCTCGTTTGTTGTTGTTCTTACACTTAAATAATTTTTGTGGTCTTTTGGATCATATGTATTATTATTGTTGTATGGAGAGCTCACAACAAAGTATGCATTATTTCCATTGCTGCTGAGCCTCCTTTCACTTGTTGGAGAGTAAGAGAAACTCATACACAAACACACAAACACTACACTCTTTATTTAGGGTTTTATTTATGTTGTTGTTTTTTTTTATTACTTTTGCTTTGTTTTTTTTCTGATTGTTAATATTTGCATTAACAAACAGTTTTTTTTATTTTTTTTGGCTGTTTAAATCAATATTTAAATATATTTATAAGTATTTAATAAGCGTCCATTCGCTGTTACTTATCTTTGTATATATTTTTTTTTTGTATTTATCTTCACAATTATTTTATTTATTTATTTGTGAGAGCGATATAAAACACGTCTATCCACTGTAAACGGCAGATTGATCAACTTATTTGAAAATAATTACATAGATCTATATATTGTATGGTATATTGATGTTCTCAGAGGAGTTCAGCAATGAATATTATTATTTATTTTATAAAATGTGCTTAATATCTTTGGATAGATTATCTGTAATTTGTTAGTTGTTTGGAATATTTTTAATTTAAATAAATATTTTTTTATTATATTTTCCTTAACTATAAAATAGATATTCCCTAAAAATATTAAATAAAATCTTTATTTTTTATCACAGTGGCCAATGGAATATATCAAAACACAATATATGGTATGGTTGCGACATTACCCATAAAATATACTGGAGCTGTTGTGCTGGGATCTAATATTAGTGGACTTTTTGCTGCAATAGTACAAATTTGTAGTACTTATATATTTTCCTCGTATAGAACATCAGCTATTTACTATTTTATAACAGCAATGCTTATATTACTTATTTGTTTTGATACATATTTTGCACTTCCACTAAATGTAAGTATATTTATAGATATTTTTTTTTTTAATATCAAAATGGCCCTAGCATAGTCGATCATTGAAAGTTATATAAAGAAATGGTTTACTATTTCGAGGTTGTCAAAAAAGTTCACACACAAAACGCGGTAAATTTTGGAGATAATTTTTTTCTTTTTTTTTTCTAAAAAACGCAAATAGTTTTTTTTTTATAAATATCAACCTGACTCGAATCTATATTTAAATTTTTAGGTAACTGTTTTACTACAAAAAAATAAAAAAAATAATACAAATTTGAGAACATTTTGACATTAAAAAATCGTTTTTGTGGGTGACGTTTTTATTCCAAAATGACCCGAAAATTTTTTATCGTAAATAACACAACATAACGGTAAATAACATACAGTAGCCCAATAAAGTCTACATACAGGAATTCAAATTAAATTTCTTTCGTTGAAAGCTGCATTTGTAAGTTAAAAGTAATGAAATATATTTGTTAAAAACATAAATTCACACTAAAAAAAATTAAATCAACATCACTTAAGTCGGGTTTAGCAACATTTCCTATTACGCCGAAAATTTCACCGTTATTAGAATTTTTGATTCTGAGTCAAATAACGATTTTTTTGTTGGTTTTTTGGGCTTTAATGTTCATAATATTATGAAATTTAATAGCCCCGCCCACCCAAAAGTAGGCGTGGCCGAGAATAAATTTTTCATTATTTTACTCAGAATCAATAACTTGAATAACGGTGAACTTTTGGGCGTTATTTGATTTTTTTTTTGCTAAAATCGACATAAGACATGTATTATTATATATCTCATAAAAAAAACTAAAAAAACTGCTTTAAATTAAAGAAACATAATATTTTTTCCTGTATGTAGACTTTCTTGGGCTACTGTAGATACTACGGTGCACAGTGGTATGAGAATAAAAAAAATATGGAAATAAATCTCTAACTTCTAAACCCTTACGCCGATTTGAATGAAATTTCACATGGTCCTACCCCTGGTCCCACCAGGAGCGGGACCAGGGGTTCCCAAAGTAGGGCACCTCGGGTATGTTCAATTTTTAAAATGATCCTAATTCTTCGTTTGTGTTCCGATTTAAAAAAAAATTACACATGTAGAATCTCCTCATCGAGCACTATATAAAACCTCAATTATCTCTTATAGCTTAGGAGATATTCGCACTTGAAAATTTAATTTTCAACATTTTTACCCACCCTACTCCAGTTTTTTGGTGACCGCGGTTCCAAATATTCCCCGATTTTATCCATTATTCTTTTATAGGATTAACAATA
The DNA here is from genome assembly GCF_958450345.1 of Calliphora vicina. Classification (NCBI taxonomy): domain Eukaryota; kingdom Metazoa; phylum Arthropoda; class Insecta; order Diptera; family Calliphoridae; genus Calliphora; species Calliphora vicina. The sequence goes on from NC_088780.1 coordinate 76,050,243, forward strand.
GATCTATATATCAAATAAAGAAAGAAGTGTTTAAAAATCATGGCTGAGTCCAAAGTTACATGCATTTGAATTTAAAAAAATTAAAAGCGATTTTTCGCAATTTTTTGGGAAATAAGTACTTTTATTCTTTTAAAGTTATCTAAAAAAATTCTAAGAGGATGTATAATGAATTTCTACTTTTTGAAAAGCTAACTTTACGCCAAATATTTTAAATGAAAAAAACATTTATAATTTTTGATACCGACGGGATCAGGTCCATTCAAAAAATGCCTATTTTTTATGTAAAATTCAACTTTAGGGCAAAAATTCTCAAATCGCGTACTCGATATCAAAATATAGTAACCTATTTTAGATGACCCAATAAGTTCTTAGTTATCTTGTAAAGGGTTCCGATAACCCCGCCCCTGGTATGGATATTATAGCCAAAAAACGAAAAAATACTTGATAACAAATTTCAAAATTTGTTTTTATTTTTCCATTTTAAATAGAAAAATCTACATAACTGTGAAATTTCATTAACAAATATTCATAAATAAAAATTTTATTTCAATTTGAAAAATTTGTATCTATGCAAAATTTAGTAGACAAAATTCCCTATCCATTTATATATAACATATTAGTTTTCAGTTTGTGATCTACTTTCATAGTTAACAGACGTATTAAACCTTTTACGCAAGTGAATTTTTTCTTTCTAAACAAACATTTATTTAAAAACAATAAAACAACAAAATACTTCAATTTTAAAATTCCAATCCCCAAAAACAAATAAGTGCATTGCTTAAAAAAAAGAAAAACAATTATTGGTGCTAACTAATTGTTGTTACATTAAAAAACAACAACAACATGGATGCTGATACTGATGAAGCTGAAGCAGGCAGTGAATCGAATGACAATAGTTATTTAAACTGGCAGCAAGTAAACAAAAGACCGCAAAAAAGAAATCTGAATGAATCCCCAAAAATTTACAAAAACAAAAGACAAACACTGCAAAGCGATGATGTCCCCTCAACCAGCAACAGATTTGCATGTCTGCAAAACAATGATGATAATGGTAATGATGATGATAATGACGATAATGAGGAAACAACAACACCAAAGCCTCCACCGATATACATTCCTGATGTAGTTAACGTTAGCAATATGATAAGTAATATATCTAAAATTATACCTCAAAAAGATTTTAACTATAAATAGTTAAGAGATAATCAAATTAGACTTATGATAAAAACCGTAGATTCATATAGAAAAGTTATTAAATATCTAGAAGGTCGTAATATAGGATTTCATACTTATCAAATTAAACAGGAACGATCGTATAGAGTTATTATAAAAGGACTTCATCACTCGACCCCTCTTGAAGACATTAAAGCCGAACTTATTTTGTTAGGTCATCAAGTACGAAGCGTGACAAATATACAAAGCAGAATTACCAAAGAACCTTTATCGATGTTCTATGTTGATTTAGACCCAAACCCAAACAACAAGGAAATTTTTGACTTAAAAACCATTCAAAATGCAATTGTTAATGTTGAGGCGCCCAGAAAAAAAACTGAAGTAGTACAATGTCATCGTTGTCAACTTTTTGGACATACAAAGTCGTACTGTAACCGGCCTTTTAATTGTGTTAAATGTGGACTTAATCATCCAACAGCAGAATGTAAGAAAGATGTAAATACCGCCGCTCGCTGTTTTAATTGCCTGAAGAGTCATACCGCCAATTACAGAGGTTGCCAAGTTTACCAAAACTTAATTTTAAAAAGAGCACAAAATCGAAATTTTAATAACAATTTTAATCATAATACTGACTTTTCGGCAAACCCAACTGATTTTCCTCAACTGGGAAATCGTAATGTTGGACATGAAAACTCTAATCATCCGTCTCCTACCCAACAACCCAGCAACAATCAAACTTATTCTGAAGCATTGCAAGGCAATAACAATAATAATGTCAGCAGTAGCACATTAGATAGAATTGAAGCTATGTTAGGAAATCTCATCAATATGATAACAATGTTAATTTCGAAACTATCCAAATAAATTTACGTATTGCAATATGGAATGCCAATGGGCTTTCTAATCATAAAACTGAAATTGAAACTTTTATTAACCTCCACTTCATTGACATGCTATTAATATCCGAGACACATTTTACTAATAAATCATTTTTTAAAATCAATGGCTTTGACCTCATATGTTGCAATCACCCAGATAATAGAGCTCACAGATACTTTAGATGACTATAAGATGCCTCATATACAAGCAACTGGTATAAATAAAGTCAAATAATTGTGATATTAATATATATTCTGTGTATTTTCCACCCCGACATAATGTAAAATATCAAGATTATCAAGATTTCTTTGGAATACTTGGGCAAAAGTTTTTTGTTGCTGGAGATTTTAATGCCAAACACCCATGGTGGGGTTCAAGATTAAGTAATCCTAAGGGCAAGGAGCTCTATAAATGTATCTTGAAAAACAAATTCTCAGTTCTTTCTACTGGAAGACCAACTTATTGGCCAAGCGACCCTAGAAAAATTCCTGATTTACTTGATTTTGTCGTATATTCTGGTATTTCAAGTAATCTTTTAGACATCATAGATACGGATGATATGAGTTCTGATCATACACCACTAATAGTGAACTATGATACATTATTTTTAAATGACACATCATGCTATTGTACTTCTTCCAAAACTGACATGGATTCTTACAAATATTGGATAGAAAAAAATATTAATCTTAAAATAAGAATTAAAGAATATCATGAGTTGGATAACGTTGTAGAAAATTTTACAAATTTAATTCATGAAGCAGCCTACTTATCAACACCATCAAAAATACATACCAACAAAGTCATAGTTTCTGCAGAGGTTAGACGACTTATACAGAATAAAAGAAGATTAAGGAGAATATGGAAACTAACCAGAAACCCAGTGGACAAAACAAACTTAAACCGAGCATCAAATGATTTGAAAGAACTTTTAAATGAGATTAAAAATCAACAATTTAGTACTTATTTAAAAAATCTAACTGCACAAAACAATGAAAATAATGAACACAGCTTATGGAAAGCAACCAAATTTTTTAAAAAACCTGTTAAAAGAAATGTGCCCATTAAAGATCTCAATGATTTGTGGTGTAAGTCCGATCGTAGCAAAGCACATGCTTTTTCACAATACCTTGAATCGACTTTTCAACCATTTTCGTTTAACAGCACAGATGAAGTAAATAATATTACATCCTTTTTAAATAGCCCATGTCAAATGGATCTTCCTATAAGACACATAACACCCAAAGAAGTTGAAGTGGAAATATCGAAGCTTAAAAATAAAAAATCTCCTGGATACGACAAAATTGCTCCAAAAGATATTAAAATGTTACCGAAAAAAGCAATTCTTCTCCTAACATTGATATACAATTCAATTATGAGACTGCACCACTTTCCTTCACAGTGGAAATGTGCCGAAATTGTGATGGTGCCAAAACCAAATAAACCAGAAAATGTTATCACCTCTTATAGGCCGATTAGTCTCCTGTGCTCTTTTTCCAAAATATTTGAAAAATTATTTTTAAAAAGAATGCAAAAAATATTGGACAACAAAAGAATAATTCCGGAATACCAATTCGGCTTTCGGCAAAAACACGGAACGCCTGAGCAATGCCATCGTATTGTAAATCTTGTGAGAAATGCTTTGGAAACCAAACAATATTGCTCTGCAATATTCTTGGATGTCAAGCAAGCTTTTGATAGAGTGTGGCACACTGGATTACTTTTTAAATTGAAAGAAATACTACCAGCCCCTTTTTATTTGGTTCTCATGTCTTATTTAAAGAACCGGTCTTTTTATGTAAAGGTAAATAATATCATTTCTGAAAGTTGTGATATCAACGCAGGAATACCGCAAGGTAGTGTATTGGGACCCGTGTTATATACAATATACACTTCAGATATGCCAACATGTGATGAAGTGACAGTTGCTACTTATGCAGATGATACTGCTTTAATTGCTTGCAATAGTTCCTCCACAGAAGCCTCAAGAATAGTCCAGCATCATATCGACCTTATTTCTAATTGGCTAAAAAAATGGAATATAAGCGTAAATCCAGAAAAATCGTCCCATATTACATTTGCTCTAAAGAGGGGTGATTGTCCACCAATATTCATTGATGGTCAAGAAATACCAAAATGTAATTCTGTAAAATATCTCGGAATGCATTTAGACAGACGGCTAACCTGGAAAGACCACATAAAAGCCAAAAAAGATCATCTTAATATAAAAACAAAACGAATGTATTGGCTTCTTGGCAGACAATCTGAACTGAGTTTAGAAAACAAAATATTACTTTATAAAACGATACTTAAACCTATATGGACCTATGGAATCCAGTTATGGGGTACTGCTAGTAACTTTTTTTTTTTTTTTTTTTCTTTTTTCATAATCTTTATTTACAATCTATCCCACTATTGAGGATAATAAGCAAATTTGATATAATAATATTAAAAAAGTAATTGTTGATCTCCAGTGAGAACAACAACATTTATACAAAACATTTTCTTTTTCTCAATTATTTTGAAAGATAGATATTATACTAAAATAATCTTACATATCAATAAATATATTTACATGATACAAATACCGATAAATAAATAATAATAATTATCGAAATGGTAAGTCAAGTATATAATATCGCTTCAGTCTTCTCACTTCTTCAGTATCATCTAGTAGAGATATCGCTAGTGGGTTGCAGTGGTTACTTAATCTAATAAGATAGTTTTCGCTATATTTCTTTATTTCATTGTTGACTTTTGGTACGTTTAGGTCATTGTGTATAGTTTGATTTGAAACAAGCTTTGGAGCATTCACAATTAGTCTTAATGTTTTATTTTGATAGCGCTGAAGAATTTCAACATTGGAGTTACTGGCAGTTCCCCACAATTGAATGCCGTAAGTCCACACCGGTTTAAGTATTGTTTTATATATTATTAATTTTGTTTCAATGCTTACTTGTGACCTAGGGTGTAGAAGCCAATAAAGACGTTTAGTTTTGATATTAAGATGCTCTTTTTTTGCCTTTATGTGAGCCTTCCATGTAAGTCTTTTGTCAATATGAAGACCAAGATATTTAACGCTGTCTTTTTTGGGAATTTCACTACCGTTAATAAATAATTGTGGACAATCTCCCCTTCTTAAGGTAAACACAACATGTGCAGATTTTTCAGTGTTCACTTTAATATTCCATTTAGATAACCAAACATCTATCTGGTTGAGTTCGTTTTGAATAAGATTTGAAGCATTTGTTGGACAGGAACTAGATGCTAAAATTGCGGTATCATCTGCGTATGTTGCAACTAAAACGTTATCTGTTAAAGGCATGTCAGAAGTAAATATCGTGTATAGAGTTGGTCCCAGAACAGTGCCTTGCGGAACACCTGCTTTAATATCGTAAATTTCCGAAAAATCGTCGTTTACTTTAACATAAAAGTTTCGATCACTTAAATATGATTTCAGCAATAAATAATAGGGTGTTGGTAATAACTTTTTCAGTTTGAAGAGTAAACCAATATGCCAGACTTTGTAACTTGCTGGATATCCTAGAAGACACCAGAACAGTATTCTTTTCTTTCTAAGGAATTTCTAATAAAAGCCACAATACGATGACACTGTTCAGGAGTGCCATGTTTATGCCTGAAGCCAAATTGGTGTTCAGGAATAATATTGAATTGATTCAGGAGCGGTGACAATCTATTCATAAATATTCTTTCAAATATTTTGGAGAATGTTACCAACAAACTAATAGGTCTATAAGATGTGACAGCATTTTCTGGCTTGTTTGGTTTGTTTACCATGATTATTTGCGCGCATTTCCATTGTGATGGAAAATGACTAAGCCGCAGTATAGAATTAAAAATCAACGCTAAGAATATAATAGCTTTTTTAGGTAAATATTTAGCGATCCTTCCGCTGATGCCATCATATCCTGGTGTTTTGTTATTATTTAACTTGTTGATTTCTACCTGTACCTCATTCGGCGATACATGTTTCATCGGCCAATCCATTGGGCAAGCACTTTCTAAAAAGTCGATTATTTGATTAACGTTGGTACTATTGCATAAGTGATGTGGCTGAAAAGTGTTTCGAAGATGTAAGGCAAACGCTTCAGCTTTGCTTTTATCTGTTTTGCACCAATCACCATTATCATCCTTGATGGGAGTATTTCTTTTTATGGGGCGTTTTAAGTACTTTGTAGCTTTCCATAAACTAAATTCATCAGCTTTTGAAGCACCCAAATTTCTTAGAAAGTAGTTGAGTTGGTCTGTCTTTTGTTCAGTAAGCCGTTTTTTTAAATCCTTGGATGCCTTATTAAATCGTTGCTTGTCTATGGGATTTCTACTAGATTGCCAAATTCTTCTTAATATTCTTTTATTTCTTATAAGATTTCTTATTTCATTGGTTATAACCATTCTGTCTTGACAATTAGCACTTTCATCCCTAGGTGTAGATAGGAAACCTGCCTCATGTATCAAGTTGTTAAAATTTTCAACAACTTCATCTAATTCTTCCGGAGATTTAATCGGTATATTAAGGTTTAAATTTCTTTCAATCCAAATTTTAAAAGAATTAAAATCAGTTCTTCGGTTTATAATTTGATACTTTTTCGAGTTACTCTGCAAAAAAATATTAAAGTTTAATAGTATTGGCGAGTGGTCAGAGCTAAGTTCATCACAAAATTCATTAGATATATTTAAGAACTGACTAGAAATACCGGAATACACAAAAAAATCCAAAAGGTCTGGATTTCTTCTTGAATCCGTGGGCCAGTAGGTTGGACTTCCGGTTGATAATACTGAGTAGTTTTTGTTGATAATGCAGTTGCGTAGCTCAATGCCTTTTGGATTTTGGACTCTTGATCCCCACCACTGGTGTTTAGCATTAAAGTCGCCACCTACTATAAACCTAGGTTCCAAAAGATTAAAGAAGTCTTGAAAATCTTGGCAGTTTACATTAAAGCGTGGTGGAAAATAAATGGAACATATTGATATGGGTGTCAAATTACATGCTATCTTAATACAAACTGCTTGAAGAAAGGGTTGACATATTATGTTGGAGACTTCATACCTTATTGAAGATTTAATAAGAATTGCAGATCCGGCATGGGCATTATCATGTGGTTGATTAGCATTTATTAAATCATAATTCCTTATCTTAAAAAACGTTCTGCTAGTAAAATGTGTTTCTGATACAAGTAATATATCTATATAATTAGACTTAAGAAAAAGTTCAACTTCATTGGCGTGGTTGGAAAGCCCGTTTGCATTCCATGCTGCAATACGAAGATCTAATTGCATAATTTTGATATGAGAATTGTTATCATATTAAAAAGTTTATTTGTTAGCTCAATTTGATTTTGAAGTAGGATTTCAATTTTTTCAAAAGGACTGTTATTTGAATTTTGTTGTGAATTTTTTAAGACATTTGCATATGAACCTTGATCTTGTTGATTATTGTTGTCAATTATTGACGTAAATGTATTAATATCGGGCACATAGTTTATATTGCGAGGTCTTCTAATATAATTGTTGTTCTGTAGTTTTTTCCTTAATGCCTGGCGGTATACTTCACAGCCTTTATAACTAGCTGGATGACTTTTTAAACAGTTTACGCATCTTTGTGGAGTATCATTCGGCTTCGTGCATTCAATAGTAAGATGACCGAGTCCACATTTTACACAATTCATTTGCTTCTTGCAATAGGTTTTTGTATGGCCAAACTCTTGGCAGCGGTGACACTGAACAAGGTCATTATATTTTTTTGGTGGAACTATCGAGACAATTGCGTTATTTATATGTCTGATATCATATATATTTTTATTGTTATGGTTTGGTTCCAGATCAATATAAAACATGGATAGAGGAGTTTTAGTAATCCTACTTATAATATTCGTGACCTCTCTAACTTGATGTCCTTGACTTTCAATAGCAAGTTTAATGTCTTTAGTAGGTGTTGTGTGGTGTAAATTTTTTAATACAACTCTATATGACCTTTCCTGTCTAATTTGATAGGTATGAAAGTTACGTTTATTATCATTTAAATATCTAACTAGTATTCTATACTTATGAATGTCGCTAACCATTACTCTTATTTGACCATCTCTAAGAGTCTTATAGTTAAATTCACTGGCTCCGATTGCCTTAGATATATCGTTAGTCATTGAATTAATATTTGCCACATTTGGTATAATTATTGGTGGAGGTTTTGGTAAATTTACTTCTGTATCTTCATTATTATCTTCACGTATATTAACATCATTATCTTCGGCGTCTTCATCATCACTTTCATCACTGCTTAAAACTGAAAACTGGTTTTGACTTAAATGCTTATCTGTTGTTGCAATGTTTTTAAGATTTGTTGCTTGTTTTGAAGTACTAGGTTGTTCATTACCGAGTTTAGTCATATTGTTATTATTGTTTATCAATTTGTTTGCACTGTCGTAATTTAAGCTTGAAGGTATTTTGTTATTGTTTGGCCGTTTAGGTTTGAACATTTTTGGGGATTCTGTTAAACGTCGTTTTTGTAATTTTGGCGGTGGAACTGTCTGCCAGCTCACATCATTGTCTTTTTTATCACTGTCATCATCCATAATGATGAACAGTGCAAATTGTTTTTTATTTTACAATAATACTTTTTGTTAAACAATATAAATTGTTTTTGTAAGAAGGAATGTTTGTTTTTCAATATTATTTTACACACTTTTATTTAATACTTGTTAAGGGAGATCAAAAAAAATTCTTGTACATGCGTACTCGATCGCAGTCAGAACAAGACTGCTAGTAACTCAAATGTCGAAATTTTGCAGCGATATCAATCTAAGACTCTTAGAATGATAGTTAATGCTCCCTGGTTTGTAACTAATGATAATATTCACAAAGACTTGGACATCCCTAAAATAAAACATGAAATTAATAGATTTAGCTCCAATTACCTACAACGACTTAGTTACCATACTAACGTACTTGCAATAAGTTTATTAGACGAATGTGATGAGATAAAGAGACTAAGAGATATCACATATTGGATCTACCTTATAGGAGATAAGCATTTAACTTTGTAAATAATGTAAATATGTAGTATAAAGCTGATGAAGATTTATTAAATATATTTAAACTAAGTTAGTTATAATATAACTTTTTAAGATGTTTTAAATCCAAAGGGGTTTAAAACAAATGTAATTTATTATACTTAAGAGAATTTGCTTATTGTTGTAAAATAGATTGCAAATAAATTTTGATGAAAAAAAAAAAAAAAAATTATATATAATATGTCTACATTGTCTTTTTTGCGTGACAAATTAATTAGGGATAACTAAACAACTCGCAGAGAATTTACCTAGCACTGTTATTTACATTCATAAAAATGTTTTTATGTAGGCAACATGCTTTTTTATGAATTTCTATGTTAGGTAAATTCTCTGCGAGAATTAACAAATATTCATAAATAAAAATTTTATTTCAATTTGAAAAATTTGTATCTATGCAAAATTCAGTAGACAAAATTCCCTATCCATTGATATATAATATGTCTACATTGTCTTTTTTACGTGACGAATTAATTAGGGATAACTTAACAACTCGCAGAGAATTTACCTAGCACTGTTATTTCCATTCATAAAAATGTTTTTATGTAGGCATGCTTTTTTATGAATTTCTATGTTAGGTAAATTCTCTGCGAGTTGTTAAGTTATCCCTAACGTAAAAAAGACAATGTAGACATATTATATATCAATGGATAGGGAATTTTGTCTACTGAATTTTGCATAGATACAAATTTTTCAAATTGTCTACTTTTCAAAAATATATATAACTTTTTACAACTAAAAAAATCATGGAATTTTTTTTTGAAAAATATGACAAAAAATGCTTTTTATTGAATTTTGCATAGATACAAATTTTTCAAATTGAAATAAAATTTTTATTTATGAATATTTTTTAATGAAATTTCACAGTTATATAGATTTTTCTATTTAAAATGGAAGAATAAAAACAAATTTGGAAATTTGTTATCAAGTATCCCGCAATTCCCAAAAAAAATCTTGAAAAATCCCAAAAATGGGATTTTTTCGTTTTTTGGCTTAATATCCATACCAGGGGCGGGGTTATCGGAACCCTTTACAAAATAACTAAGAACTTATTGGGCCATCTAAAATAGGTTACTATATTTTGATATCGAGTACGCGATTTGAGAATTTTTGCCCTAAAGTTGAATTTTACATAAAAAATAGGCATTTTTTGCCCTAAAGTTGAATTTTACATAAAAAATAGGCATTTTTTGAATGGACCTGATCCCGTCGGTATCAAAAATTATAAATGTTTTTTTCATTTAAAATATTTGGCGTAAAGTTAGCTTTTCAAAAAGTAGAAATTCATTATACATCCTCTTATAATTTTTTTAGATAACTTTAAAAAAATAAAAGTACTTATTTCCCAAAAAATTGCGAAAAATCGCTTTTAATTTTTTTAAATTCAAATGCATGTAACTTTAGACTCAGCCATGATTTTTAAACACTTCTTTATTTATTTGATATATAGATCTATTGTTAATCCTATAAAAGAAAAATGGATAAAATCGGGGAATATTTGGAACCGCGGTCACCAAAAAACTGGAGTAGGGTGGGTAAAAATGTTGAAAATTAAATTTTCAAATGCGAATATCTCCTAAGCTATAAGAGATAATTGATAGCCACGACGAGGTTTTATGTAGTAGGAGATTCTACATGTGTAATTTTTTTTAAATCGGAACACAAACGAAGAAATAGGATCATTTTAAAAATTGAACATACCCGAGGTGTCCTACTTTGGGAACCCCTGGCCCCGCTCCTGGTGGGCTCATGAGGTCCAAATTCAAAACATAAACACGACTACACTTCCTCTTTATGTGAAATTTCATTCAATTCATAAGGGTTTAGAAGTTACAGATTTATTTCCATCTTTTTTTATTCTCATACCACTGTGCGGTGGTATGTATTCCGATGAAATTGTGGATCGTTCTTGTCACTTACAATATGAGAAAATTTAAATGCACAGGTTCTAAATCGTAGAAATTTGCGATAATACAGTTTTTGGGTCATTTTGACCCAACGGAATTATAGGGAAATATAATGGTCCAGTGGCGGCGCTATGGGGACACAAAGTAGGGTACCTTTGACATGTAAAATTTTTAAACACGTGCAATTTTTTTGTGAAATTTCATTCAATTCATAAGGGTTTAGAAGTTACAGATTTATTTCCATCTTTTTTTGTTCTCATACCACTGTGCGGTGGTATGTATTCCGATGAAATTGTGGATCGTTCCTGTCACTTACAATATGAGAAAATTTAAATGCACAGGTTCTAAATCGTAGAAATTTGCGATAATACAGTTTTTGGGTCATTTTGACCCAAAGGAATTATAGGGAAATATAATGGTCCAGTGGCGGCGCTATGGGGACACAAAGTAGGGTACCTTTGACATGTAAAATTTTTAAACACGTGCAATTTTTTTGTTTCCCATCCGATTTCAAAGGTTTTTATATTTTTGGAAAGCGCTCGGCTAGGTCTTGAAAATGCATGCGTGTGCTATATACCTCTTATAATTTCCGAGTTATAAGAATTTCAAAATTTAAAATTTTGACAAACATTGGTACGCCTTTTTAAAAATATAGGTCGGACTTTTGGACCGAATGGACTCGAATTTTTTTGTTGGTTAGAGAACTAAATTAAGAATAACATACAAAAGATTTCAGAGCAATATCAATTTAAAAACCTACCAAATGTGGCAATAATTGTGATTTCTATATTGTTTAATGTGATCTTGAAACTAGGAATTTATCCAAAAAATTGGAAAATTTCTCAAATAAAAATGATACCTAAACCGGGTAAAGATTTAACCCTGCCATCTTCTTATAGACCTATTAGCCTACTCCCTTGTTTGTCGAAGCTATTCGAAAAAATTTTACAGGAAAAGATAATACCTTTTCTGAATGATGGAAACATTATCCCAGTACACCAATTGGGTTACCGTGAACATAATGGCACCATTGAACAGGTCAATCGTTTAACTGGAGAGATTAGAAAATCTTTTGAATTAAAGAAATATTGTTCTGCCGTCTTTTTAGATGTTACTCAGGCTTTTGACAAGGTATGGCATAAAGGTCTAGTACATAAAATCAAATGTTTACTACCACTATGTACTCATAAATTGCTGGAGTGTTATTTAACGAATAGACTTTTCAGAGTTAAGCACAATGATTATGTGACGAGAGATTAGAGCTGGCGTTCCACAGGGAAGTGTACTAGGACCTACGCTATATTTGATTTACACCTCCAACCTGCCTACGATAAACTAACAATTTCAACATTTGCTGATGATACCGCCATTATTAGCTCAGACGAAAACCCACTCATGGCATCTAGTCAACTACAGAATTACCTCGTACGTGTGGAGTCATGGTTGAAAAACTGGCGAATAAAGGTAAATGAGCTGAAAAGTAAACATGTTACGTTCGCTCTAAGGAGAGGAAATTGCCCACCTGTCACACTCAACAACGTTAATATACCGCAGTCTGATTATGTCACATATCTTGGTATTCATCTAGATAGACGGCTTACTTGGCGCCGGCACATAGAAACCAAGAGACTTCACATGAAGTAAAAAGCCTCTAGCTTTCATTGGTTAATCAGTGACCAATCAAAATTAAGCCTTGAATATAAAGTCATCCTGTATAAGACCGTTTTAAAACCAATTTGGACATATGGAATTCAATTATGGGGAATGGCTAGCAACAACAGTATTGATCTTATACAGAGGGCTCAATCTAAAATTCTTAGGACCATGACGGGAGCACCATGGTACATAAGAAAGGAAAACATCCACAAAGTCCTAGAAGTGACATTGGTAAAGGAAGACTTCAAAAAAGTCCGTGAGAAATATATTGTGAAGCTGCGAAACCATCCCAATACGCTTGCAAGACAACTTGTGCAGACCCAAACCCGATCCAGGCTCCGTAGTGCAGATCTACCACCCCGCTAAGATGAGTGACAGTTTACCATTATGGCTCTCCTGCTGAAGAGCAAATAGTTTTAATTTTAGTTATAAGATTTAAATACTTATTGTAAGGTCGATAACAGACAGATTCAGTAAATCAATAAAGCGTTAAAAAAAATATCAATTGTGGATTCAAAAATAAACTATTTTCAATTTAAATATTCAAAAAATAGTTGATTTTGTGCAAAAAGGTGACTTAACTCTTTTTAGTATGAAAAAGTGCAATATTTTTGATGGACGGAGTTTTAAAATTGCATATTTTTGAATCTAATTGAGATATTAACTTGAAATTTTTTTGTAAGACCAAAAATTAACTTATCTAAACAAAAAATATAACTCGGAATAAATGTTGATCAAATTGGTCCTAATATTTGCAATTCTATTTAAATTTTGATACAAATTTTAGTTTTAGAATCTCAATAAATATGTAATATGTAATAAAATCTTTATTTATTAACAAAACTCAATGAAAATTCAACGTTTTTTAAAATTGTCATTCTAAATAACAAAATGTAAGAAAACTTATCAAAAGGTCAAAGGGAACCCGCAATTCCTAAAAAAAAAATTCATCCCAGCTTTGGGATTTTAGAACATTTTTTTTTTAACGCTTTATTGATTTATTGAATCTGTCTATTTTGACCTTACAATAAGTATTTAAATCTTATAACTAAAATTAAAACTTTTTGCTCTTCAGCAAGAGAGCCATAGTGGTAAACTGTCACTCATCTTAGCGGGGTGGTAGATCTGCTCTACTAGAACATGTAGCCCAAAATTGAAATACTCGAAAGGACATGTTTTTTATACCAAAATGTTCTTCGTAAAGATACCTTATAGTAAAATATAAAATTGTTATACAGTAAAACTTTGATAATACGGATAATTGATTGCAGACCCTAATCCGGAATATCAAATTATCCGGACTACCGAATAAAATTATTAAACATTGTTCTTGTATTAAAAATGCTTTTAAAACACATATCTAATATATATTATATTTATGTATTATTTAAATAAATGATTACATTTAAAAGGAACATTTAGTCCCGTTTTCTCAATGTATGTTACTAAATGTCGACATAAATTTATTAGGCCGATAAACTGTTCGTCAGCAATTTTGGTTTTCTCAATATACTGACAAAAACATTATTTTTAGATGGCAATACCTCTCAAAATAGATGTGAAAGTTGGGAACCCTGCATTCAAGTGATAACATGTTTACATAAATCAGCTGTTTAATGTGGCCATCGACAGCCGGAATCTTTTGAAAAATTCATTATCCTGCATGTCTGCCAAATAGTTAGGCCTGGCATGATAAACTCTTTCAGCATTCACTTGGAACTCGTGTTCTTCGAGTTCATCCTCTATCAAATTAATGTTAATTCCTCTATTAAACTTTTTTTTATAAAATCTACTTAATTTCGTTTGCAAAAACACAAACACATAAAAACTATGAACAGCAGTCAGCTGATTGAATTTATCTGTACGATTGTCGATCTTGGCATTGAATCGACAAATTTTTGGTAACGTCAGCTCCAATATTTTGCCATTCTTGTGACAGGACTTCTTTAAGTTGAGTCTTACTAATAATATGCAGCTTTCCTACATGTCTGCTCAGTTTATCCCACAGTTGTTCTATGGGATTCATGTTAGGTGATTGCGGAGGTGTCGGGAGAATGTGGGGAACATGATGCACTATCCGTTTTCGGACGTCATGGGCTGTGTGTTTTACTGTTGAAAATAGAAATGTTCCCAAGCGTTAACTTTAGAGCGCATTGTAGTAGGTTTTCTTTTAAAATATTAAGGTACACTGTTTGTCCATTGAACCGTCGATGAAAACTAAGTTTCCTACACCAGATGCAGCCATAAAACCCCACAACATGACTCCTCCTCCACCATGTTTGACAGTGTTTACTACATTGTTATTTTCCAATTCAGTGTTTGGCCTTCTCCAAACTGTTACTCTGCCGTTGGTCGATTCAATGAAAAGGCGATTAAAACAAGTAAGAGTGCTATATTCGGCTATGCCGAATCTTATATACGCTTCTCCTTTGTTGTGGATGCATTATTATTTTTTACAATAATTAGTATATGGGGCATTTCACGTCAAGTGAACCAACTTTTGAAATCGATGTCTTCCGATCGCGATGAAATTTGCACCAATGTTAGTTCTATTGGATAGTAATTCGGACACCATTTTTCAACAAGATCGGTCAAGAACTCTCTGAGTTATAGGAGGTCAAAATTTGACATTTTGGCCAAACAGGTGTTTTTTTATCCATATAACTTATTACCTATTGTTCTTAGCAAAATGTGTCCCAAATAGTTTAGATAGCTATTTATGCAATCTTTCGAAAAAAAAAATTAAAAAAATTTAATAAAATATTTTTGATTTTTTTTTTAAATCAAAAATATTTTTGACTTTTTTTTCAAAATGGGCCCTTTTTATTTTTTTTAAGAAAGCTTAGGTCTTTTCCTAAGCGACCTATATGGTCGCTTAGTGGGATGCGAGTGGGATATCTATCAAAAAAAATATTTTGTAACTCAAGATTTAAAATTTTTGAATTTTTTTGCAAAATCAAAAACTTTATTGACTTTTTTTAAAAAAATGGACCCATTTTTTAATTTTTTTTTTTGCTAGGTACTTTAGTGTGTAAGCCCTTCTTGACCCTAATAAAAGATTTTAGACTCATTCATTAAAACGTACTACCTATATGATCTTAAAAAACTATTTATTGTCATTCTGAAGACATACGGAAATCAGTTTTTTAGAAACAGCGTTAAAGTTAAGACGTGTGTTATTTACATAAATTCTTACAAAATTCAAAATGTCTACGACTTCTAAAAAGGCTAAGGTTTAAAATGAAATTTATTCGTCTTTTTGTTTTAATCCCTTCCGACGGCTTATTAAAAAATTCCCTACGCTGTCAAAACGATTGAAAATTTGTGGATCATGCAGGAAAGAGCTCGGAAAGTTGAACGAATTACCGAATTGGAATAGTAATGAGCAGGGAAACCAAAATATGCAAATGCATGTTTTTTCTGGTGAGTCTAGTGAGCACATGGATAAGATATTTACACGTTTCAGAACTATTTAAGAATTTTGGCATCGATTTGTTAGTGCATATTTTTGCATATTTTACCCTTAAATACATATTTTTGCATATATTTGTTTTAAGAGCATATTTATGTCATATTTTGCGATTTTAGAGCATATTTTACTGTTTAATAGCATATTTTGAGTTTATCTAAAACAAATTTTGTCTTACTTATTTTTCGCTGTTGTGTTACAGGTTTTTACTTCCTTTGTTTAAAATTCAAAATTGAATAGATGGCTTTTCACCAAAAAAAAAATTTTAAAAACAGAAAAAAATTTTTTATTCAAAAAATTAAAAAACTGAAAAAAAATGTTCACCTAAAAAAAAAAAATTTTTTTTTTCCAAAAAATTAAAAAACTGAAACAAAATTTTTGTTCACCTAAAAATATTTAAATTTTTTATTTTGAAGTATAATTAGGTGAAGGGTATATAAGATTCGGCACAGCCGAATATAGCTCTCTTACTTGTTTTAATATAAAATAAGCACTATTTTAATAATAGCTCCATCTAAATATCAAATTTTAGTTCTAATTCAAACTTAACCGTTCGAAGTGTTAAAGAAATATTGTCTTTTAAATTTGCTCCTCTAATATCAGTTGATGTCGAAAGAACATTTTCTATGTATAAAAATGTTTTTTTTTATGTTTTTTTAAGAGCATATTTTTTAAATTTTAAGAGCATATTTTAAAGTTTTTACTGCATATTTAAAGCGCCTAAAACGCTTTTTTTAGAGCATATTTCCGGTTTCCCTGGTAATGAGCCTTGCGTTGAAGTTATTCCAGATGAAGACAAAAGTAATTCCGAGAATGAAGACAGAACTGTTGATGATGATGGTTATTCTAACTTTTCAAATTCAACGAATGAGTGTCGAAACCAATACCATAAGGATGCAGTAGAAGTTCTTGAACAAATAAAAGAGAAATACAAAACGTCACAGGGTGAAGCTGAAAGAATTCAACTTCTCACGCTTGCTCCAAGAACATGGAGTTCTGCAAAAACAATGACTGAGTTTGGAACGTCTCAACGAAAAGCAAGAATTGCTAAACAATTGGTTGCTGAGCATGGGATTCTCACACTCCCAAACAAAAAGAAGGGAAAAACTTTGGAGTGCGATACTAAATCTCTAATAACTCAGTTTTATCAGCGAGATGATATGAGTCGCCTGATGCCAGGGATGAAAGACTGGATGTCTGTACGAATCGATGGCAAGAAAGTTCAAATGCAGAAGAGAATGGTTCTCTGTAACCTGAATGAATTATTCGCAACATTTCAATCTGAATACGAGGATGTCAAAATTGGATTCACAAAATTTACACAACTGAGGCCAAACATTGCGTTTTGGCAGGAAGCAGCGGAACTCACACAGTATGTGTTTGTATTTACCATGAAAATGTTAAATTGATGTTGAAGGAAATCAACTTAAATTACTTAAAAGATGATTCATCAGAAGATTTACACCATTACCGCGATTGCCTTAAATTGACTATGTGCCCTAATGCTACAACTTCTTGCCACTTAGGTGAATGTTCGAATTGCCCGGAAACCACATCCATCAAAGAAAATTTAATCAACTCTCTTGATCGAGAATGTATTGAGGAGTTAAAATTTGAATCTTGGCTTCAGACTGAAAGATGCACACTGAAAACCATAATTTTAAATGTGGATGATTTTGTGGAAGAACTGTGTAGAGGATTGCTAAATTTGAGAACCCATGACATTTTAGTCAAAGAGCAGTGGTCATTCTTCAAGGACTTGAAAACACATTTGAAGTCTGGTGAATTCATTATTTCATTTGATTTCGCAGAGAACTATAAATATGTTCTTCAGGATTCCATACAAGCATTCCACTTCAATAACGACCAAGCAACTATATTCACAGTAGTTATTTACTACATGAAAGAAGAAAACCTGGAACACAAAAGTATGGCAATCATATCCGACGATTTAAAACATGACACCGTTGCAGTTTATGAGTACCAGAAGATAATACTAAATTATCTAAAATCAAAATTTACAGTAGAAAAGGTATACTACGTTTCGGACGGAGCTCGTCAACATTTTAAAAACAAAAGTAGCTTCGCAAATCTTACAGCTCATGAAAAAGATTTTGGAATGCCAGCTGAGTGGCATTTTCATCCTACTGCTCATGGTAAAGGAGCATGTGATGGTATTGGAGCAAACCTCAAAAGAAATGCAGCGAAGTATAGCCTCCAGTGCTCTCATCAAGATCGCATCTTAGATGCGACTGCTTTATTCCATTGGGCAAAGAATTATTGTAAAGAAACTAAAATAGTTTTTAGTAGCAAAGAGGATCATGAGGAAACATTGAAAACACTAAAGAGCAGATTCGATGCTGCGGTAACAATCGATGGCACTGCTCAATACCATGCTTTCATACCGCTTGTCGATGGAAGACTCAAATTAAAAAAGTTTTCTGCATCTACTCAATGCGATTTCTTTCCAAAGCCAAAAAAGAAGCCAGCAGCGAAATCAGTAGCTGAATCTAATAACGCCAAGAAAGGATTGACAAAAAAAAAGCAGCTAATAAAGGTGACAAATAAGGAGGATAAAAGTATGGATATTTGAAAATTTAAAAACTTCATAAATTAAGTGTAAAAATAGTTATTATATAAATTGATCTATTGTGATTAAGATTAAATTTTACTAAATTATTCATCTTTTTATACCCTTCACCTTCGTGAGAAGGGTATATATAAGTTTGTCATTCCGTTTGTAATTTCTACATTTTTCATTTCCGACCCTATAAAGTATATATATTCTGGATCCTTATAGATAGCGGAGTCGATTAAGCCATGTCCGTCTGTCTGTCTGTCTGTCTGTCCGTCTGTCTGTCTGTTGAAATCAGTTTTCTGAAGACCCCAGATATCTTCGGGATCCAAATCTTCAATAATTCTGTCAGACATGCTTTCGAGAATTTTGCTATTTAAAATCAGCAAAATCGGTCCACAAATGGCTGAGATATGAGGAAAAAACCAAGACAACCTCGATTTTTGACCTATTTTTTTACCTATATCTGGATTACTAAGACATTAATATAGACAATATGGATATCTAATGATAGATATTTCAAAGACATTTGCAACGACGTATATAAGACCATAGTAAGTTGGACCTACAATGGGTCAAAATCGGGAAAAAAATTTTGAACCCGAATTTTTTTTTTAAAAAAAAAAATTTTAAAAACAAAAAAAAAATTTTTAAAATTTAAAAAAAAAAAAAAATTTTAAATTTAAAAAAAAAAAAATTTTTTAAATTTAAAAAAAAAAAAATTTTAAAATTTAAAAAAAAAAAAATTTTAAAATTTAAAAAAAAAAATTTAAAATAACAATCGAAAAATTTTTTTTTCCAAAAAATTCAAAAAACAACTGGAAAAAAAGTTAAATTTTGTTTACCTAAAAATATTTAAAATTTTGAAGTATAATTTGGTGAAGGGTATATAAGATTCGGCACGGCCGAATATAGCACTCTTACTTGTTATTATTATTATTATTATATATTAAATTAATTATTATTACAAATAAATAACAAAATTAAATTATTCAACATTTCCATAGAAAAAAAGTGATTTTTATTCCCGAGGTTAACATATTATGGGTATTACAGTATCGAGGCTATGAAATTTTAGTTGGGTATGTTACATACCATCCGAAAGGCTAATGTGTCTAGTTTCTCTGCGTAAGTTTAATTTTTAAGGTTTACACACAAATATGAAAAAAATTAAAATAGTGCAAATTTAAAAACCTTTGTCTTGAGTTACAAAACATTTATTTTGATAGATATCCCACTCGCATCCCACTAAGCGACCAAAAAGGTTTTAAAGGAAAAGACCTAAGCTTTCTTTTGAGAAAAAAAATTAATAAAAAAAGAGTCCATTTTGGAAAAAAAAAGTCAAAAAGGTTTTTGATTTTTCAAAAAAAAAGTAAAAAATTTTATGTCTTGAGTTACAAAACATTTTTTTTATAGATATCCCACTCGCATCCCACTAAGCGACAAAAAGGGTGTTAAAGGAAAACACATAAGCTTTCTTCTGAGCAAAAAAAAAAATTAAAAAATGGGTCTATTTTTTTAAAAAAAGTCAACAAAGTTTTTGGTTTTTCAAAAAAATTCAAAAATTTTAAATCTTGAGTTACAAAATATTTTTTTTGATAGATATCCCACTCGTATCCCACTAAGCGACCATATAGGTCGCTTAGGAAAAGACCTAAGCTTTCTTAAAAAAAATAAAAAAAAGGGCCCATTTTGAAAAAAAAGTGAAAAATATTTTTGATTTAAAAAAAAAAATCAAAAATATTTTATTAAATTTTTTTAATTTTTTTTTTCGAAAGATTGCATAAATAGCTGTCTAAACTATTTGGGACACATTTTGCTAAGAACAATAGGTAATAAGTTATATGGATAAAAAAAACACCTGTTTGGCCAAAATGTCAAATTTTGACCTCCTATAACTCAGAGAGTTCTTGACCGATCTTGTTGAAAAATGGTGTCCGAATTACTATCCAATAGAACTAACATTGGTGCAAATTTCATAGCGATCGGAAGACATCGATTTCAAAAGTTGGTTCACTTGACGTGAAATGCCCCATATATGTATGTATGTACATTGCCCACTTTCAGCGTACAGCATCCTAAATTTATCAAGAACACTTTTAAAAATTGTAGAAGTTACAAACGAAACAAAAAACCAAAAAACACAGTATAAACAAGTAAGAGTACTATATTCGGCCGTGCCGAATCTTAAATACCCTCCACCTAAATATGATGGTATAAAAACTGAAATAATATAACAATTGTTAGAAAGACTAGTTTACGCAGAAGATATTTTATTTCAAATGTATAAAAAATTGTATCTAATTCAGCAATTTGTAACTGAAATTCCTATTAGAACGTATGAAATATAATAATTTATATATTTAATAATCAGTTAATACGTTTGGATCAACATTTTTCCCTTTTAACATCAAGTGAAGAAACAGAGTATAAAAAAGGGTATACAAATATATACTGACCCACGAAAAATACCGGATGTTATTGATTTTAGCGTGATGAAAAATATCCCTAGAGAAATGATTCAAATTGAATCCTCGCTGGAACTATCTTCAGATCACTCACCCACTATTATTACTTTATTGAGCCCCCTAGAAATTGTATCCCCGACTGGTAATTTAGCGATGGCAGGCACAAGAATAAATTGGCTCAAATATAAAAAATACCTCAGTACACATTGCTCGGAAAACATACCGCTAAGAACACCAGAAAACATCGATCACTCTCTTATCAATTTCGATAAAAATCTCAGAATGGCTGCTCAACATGCTACCCAAACACCCCGACAATTCAGATATAATAGAATTAATTCTGCAGATGTCGAACGGCTCTTAAATGAAAAAAGAAGATTTCGAAGAGAGTGGCAATTGCACAGATCCCCCCAACTAAAATCGAAGCTTAAAGATTGTATAAAAAGACTTAAAAAGCTCTTGGAATTTCGAAAAATGGAATCATTGAATAAATATTTAGAAAGCCTGGACGCAACCCCGCAATCGGATTACTCATTATGGCGAGCAACAAAAAGTCTTAAAAGACCCGTTATATGTAAGTCCCCTTGCGAAATTCAAGTGGTGGTTGGGCAAGAAATGATACTGAAAAAGGTATTTACACCGAACACATCAAACGAAGCAATTGAGTTGCCACCTGTTGCACCCTATTTTGCAGCAGCCGTACCCCTACGTTTTGAGATTCGAGAGATCGAAAATGCTATTGCTGATTTAAATCCCAAGAAAGCGCCTGGTATGGATAATATCAGCAACAAGATGCTTATGGAGCTACCCCGGATAGCAATAAAAATAATTCTTTTTATTTTTAATGCTATATTACGACTTGAATATTATCCTCCAGAATGTAAGGTTTCACTGGTTACCATGATACCCAAGCCGGGAAAAGATCACACAAAAGTAGAATCATACAGACCCATCAGCCTATTGTCTAACATATCAAAGCTATTTGAGAAGATACTTATGAACAAGTTGTACCCGATGTTAACTGAAAACAATTGTATTCCGAATCATCAATTTGGATTTAGAAGAAAACACAGTACTATCGAACAAACCCATAGACTTGTAAATATGGTGAGAAAAGCGTTTGAAGAAAAGAAATACTGTTCTGCACTCTTCATCGACATATCTCAAGCATTTGATAAGGTATGGCATGCTGGATTAATATACAAATTGAGTCAAAATTTACCGGCAAACACACATAAGCTGTTTGAAAGCTATTTAACTGGTCGAACATTTAAGGTTAAAGAGGGAAACTTTTTAAGTACTGCACAACCCATTGAAGCTGGAGTCCCCCAAGGCAGTATCCTGGGACCTTTTTTATATTTGATGTATTCGTCTGATATGCCAACTAACAATCGCACTCATACATCAACATTTGCTGATGATACTGCTATTCTAAGCATTCATGAAAACCCTCAAGAAGCGTCTCGTCACTTACAAAACCACATATTTGAATTAGAAAAATGGTTAAAACAATGGAAAATTAAAGTCAACGAGCAAAAATGTACACACATTACATTTACATTGCGTAGAGAATCATGCCCCCCTAATCATATCAATAACCAAACAATAATTCAACAATCGGAAGTGTAATACCTCGGAATACATCTCGATCGTCGCCTTACATGGAAAAGTCATATAGATGCAAAGTTGACTCAAATGAAATTGAAATCAATTCAAATTAATTGGCTTATTGGCAGAAACTCCACGCTTAGTTTAGATTGTAAACTTCTACTTTATAACATGATCATAAAACCGATATGGTGTTATGGCATACAGTTATGGGGCACGGCCTCAGCGTCAAATGTAGAAAAGATCCAAAGACGCCAAAACAAGTTTCTAAGAATGATCACAGTTGCCCCCTGGTACATCAAAAACGCGAATATACACAAAGATCTAAACGTGCCCATTGTAAAAACTAAAATCTCGAAAAACGTACAAAAATATTTAAAAAAACTTGAAGTTCACCCAAACCCGCTGGCCCGCAACATATTAGATAACCGTGGCCACACTCGATTAAGAAGGAGGGACACAGCAGACCTAATCTAGAAGGAAGAATGCCAATTTAACCAAAACAACCATGAACACAAAATTTTTTCGTCCGGCACTGGCTGGACTAATTAAATAATAATATTAGATATAAGATTTGAACCACTTATTGTTAGTTCATTAAATAATGAAGATACAATAAATAAATGATGAAAAAAAAAAAATATATTTAGACAAATTTCAAAATATTTGGTCGTGGGACTTATATGGGAGCTATGGCCTATTATGATTTGATTGTCATAAAATATTTTAACGTGATTTTTATGGACTTATATGGGTGCTGTGGCCAATTATGTACCGATATTCACAAAATTCAGTATTATGATTTTTGAATACAAATTACTGATCTGTGTACTAATTTGGTTTAATATATGGAAGCTATAACCTATTATGGGCCTAAGTAGTTGAGGGCTATTTTTGTACAAAATTCATATAAACAACGCTATTAACAAGAGTGGACCTTACATGAGAGCTATGCCGAATTATGGACCAATATTTAAAAAATCTTGTAGCTCGATTCTTGGATACAAATTACTGATCGGTGTAAAGTTTTGGTTCAGTACAGATTTTTTTTGGATATTTGTGCAGGTTAATGTGTTTTCCTGAAGTAGTTCTTATATGGAGGCTATGACCAATAATGGGCCTACCATCATAAAATTTGGTACATCGATTTTTGTATATATTGAATAAATTTTTTTTGGAATTTCAACCTGATAACTATAATTGTAACAAATTTATGAGGATTTTAGTGAATTTCGGGAGTGGACCTTATATGGGAGCTATGGCTAAATATGGACCGATATTCAAAAAATTCAGAAGTATGATTACTGGATACAAATTACTGACCTGTGCGTTATTTCATTTTGATATCGATATGTTCTAAATATTTTTTAAGGTTAATATCTTTTTCGGAAATGGGCCTTATAGGGGAGCTATGACCAATTATCGGCCAATCTGCATACAATTTAGTACAGTGATTTCTATGTATATGAGTATTATTTGTGTCGAATTTTAGCATGATAAAGATATTTATAAGAGATTTATGAGTACTTAACTGATTTTCGGAAGTGGACCTTATATGGGAGCTATGGTCAAATATGGACCGATATTAACAAAATCCTGTAGTATGATTTGTAAGTATAAATTATAGATCTATGTAAAATTTTGTTTTGATATTGATATTTTTTAGATATTTATGTAGATTATTGTGTTTTTCGGAAGTGGTCCTTATATGGGAGCTATAACCAATTATCGGCCGATCTTCATAGAATTAGGTACAGCGATTTTGGTATATATGGGGAATATTTATGACGAATTTCAATTTAATAGCGATATCTATAAGACATTTATGCTTATTTAAGTGATTTTCGGAAATGAACTTTATATGGGGGCTACGGTCAAATATGAGTTGTAATTTAAGCACGAAACTTATTTCTCCTGAATTTTGTGTGGATACTGCAATTTTGTAGGCATTTACAGACCTAATAACCATATTTCGGGAAGAAATTTGTATGGGGGCTAGGAGAAATCATGGACCGATTCTTATAATTTTCGCCAGAGTTAGTCCTTTTAACATAAAAATAACGTGTGTGCAATTTTATCGTATTATCTGCAATATGTTTGCACAAATAAGGAAAACTATGTTAAAATTATCAAGTTTTTTTTAGGTTGTCTCACATTTTGGTTCTAACTCTGGTTCCACTGAACCGATTTTGCTGATTTTCAATACCAAACTGCTTAGGAGAACAATAAACATTTTTTTTTGCAAGTCTACCAATTTTGTTTGCCTAGTTTGGACATGAGCGTGTTTTACACAGACAGACAGACAGACGGACGGACATGGCTCAATCGACTTAGAATTTCATAAGGATCAATAATATATATGGGGGATTTCATGTCAAGTGAACCAACTTTTGAAATCGATGTCTTCCGATCGGGATGAAATTTGCACCAAGGTTAGCTCTATTGGATAGTAACTCAGACACAATTTTTCAACAACATCGGTCGAGAACTCTCTGAGTTATAGGGGGTAAAATTTTGACAATTTGGTCAAACAGGGGTTTTTTCTTATCCATGTAACTTATTACCTATTGTTCTTAGCAAAATGTGTTCCAAATAGTATAGATAGCTATTTCTTCGAGCTATTTATTTTTTTTTTTTCTTAAAATAAAGTTTAGATATTTTCCTTGAACACCTACTTGGTCGCTCAAAACATAAAATTTTTGACTTTTTTTGCAAAATCAAAAACTTTGTTGACTTTTTTTTTCAAAATGGACCCTTTTTTAATCTTTTTTTTTAGGTCAAACAAAAGCTTAGATATTATCCTTGAAGACCCTTTTGGTCGCTTAGTGGGATGCGAGTGGGATATCTATCAAAATAAATATTTTTTAACTCAAGACTTACAATTTTTGACTTTTTTTTTTGCCAATACGATTTTTTTTCCAAATGGGCCCTTTTTTTAAAATTTTTTTTGTAGTCAAAAGAAAGCTTAGGTCCATTCCTTTAAGATATTTTTAGTCCCTTAGTGGGATGCGAGTAGGATATCTATCAAAATAAATATTTTGTAACGCAAGACATACAATTTTTTAATTTTTTTTTGCAAAATCAAAATTTTTTTCCAATATGGGCCCTTTTTTAATTTTTTTTTTTGCTCAAAAGAAAGCCTAGGTCCATTCCTTTAAGATATTTTTAGTCCCTTAGTGGGATGCGAGTGGGATATCTATCAAAATAAATATTTTGTAACGCAAGACATACAATTTTTTAATTTTTTTTTTGCAAAATCGAAATTTTTTTCCAATATGGGACTTTTTTTTAAAAATTTTTTTGCTCAAAAGAAAGCTTAGGTCTTTTCCTTTAAGACCTATTTTGTCACTTAGGAAGATGTGAGTAGGATATCTATTAAAATAAAAATGTTGTAACTCAAGACATTCAATTATTGACTTTTTTTTTGCAAATTCGAATTTTTTTTCAAAATGGGCCCTTTTTTAAAAATTTTTTTTTAGTCAAAAGAAAGCTTAGGTCCATTCCTTTAAGATATTTTAGGTCCCTTAGTGGGATACGAGTGGGATATCTATCAAAATAAATATTTTGTAACTCAAGATATACAATTTTTGATTTTTTGGCAAAATCAAAAACTTTTTTGACTTTTTTTTAAAATGGGCCCTTTTTGTAATTTTTTTTTTTTCTATAAAGAAAGCTTAGGCCTATTCCTTTAAGATGGTTTTGATCGCTTAGTGGGATGCGAGTGGGATATATATCAAAATAAATGTTTTGTAACTCAAGACATACAATTTTTGTGTTAAAACATTTATTTTGATAGATATCCCACTCGCATCCCACTAAGGGACTAAAAATATCTTAAAGGAATGGACCTAAGCTTTCTTTTGAGCAAAAAAAAAAATTAAAAAAGGGCCCATATTGGAAAAAAATTTTGATTTTGCAAAAAAAAATTAAAAAATTGTATGTCTTGCGTTACAAAATATTTATTTTGATAGATATCCTACTCGCATCCCACTAAGGGACTAAAAATATCTTAAAGGAATGGACCTAAGCTTTCTTTTGACTACAAAAAAAATTTTAAAAAAAGGGCCCATTTGGAAAAAAAATCGTATTTGCAAAAAAAAAAGTCAAAAATTGTAAGTCTTGAGTTAAAAAATATTTATTTTGATAGATATCTCACTCGCATCCCACTAAGCGACCAAAAGGGTCTTCAAGGATAATATCTAAGCTTTTGTTTGACCTAAAAAAAAAGATTAAAAAAGGGTCCATTTTGAAAAAAAAAAGTCAACAAAGTTTTTGATTTTGCAAAAAAAGTAAAAAATTTTATGTTTTGAGTTACAAAATATTTATTTTGATAGATATCCCACTCGCATCCCACTAAGCGACCAAGTAGGTGTTCAAGGAAAATATCTAAACTTTATTTTAAGAAAAAAAAAAAAAAAAAAAAAAAAATAGCGTATTTTAAAAAAAAGTCAAAAAAGTTTTTGATTTCGGAAAAAAAATATTAAAAATTTTTTATTTTTTTTTTTAAATATTTTTTTTCGAAAGATCGAAGAAATAGCTATCTATACTATTTGGAACACATTTTGCTAAGAACAATAGGTAATAAGTTACATGGATAAGAAAAAACCCCTGTTTGACCAAATTGTCAAAATTTTACCCCCTATAACTCAGAGAGTTCTCGACCGATGTTGTTGAAAAATTGTGTCTGAGTTACTATCCAATAGAGCTAACCTTGGTGCAAATTTCATCCCGATCGGAAGACATCGATTTCAAAAGTTGGTTCACTTGACATGAAATCCCCCATATACTTTTTTGGGTCTCAGATGAATATTTCTCAATGTTACACACGGAATGACAAACTTATATATACCCTCATTCACCACTTATGGTGGTGGAGGGTATAAAAACAACAACAACGCCAAACGAAACAAAACACCAAAAGAAAAAACAAAATACGCAAAGCAATGAAACCAATACACATCCAAACATACGTTTAGTTGTATAAAAACAACAACGCCAAAAAAAATCAAAACACAAAAAAAAAAAACAAAAGCAAAATACGCAAAGCAACATCCAAACATACGGTTTGTTGCTTTTTTGTCAAAGCATGCAATAAATTATGTTTTTTTGATGAAATTTTCAGAGGTTGTCTCGGATTTTTGCTCATATCTCCGTTATTTGTGGACGGATTTTGCTGATTTTAAATAGCAAAATTCTCGAAAGCATGTCTGACAGAATTGTTGAAGATTTGGATCCCGGAGATATCTGGGGCCTTCAGAAAATTGATTTCAACAGACAGACAGACAGACGGACATGGCTTAATCGTCTCCGCTACATATACTTTATAGGGTATAAAAAAGTCATTAAAAATATATGCTACTCCACAAAATATGAAACTATTAAAAAAAACTATTTTCCTATTAATAATTAGAAACTGTGTGAATATTTTTGTCCCCTTAAAATCGAACTTCGAAACATTAGTTATTTATTTTTTCTGAAATGTGCCAACTTATGTTTAGTTTTTCCATATATTTCAATAATTTATATGTAAATAAATATTTTTTTGAAACCCGTACGAAAGTTGTGGCCTTCGTTTATAAAATATGAAAGATTAAAGATAAATGAGTATGCTGTGTGAATATTTAAGTGACACTAGGCCTAAAAGTTAAGTGCTGAAAATATGATCCAAATCGGACAACGATTTCTGGACGCGCATCGAGGTTAAAGTTCAGATATATGCAAAATTATGAAACTCGTTAACTTTGTGCATTGTTTTACATTAAAAAAAATTTTGGAAATTAACCCTGTATCTCCTTTGGGTCAAAATGACCCAAAAACTGTATTATCGCTAAAATTCGGGAAAATGCTAATTTTTCAGTTTTTGTATAAATTTTGCTACTAAATAAATACTTTTGCAATTGAATGCAAAAGAATCGAAATTTGTATGTAATCATCGTTGTAATGAGATATATATGACAAAATTTGGTTTCATTAAAATCAGCCCAAATATATAACATTTCGCTATCTTTTCATTAGAAATTCCAAATATTGAAAAATTTTACCTTTGACCTTCAAGATTTATTGGGCTCATTCGCCAAAATATTGACAAAAAATTAGTTTTTCTTGAAAATCGCAAAATTTAAATCACAGGTACGGAAAAACTGTTAGAGGTATTGACATAATTTTTTCTTATTTTTATTCCCTATTATGATCTCAATAAATCCCAATGTGATGATCAAAAAATTATGATCATGGCAATACCTGCGAATTGGTTAAGGGTATCCTACGAAGACAAAAACTCATACACAAGTAAATAAGGATATATTTTAAATAAAAATTAGCTTTTATTCTAATTTTTCTCGAAATATGTTAATTTTTGGTCTGCCGAATTTGTAATAACTTTAACATTTCTTAACCAAATTTTGTCATTTAAATCTCATGACAACGATAATTACGTACATATTTCGATTCTTTTGCATTCAATTGCAAAAGTATTTATTTAGTAGCAAAATTTTTACAAAAACTGAATTTTTTTGATCCATTCATCTGCAGTATAAATGTAGATATTTTATTTGCAAATAAATAAGAACAGGCAGGTTATGTAGGTTGGAGAAACTTGAAGAACTAACATTAGTAAGTGCTACCGAGCGAAGCTACCGAGTTAAGTCACCTTTTCGCCCAAAAAACAGCAAAAATCAACTATTTTTTGAATATTTAAATTGAAAATCGTTTATTTTTGGATCCACAATTGATATTGCTCTGAAGTCTTTTGTATGTTATTCGTAATTTAGTTCAAAAGTCCGACCAATATTCTTAAAAAAGGGGATTAAAGTATGGCACAATTTTAAAATTTCAATTTTGAAATGCCTATAACTCGGAAATTAGAAAGAGATAAATAGCATACGCAAGCATGTTTTTTCAAGACCTAGTCGAGCGCTTTCCAAAAATATAAAAAAACTTTGAAATCGGATGGGAAACAGATAAATTGAACGTGTTTAAAAATTTTACATGTCAAAGGTACAATACTTTGAGCCCCCATAGCGCCACCCCTGGATCATTTGTAAGGCACATTTTAATAACTTAAACTCGAATACTCCTTGGCTACGCCCATGTCAAATTTTATCCTGATCGGATTTATTTCCAAAAAATTTTGATTCTGCCCCACTGTACATTGCAACACATTGTAACAAAATCGTATAAAATTTTTTGTTAAATATCTCAAGAAAATCTACACAATTTCCACAACTTGAGCAAATTCGTAGAATCGCTATTATAATAAGTGCGCTAGTGACAGCCGATTTTTTTAGTTTTCAAAGACTGCCGGTGGAATATTGTGACAATAGGTCTAAAAGATAATTGCTGAAAATTTGAGCCAAATCGGACAACGATTTCTGGACGCACATCGAGGTCAAAGGTCAGATATATGCAAAATTTTACTATTTATATGAAATGAATTTGTGAAACCTTAACTTTCTCCATAATGTTACAGAAATATGTAGATTTATTTATATTAATGAAAATTACAGCAAAAAAAAACGTTTTGGAGATTAACCCTATATCTCCTTTGGGTCAAAATGATCCACAAACTGTATTATCTCTAAAATTCGTAAAAAATGCAAATTTTTCAGTTTTTGTAAAAATTTTCCTACTAAATAATTACTTTTGCAATTGAATGAAAGCGGCACCCTTGGCTAAATTATATAAGGATAATGAACCTGCTAGACTAAACAATGGAAATCATTTTTCTATTCTGGAATGTGAAACAGATGAACCAGTAAATAAAATTAACTCTACAAAACTACCCCCTATTTACTTGAGAGCTGCTTTTCTCTAAAACCAAGCTTTTAGAGTTTTATGATCTCAGAAAATTCACATTAGGTGAGTGTACTTAATTTTTGCAGGTCATAGAAATAGTCAGTTGTAAAAAATCAGCATTATCTTATGGTAGACTTTTTTTTGTGACCCGTTAAAAATAATTTTTTTTCTACAATCACGTGTTTTAAATTTTATTAATTTAATTTGAGGAGCTTCTGGTAAGCTTGGTCGGCCGCCAACTTTAACTGCATCCATTAAAGATTATTTAAAAAAAACGCAACTCATTTACAAATTAAAATACTATGTATCGGTTATGCTGTTTGGTATACAATATTAAAAGAACATGGTGTACCACATTACCCGCCAATTTTTTCAATGGCTTGTTTATGGGTGTTTTCTCTTTTTCCCAAATTTTTCTGAAACTTGAACTTAAAAGAATTTTTTACTTTCAAGGATGTAAAACTAACACTTGTAGTAAAACACCAGCTGAAAACTGTTCCAATCGAATTAAGATTCTAAAAATTATAGTCAAATAAAAAATAGGTATACCACATTACCCGAACTTACTCTAATGTTGAACCACTCGAAATAAAGCAAAGCTTAGAAGATAAAGGTTTTAAGACAAAAATTTGATAAACATTAGAAATCGCGAAAAAAAAACCTCCAACCACTCTTCCGTGTTGAACTTGAACCCGGTGTCATAAATCTGAAAAAATTAAACACATCCCATATATAACCTGAAGTATTTATTGCATTGTAAAATTACAGTAGAAGAACCACATAAACTATTTGGCCCGTCCAATGTATGAAATGCCAAGAATATGGACATACCAAGGCATACTGCAAATTGCCACCCGTACACTAAGGGAAAAAACGTGCTAAAATCAAGATTTTATGTCCGAAATCAAAGCATTTCAATCTTAATAGTCTGTGAAATGCGAAAATTCTTAATTCAAGAAAAAAATCTTATTTTTTTACGATAGCTTATTTTAAGATCGTATTTAAGATTGTGTTCTTATTTACAATCTTAAATTAAGAATACATTTAGCAAATTTTTTTTTCTTAAATTGTTAAGAATGTAATCTTTCTAATTAATATTGAATTAGAATGTCGAAATAAAATTATTATATTTTTATTTATATTTAATGTATTATAATACATACTTAAAATTATATCAACTTTGGTCTTACATGATGGCTTAATATAGAAAATAAAATCCATACAATTTTATACACAAACAAGATTTAATGGAATTTTTAATAAGAAAAGACATAAATTTTTATTTGTCATTAAATTTTTTTTTTTTATTTTAATGAAGTTACTTAAATCAAACCTTTTTTTATTGATATTTTTGAAAAAAAATAAATTAGTTACGCCTTTTTTATATTAAGCCATCGATATGTTCTTCCAATATTGATTGGATATAAATGTAAAGGAAGGCTAACAAAATCAGAAATTTTAATAATATAAATTTTACTAAGAAAAAAACAACTTCATACGATTGGAAGTGTTTATCGAACTCTTTTAAGGATTGCGTTGCAAATAACATAAACTTGAATTAACAAAATTTATCTTTTCCTGGGTACATGTAAGGCAAAATAATTTAATCTGAAATTAGCAATCGAAAACAACTTTCTTACCAATTCCGGCACTCTTGAATGACTTATTTTTAGCCACCTTCGTAGTAACTCAAGACTTCCTATTTTTGCCAAATCTTTCTGGACACCCTGTATGTGAGTTTCCATTTATGACAAAATTACTTCCAATCAGCACTATCTCTGCTCAAGTATAGTTTATAAGCAGCTGCAACTGATTCATCAATTTCAGAACTTTGCATTTGATTTGTTGATCCCATTTCAGCAATTTCTTCTTCATCCAAACGAGATGAGCTTGTATCTAGGCTATTGTTGTTGAATAATGCAGCTTTAATAATAATTTTGTAATAAAATCTATAACGAAATTACCTTAAGTTCATTCCTAGTGGGAAAAACTTCGCAAATATCGCAATTTTACACGACTAGAATCTACAATGAAACTCTTGTGCAATCGTTAAATAACTTTACAAACTCAATGAGTAACATGATGCAAGAAATTCTTAAGATGCAATCAATGTTATTGCAGGCTGTGCTTAACAGACCATGAACTGCCTAAGAATATGTTTTTGGAACGCTAACGGCATTTGTCAACATAAAAACGAACTCGAGTATTTTCTTAAAAGTCATGAAGTTGATATAATGTTAGTTTCGGAAACCCATTTGACGTCTAGAAGTTTATTTAAGATAAATGGATATGTTTTTTATGGCACAAATGATCCAAGAGATAGAGCATGTGGAGGCTCTGGAATTTTAATTAATGGTGTTTTCTTTTCTGACACAAAATGTTGCCTATATATTTTGTACCATTTATTAAATGTTACCCATACCCTCATAATGTGTTAATTTTTAACGATCACAATAGAACAAAAATCATTACCATTTATGCAATTTTCTTTTATGTAGCTTCGAAATATTATAAATCTATACTTTTTGCTTACATAAAAAGTGGTGCATTTCTAACCCTTTGATAAAATTGAGGGTGAAACATGTAGCATATATTCAGGGTTTTAGGGTAACATTATTAGAAAAGAACACGATAAAACTACATTTTTTTCAGAAAAGAACGCAAAGAAGGGTAAAAGGCAGAATAAATGGATCATTTATGCCAGAAAAGAAAACACCATAAAACCCGTATCAAACAACATTCAATGTGTTATATTTGTGAAGATTATGTTCAAGCTACGACAATCTGTATGGATGATTGCTGTAGAAACCTATTAATTTCGTCGATATATTCACCTCCAAGGTTTTCGATTACTGAAAACAAATATGAACATTTTTAAGAATCACTAGGACCCCGATTCCTGACAGCTGGCGATTCCCGAAAAGTCGCGCTTTGTTTAATACAATTTCTAAATTGAATTTGAATGTGCTGTCGAGCGGAGAACCAACATACTGGCCTACTGACCCAAGCAAAATACCCGATGTCATTGATTTTGCAGTTACAAAAAATTTACCAATGGAAGTAATGCAGGCAGCGTTGCCGCTTTGGTCCAATTGGACCAAAATTGGTAGTTTCAAGTTAACAAATTGACTTTTGGTAGTTTGGTTGGTTTGTTCCGATATTTGTCGTATTTTGGTAGGCTACGATATTTCTTAATACATAAGTGTTTTTAAGAACAAAATAATTGAAATAATAACGAAAAAAAAACTTATATTATGCCAAAATAATAAAACTACATATTTACAAAATATGAAGATAGCATTTTCTTAAATATTTAGTTTAGTCAGGTAAATGTGTATTTATTTAGTAGTGTTGAGTTCAAAAAATGCCAAAGGGCTCTCAAAACTTTTATTTTCTAATAATATGTGTTAAACTCTGCTTCAATATTTCAGTTTCATCTGACACTTTAAATATCCAATTATGGAAATTAGGACGCTTAATTTATTTCTATATAAAAATTATTTGTGTTGAATTTTTTCGGGATACCAACAGTTTTAGGATTTTTATGCTCGTTTAAGTAATTTTCGGAAGAGGGCCTTATATGGGAGCTATGGTCAATTATGAATTGAATTTTTAGGTGTAATTTATTTGCAAAAATGTTATTTAATATCTATATAAATCAAGCATTTATGACGTATAATGTCTTATTTCTGGAGGACATTTATATGGGGCTATGTGAAATACATGGACAGCCAGCCAGACAGACGTGCGGAAGGACATCGTTAAATCGACTCGAAAATAAAATCTCGAAAACTGAACGATTTTAACATATTTATGATTGTAGTGTTATTAAATAACTTTCTTCCTCTGGGTAATTTTATAGCAGCAATAATATAATTTTAAGTTAACTATTAATTTTGAAACGAATCCATATAGCATTTCTAAAATATTTTAAAATTGGTAGGTTTTGGTAGTTTTTAATTAGAAATTTGGTAGGAAAAATATTTTATGAGTGGCAACGCTGAGGTTAAATCTTCATAATGCATTAAACACATTCAAGACAACAGGCTACACGACTACACGAACACAAATTCTGCTGGTTACAGTTGTAGTCGTGTGTCAGCTACTGAATTATTTTAAAGACGACAGCTACAATTAAACAGCTGATTTATAATTCAGTGGTGCCACTTTAATAAAAAATAACCGTACAAAATTCCAAAGTAATTAAGATTGAAACAATTATTTTGAGTAAAAATATATATATGGTTATAATCAATTATGTACTTGTTATTAATTTATTTCAATATGGTTATCAGAAACTTCTCTTAATTAAGTAAAAAAATATATTTTTTTAAGCACTAATTTGATTTACATTTTTTTATTATATTAGCAACACTATTTCTGTTTTGTAGTTGACAAAAATAGAAATTAGCCTAATTCGGCTACATCGGCATGAGTAGTCGTGTGG
The DNA here is from genome assembly GCF_958450345.1 of Calliphora vicina. Lineage (NCBI taxonomy): Eukaryota > Metazoa > Arthropoda > Insecta > Diptera > Calliphoridae > Calliphora > Calliphora vicina. Next base: position 76,085,304 of record NC_088780.1, read on the forward strand.
CCGTGTAGCTGTGCTGTCGTTAAAATAATCGTCTCCATATAAACGTGTGCATTTTATTTTTGACAGATTGAAGTTGGTAGCCTGCTGTCTTGAATGTGTTTAATGCATTAGAATTATACTCGGATCACTCACCCACCTTCGTTACTCTATTGAACCCCCGAGAAACAGTATCCCCGACTGGTCATTCTGCAATATCAAGCACGAAAATAAATTGGTTAAAATATAGAAAATATATTAGCACACTCAGTACAGAAAATATATCGCTAAGAACACCGGAAGATATCGATATCTCAATCGAAAATTTTGAACAAAACATAAAACTTGCTGTTGAACACGCCACTCAAATAACCCAACAAATAAGATACAATAGACTATATTCTGCAGACATTGAACAGTTATTAGCTGAAAAAAGAACAGTTCGTCGAGAGTGGCAACTCTATAGATCCCCTCAACTTAAAACGGAGCTTATAAAATATCGCAAACGTCTCAGTATGCTTCTTCACAAACGCAAAACTGACTCAATTAATAAATATTTGGAGAACTTAGATGCCACCCAGTACTCCAATTACTCTCTATGGCCAGCTACAAAAAAATTAAAAATACCTGTTATGAGCAGACCTCCTCTACGTAATTCTAGTGGAGGCTGGGCGAGAAACGATACTGAAAAAGGAAACCTGTTTGTTAGTCATCTAAAGAATGTATTTTCCCCAAACGAGTCAAACGACATAATAGAGTTACCACCTACTTTACCCCATATTACTGCAGCTGAACCACTTCGTTTTGAGATTTCAGAGATTGACAAGGCTATTGTTGATTTAAACTCCAAAAAATCACATGGTATTGATAAAATCAGTAACAAGATGCTCCTCGAGCTACCCCAAATTGCATTAAGAATAATCGTATATATTTTTAATGCTATATTACGCCTTGAATATTATCCACCAGAATGATACCTAAGCCGAGAAATGATCACAGTAAAGTAGAATCATATAGACCCATTAGCCTATTGTCAAATATATTCGAAAAACTGTTAATGCACAAGTTAAAGCCGATAGTGAAACATTTTGATTATATTCCAACTCATCAATTCGAGAAAAACATAATAGTGCATTTACACCTACGCCATAAACATGTTATAAGTTGTTTATGGTGATAAACTAGTTTGAGATACTTGTTTATCCATACAAAACAAAAACATGTTTGTAACTTGCTTTTGAGATAAACTAGTTACAAACAACGAGTTTTTGCTAATGCAACTCTGTTTTTCAACATTTTTCTGGCAACGCTGGTAACATTTGACATTTGCTCAAAAATATAAAAACAGTTTTCTTTTAAAAAATAGCCAAACTGTAAGAAAAAGTTTAAAAAAATTATTCAAAATTGTTTTTTATATAAAATGGACAACGAAAATGAAAGGTATGTGTACATTAGAGTGCTCCAAGATTGTATGGACGAAAAAAACTTTCTAGGTACAGGCCGTCCCCCCTCTAGAATTGTTCTGTGTATTGTAGAAACACGTTGTGTCAAATATTAGGATGATAGGATAACGTTAACTGGTGGCGCAACGGCGCTGAAGTTTTGAGGTGCATTTTTACAGTTTTTGTAAAAATTTTGCCATTAAATAATGACTTTTACAATTTAATTTAAAAGAATCGAAATGTGTACGTAATTGTCGTTATAATAAAATATAAAAGACAAAAATTGGTGAAAAAATGTTAAAGTTATTAAAAAATCGCCAGGCCATTAACGTGTCTCAGGCCACTAGAACAAGAAATTTATGAACAAAATTAACATATTTTGAGAAATATTAAAATAAAAGCTTATTTTTACTTAAAATATATCCATATTTACTTGTATATGAGTTTTTGTCCTCGTAGGATACCGTTAACCTATTCGCAGGTATGACCAAAAAAATTAAATTTTTTTAACGGCAGTTTCAAAACTCCAATTTCAAATTTTTAAAAATTTTGTTAAACAAATTTCAGAATTTTTTGATCATCACATGGGGATTTATTAACAACATAATAGGGAATAAAAATGTGAAAAAAGTATGTCAATACCTCCTATAGTTTTTCCGTACCTGCGATATAAATTTGTCAAATGTCAATTTTTTCAATATTTGGAATTTCTCATGGAAAGATAGCGAAATATTATATATTTTTGGGCCGATTTTGATGAAACTTAAGAAAAATATAAAATGAAGTCTAGTATTCACAATAACAGTACAAAAATGGAAATTAACCCTTAATAGCACTTGGGGTCCAAATGACCCTCAACTTTTAAAATCACGAAAAACACATTCATTTTGACCCCAAGTACTCTTAAGGGTTAATTTCCATTTTTGTACTGTTATTGTGAATACTAGACTTCATTTTATATTTTTCTTAAGTTTCATCAAAATCGGCCCAAAAATATATAACATTTCGCTATCTTTCCATGAGAAATTCCAAATATTGAAAAAATTGACCTTTGACCTTCACGATTTAAGGGTTAAAGTTTTCCGATTTTAGTAAAACTTTCAGACTATATTTAAAATTACCTGGACTATATTATTCTGAATAGCTTTTACTTAAAAATCATTACAGTAAGGAAATTCTGGTCATTCCCCAAAATTTGGCCAAAAAATTAGTTTTTCTCGAAAATCGCAAAATTTATATCGCAGGTACGGAAAAACTATAGGAGGTATTGACATTTTTATTCCCTATTATGTTGTTAATAAATCCCCATGTGATGATCAAAAAATTCTGAAATTTGTTTAACAAAATTTTTAAAAAATTTAAATTGGAGTTTTAAAACTGCCGTTAAAAAAATGTAATTTTTTTGGTCATACCTGCGAATAGGTTAACGGTATCCTACGAGGACAAAAACTCATATACAAGTAAATATGGATATATTTTAAGTAAAAATAAGCTTTTATTTTAATATTTCTCAAAATATGTTAATTTTGTTCATAAATTCCTTGTTCTAGTGACATGAGACACGTTAATGGCCTGGCGATTTTTTAATAACTTTAACATTTTTTCACCAATTTTTGTCTTTTATATCTTATTATAACGACAATTACGTACACATTTCGATTCTTTTAAATTAAATTGTAAAAGTCATTATTTAATGGCAAAATTTTTACAAAAACTGAAATAATTGCATATTTTCCCCTTATAAATGTACCTCAAAACTTCAGCGTCGTTGCGCCACCAGTTAACGTTATCCTATCATCCTAATATTTTACACAATGTGTTTCTACAATACATAGAACAATTCTAGAGGGGGGACGGTCAAAATTCGCAATTTTATTTTTTTGGAGCACTCTAGTGTACATGTATGTACGTGCAGCAACGTTTTTACTTAACAACGTCCATTTTTATTAAATTTTTTTATATTGAAGTCAGCTGTTTTATGACTTGTCAAAAATAAACCACTTAGCTGCCTAAAATACTGATTTAAACGGTATAGTTTATGAAAGTAGCTTATGATCATAAACTAGTTTAAAAATTACAAGTGTAAATGCACTATAACACCATAGAACAAACTCACAGGTTGGTAGATATCATATCCAAGACATTTGAAGAAAAAAAATATTGTTCTGCACTCTTCATCGACGTTTCGCAAGCCTTCGACAAAGTATGGCATGAAGGATTATCGATAAAAATAAAACAATATTTACCAGTGAACACACATAAGCTTCTAGAAAGTTATTTAAGTCATCGAAAGTTCGTTCTTAAAGAGGGAGACTTCATAATTTCACCACAGCCTATTGAAGCAGGCGTATTCAAAGGGTCCCTTCCTATATTTGCTATATACTTGTGATATGCCTACAAACAGTCGAACCCACATATCAACTTTTGCTGATGGCACAGCTATACTAGCCATTCATGAAAACCCCCAAGAGGCATCTGTACTTTTACAAGACCATATACTCGACATAGAAAGGTGGTTAAAACAATGGAGAATAAAAGTAAACGAGCAAAAATGTATACATCCCACTTTCACATTGCGTAGAGAATCGTGCCCTCCAATCCTAATAAATAATCATATAATACCTTAACAAACTGAAGTTAAATATCTAGGTCTGCATCTAGACCGACGTCTTACCTGGAAAAAGCATACGAAATTGACTCAAATGAAGTTAAAATTACTACAAATTTACTGGCTAATTGGTAAAAACTCGAGATTGAGTTCAGATTGCAAACTTTTGTTGCAGCTCAACAATAAAACCCATATGGTGCTATGGAATTCAATTAGGGGGCACGGCCTCAGCTTCTAATATTGAAAAAAAATCAAAGATTCCAAAATAAAATATTAAGAATTATAACAGCAGCACCTTGGTAAGTGAGAAATATTAACATTCATAAGGACCTAGGTGTCTTCCTGGTGAAAAATAAAATAAAAAAACAAGCGGAGTCATATTTGAAAAAGTAAGAAGTTCACCCAAACCCACTTGCACGAACATTAATGAGAAGTAATGGCTACATCCGACTAAGAAGAAGGAATCCAACAGACCTGCGCTGATGATAGGATCTATAAATTAAACATAATTTTTCGTCCAACTGTGGTGGGACGTAAATAAAAATTAATATTTAGATTTAAGATTTGAACAAATTATTGATAGTTCACATTATTTTGTGAAGATACAATAAATAAAATACGAAAAAAAATTTAATGAAAAAGAATCGAAATGTGTACGTAATTTTTGTTTTAATGAGATATAAATGACAAAAATTTGTTAAAAAATCTTAAAGTTATTAAAAATTCGACAGACCATTAACGTGTCTCAGGCCACTTGAACAAGAAATTTATGAAAAAAAAATTATCATATTTTGAGAAATATTAAAATAAAAGTTAATTGTTACTGAAATTTATTTTACAATGTTATTTAAAATCGACGATTATAGCTATGAAATAAGCAGATAACACTATTTGAAACAAATGAGCTTTAAATAAAACTTTGTAGTTTTTATGTAAGTCACACGAGTTTTTAATAAAATAATTAGTTATTTTTTAAAGAAAACAATATTTAATATATTTGCTGAATTCACAACATTTTGTATCGTGTATCTTGTATTTAATACACTTTTTGTTAATTAGTTTGTGAACACTCATTATATATTGTATGAATGTTTTTGAATGAGTAGTAGTATAACATCCCAGCGGTAAATGAAACAAAATACTTAGATAATAATCGAAACGTCAGGATGATATTCTAAGCGAGCAATCTAAGTACTTAAAGTATAATCTAGCGTAATCCAACACATCATGCACTAATTATAACTTCGATTACGATTTACGGCCATTTTCACAATGTACGATTAAAAGTTAACGTGAACTTTAACCGCAAGTTAAGCTAATATGAATTTCACAATGTACGATTAATTCTTAACTGACACTATTTAACAACAAAGTTGCTGTTAAATATAACCGAATAAATTTCGCCGGTTAGCATCTTAATTGTAAGAAATATAATAAAAGAACATGGAAAAACATTTATATTTTTGTAATATTTATAATTTTTAAAAGTGTAAAGCGAAGAAAAGTAAATTTTGCACGGGGTGATCCATATACCACCCGGATATTGCGCTTACAAACCAAACAACAAATGTGCACTTTTCCTTGTTGGTTTTCAGTAATTGTTGTTCAGTTTGTTCTGTAAATTTTACAGTTAGGTACCTTAATATTTTTGAGTTTTATACTTTTTTTTATTATACCACTAAGAAAACACAAATTTTTATTTTTTATGCCGTCTTTTAGACAATTTTTTATATTTCAATCTTTCATTACACTATTTTTCGTAAACAAATGTATGCATTATTGCCATACTTTCTACTGAATGCTTTGGTTAAGTAATCAAATGATGGTGAAACGTAAATCGGTAACCGTTGGTTAAATGGTCCCCGTTAAACAACCCGACAGTTAGTTAATTTTCCGGTTAAATGAAATAATCGTACATTGTGAAAATGGCCGTTAAGCGGATAGTCAGCAGCTATTAAATTGTTTTTTGTTTTTATTTTTCAATACACTAAAAATAAATAAAGTGACAATTAATATTTATTTACATGTTAGTTTAAAGTTGGTATTATGGTGAAGGTGTTGATTTTAGTGCCGCAAAATTATAAATAAATTAAATGAAAATGGAAGTTTTTTCCTCCAGATATTTATATATGAAAATATACAAAAGTATTCTTTCAATTACGAAATCAGCATGCATTAACTTACACATGCAAATAGGATTGTAATCTACATTTATTACATTCTAATTTGCAAGTCTTTATAGGCGTATCATCAAGTTCGCTTAGAACTCCGCTTTTAATGTAAATTAAATAGTAGTGACACCTACTGATATTGTGGCTTACATTCTAAGCGAGAGCACACCGATTAGGCAGCCTATGGCACTTTTATATTAAATCTAAGTGGGAAAATAAGCGAAAGAATCACCAATGACTGCTACGAAATATTGCTTACATAACCGCTTACGTAATGTGTATTTTTACCGCTGGGATATAGCCCGACTCTCAATTTTTTCAAATTACTCTCTCATATATACGGATCAAAAATCTGTAACTTTTGAATGGATGAGGATTTTTGTTGTTGAATAGATGGGACTTTAAGCTTTAATATGTATTTTTGTATCATAAAAATCAAATTATTGTATTGAAAAATAAAAACAACATAAATTTAATAGCTGCTGACTATCCGCTTAAATCGTAATCGAAGTTATAATTAGTGATGTGTTGGATTACGCATAGATTAGTACTTAGATTGCTCGCTTAGAATGCAAGGCATTTTTTTAGGTGCTTTTGCTAATTTCAAACAAGCAATACAAACACTGGTTTTGTGAATTCAGCAATTATGGATAAGTAAAATATTAAGAAACATGTTATCATGTTAAAAGAATTTGAAATAATAGTGAATTAATTTGACATTAAACCATTTTGAAATGCAACAAACAATTAATCTTTACCCGCATGTTTTAAATAATCATAAAAATAATCACCCTTATTCTATTTGGCGTCATCGACATCGTCGTCAATATCGAGTCAAAAAATGGTATATGTTACGCCGATATCTATAACAATTGGAAACTTTTGACAGCGTTTTCTACTTTAACACGACTTATAAAAGTATAAAATTCTATCAAAAGTTTCCAATTGTTATCGATATCGGAGAAACATATACCATTTTTTGACTCAATATTGACGACGACGCCAAATAGAATAAGGGTGATTGATATTCTTTTGGAATACGAAGAACTTTGTGGTTATAAGGAAGTTTATACATAAAGCTAATCTACTTTCTAAAATTTTCCACAGAATTTGTTTTTTTTAGGAAGCTGTATTACGTGGGTCTATAAAAAAAAACTTGCTTACTTTCTCAGGATATACTTCAAATCGTTTCAAATGTAGGTTATGCAAGTTTTCGATAAACGTGTTGCTTTCTTGTTACATTTTGTTTTACAACATTATCTGTTGTAGAAAATCCTAAATATTGCATCCCCTTCATACGTTTTTCTTCTATACTAGTCTTCTACGACAAGACACTACACAGAGAATAGAGATTCGCGATAGCAACCGAATTTGTTGCCAATCGAATGATTCGGTTGTACACATAGAATTTTTCGGTTCAATCAACAGAAAGACAGTTGACAAAGAAGAATTTCGATTAAAGCAACCAAATTTTTGTTACCCCTTTTAAAATTCTATAGCCGCAACTGTAAAATTCGGTCACAAAGGTAGAATCATTCGATTGGCAACAAATTCGGTTGCTATCACGAATCTGTTTTCTCTGTGTATATTATGGTTAATATGTTCATTCTTGGAATCTTGAATAAATTTTTAGTTACAAATTTAACTGAACAGCAAACTTATTATAAGATCGTCCTCGTCTTCTTTACCCATCTTCGCTCGGTAGGTAGTTACTAATGATATGTAATGAAAAAATTACACAATTTATATCAATTTGGTTCTTATTAAGAAAATGTGAAGTGAAAAGGAGGCAGTAAAATTTAGTTCTTTGAGTTTTCCTAAAAATTGTCCATACTTAGTTCTTCAAGTTTCTCCAAAAATGTCTCTTATTAAGAAAAATCCATCTGCTGATTTTGATATAGTACTAGTTGACCGCCCGGTAGCATTTACTAAAGTTAGTTCTTCAAGTTTATCTGTTCTTATTTATTTGCAAATAAAATATCTAAATTTGTACTGCATACTTTAGGGGGCTTTTATATTACATTTGACTGGACTCAAAAAAAAAAATTCCGAGTTTTACCCGGAATTTTTTATTTTTTTCTTTACAAACCATCTCCTAGAAAATTTCGAATCGAATAAAAAAAATCAACCAAATCGCTCCAGCCAATCTCACGTGATGCCATTACATACATGGACCATTTCATTTTTATATATATAGAAGATATTCATTTTGTTGGTTGATCAAAAATTACAACGTATATGTACATATATATTTTATAAAAAACAACTTTTATTATCACTTTTTTGCTAACAAAATAACTTGTGTGTTAGATAGCACAAACACAATATTTCTTGCTGACAAGTGCATAGGTTTTGTCAAAATTGAATTTGTCAAATAAAAAATAAACAAATTTTATTTTGACATCTTTTAGATTGTTTTAATGGGATGTTTATTTTTTAAGTTCTTTTTAGTTGATACTCACCTGATTACTTTTTATCTTTTATTTATTATTTTTATTAACGTTGATTTTAGGAAAATTTTGCTTAGAAATGTTGCTTTTCAGAATTAAAGAGATTTTAATTTTTGTTGCAATTTTTAAATTTGTTATTTTTCATGTCAACACACAATGTGAATAATCTTTGACAATACCGTTACCAATGTAAACACAAATCATTTGTTATTTTTGCACATTAACTAAAAAACGGCCGTTAAATTTAAATTATATTTGAAAAAGAACAACGGTTTAATAGAGCTTTATCCAAATTTCATTATATGAAATCTTTTTATTCACATTTTCATTCATGTTTTGTGATTTAAAATTTTTTTTCATTGAAAATAAAATTTATTATTTTTTCAAAATAAATTCAGTTTGACAAAACCCAAGCATTTTCAAAATAGATAAACAAAAATCAGCTGTGTTATTGATTTCACCTTACTTAGTGCATCCTGCCCTCGATATATAGATTAATTTGAATTGTAACTTTAATTTCAGTGATGCCAAGTAAAAAAGGCACTGAATACAGGGGAGAACTTTGTGATACTTTTAATGGCTATTTTTAATTTTAAGCTACTGATTAGAAACGGTTAAAGATAATTTCATCCTGAATTAAATTATTTATAAAATGTACAAAATTTCAATTATAGAAATCAAAAATTGTTATTTTTAATTTAAATTAATTATAGACATCTGTATTTAGAAGTATTCGCGATTATATCGGTAACGGTAATTACAGTTATTTTGGTAACGGTTACTTAGTTGACAATCAAGGTTGTCTACCCACCTTGATTTTCAGTAATAACTAACATAGAAAAATAAAATAAGATCGTATGTCCTGAATGAAGTACACGCAAATAAAGAATTATGGCCATTTGATTCTGACTGAAGTAAAAACCCATAAAGAGGGAATTAGCAGGAATTAAAAAAACATGTTTGTAGACAGACTATTTGTATATGAGAAATGACAAAAAAGAACTCTTGGTGTTCATGTTATGGAACTCTTTACAATTTTCGAAATCGTGATTAACCAAAAATAATTTAAATATTGACAATCACATTAGATTCACTTATTTTAACAATTCCGCTAACGAAGTGTTTTAAATGTTCTACATACATTAAAACAAAAATTATTCGATTTTTTTCACTTTCAGAAATTTTATAGATATTATGAAATAAGGAGACTCAAAGAAGAAAAACCATTGTGTAATTCGGAAGCAACAAAAGTGCCTTATTTAAAAATTTTGAAGGAATCATTTCCTCAGCTTTTTAACATATTTTTTACCTTTTTTGTGACACTTGCTATTTTTCCTGCTATTCATTCTGGTAAGTAAACTTATTCATCTTTAATTTAGTAACATAAAATATTATTAAAATGTTTAGCTGAAAGTAATAGCTAAACTTAAAATCTAACGAGTGCTTAATTCCTAAAAAAATTTAATAGTTCTTAAACATACGTAACTATTAAATAGATGTTTCGTCACAATTTAAAAAATAAAATGTTTTCCATTCAATTTCACTAGATGTCAAAATAATTGAGAAATTGTTGCAAACTGTTATTTAAAACAATTAATAAATAATTGGGGGATTCAAACGGTCTCCTATTAGGTCGTATTATCATAATGTCATAAAATATTTTTTTAGTTTAAACAAATTTTTGTTGGGTTTTAAACAATAAAGTTATAAACTAATAGGACTTTTTGAGCAATGTTTATTGGTTTGTCATAAAATAACACTTTTTTTTGTTTGCAGAACAACAAGAATTTGTTTAAACTAAAAAATATTTTACGACATTATAACCTAATAGGAGACCGTTTGAATCCCCCAAATAAATTACCAAAACCATGACAATTTACAAATAATCCGTGTGTTCGATTATTTGAATCGACTTTTTGGTCGGAAAAACGACGACTGTTATAGGATTAATTGGCGATTAGTATACACATAACCGAATGACTATTGGCATACTACGATTGGATAATATAAAATCTGTAAGCGTAAAGGAATTAGAAACAAAGGGTCTAGTTTGACGGTCAGCATGTATCAATGAGAATGATTAATAAAAATAGATATTTATGTGTACTGGATAAAACCTCTAAAAGGAAACAAAGGTTCTAGAAATTGTAATTGTTTCGTGTGTTCAGCCTGCGCTTGAAATCATGATTATGCAGTCTGTTCAAAGGTAATAGTGATGGTAATATAATTTATAATCATAAATCTGACTACCCAAAGTGCCCCAGTCGGCCAGAATATTTAGAGATCCGGAATCGAGTAACATAAATCTAGGGCGACCAGCAGAAGAAATAATATTTTTTTTTATTTTAACGAAGACAAACATAAATTTTCTCAATTACCAAGGCAAGAACACCAAAATAATACACGTGATTTACGCACTTATGGTAATCTGTATGTAGTTAAGAATGAAAATGATGAAGATAACATTTCCAATGAAAGACTTTGTAAATATTTTTTGATGCTGCTTTGCAGAGATGTCAAAATAAGTATGACAAGCTACGAGTTTTGGGTATGATGCTTCAGTATGCCATATAATTCAATTTGTGTACACAACACTCATGTGATGCATTGGGCATTGGTTGGATATCACATTCAAAAAACCGGCAACTTTAAAAAACCGGTTTCCGGTTTAACCGAAAAGGTGTGTTTTTGAAAAAACAGGTTTTGATTTTTATCTTTTAAAAAACCGATTATCCGGTTTCGGTTTTTGTCTTCAAAAAATTCGGTTAACCGGTTTATATTAAATTTTTATTCAATATGAAAAATACGCTAATTTAAAATGTTTGAATTATTAAGTAATAATTTTATATATTTCACGAAATATTGTCAATATTTATAAAAATGGTATCATAATTTTTCAAAAATATGTTTAAATGAGCTTTTGAAAATATATTTCATTAAAACCGGTTAACCGTCTTACAAAAACCGGTTTTTCAAAAAACCGAAATGTTAAAGAAAACCGAAACCGGTCGAGTTTACAAAGATGAAAAAACCGGTTGACCGGTTTTCGGTTTCGGTTTTGTATACTCTAGTTGATACCGAAAATCATAAGGAGTACTGATGAGAGCGTTTCAATTCAAGGCTGATTTGGATAAATTAACCTCTTTTTATATTTGGTGATCTGAGTATGTATGTTTGAGCAGGCGATATCCCTATACATTTAAACTACATTTACCCCTCCTTTTCCTGACTGTCGAATTTTTGCCAACTTTTTTGAAACCAAACAACAGAAAAATTAACCAACTGATATATTTATATGCAAAAAGAGACTTCTTTTGTCACAACTGAAAGTACCTCCGACCGAAGTCATTCAATTAAATACGATGTACGGCCTCCTTTATATTGACATTAGAGAACGTGACCGCCGTGAAAGTTTTAATACTCTCGAATAATTGATTTCTGCCAGCCGAGAAGCAGAGATGTTTTTCTTATAAAGCCAACCGTTGGCAACAGCTACAAATCGCTGCAGTTTTTGCCGAATAACTCTATAGAAACATGCTTTGTCCCCTTTTACAATGCAGAAATTGAAAGGCAGACAGACGGAGTTTGTGGGCGAGGAGTTGAATAGGTAGAGCGTGTTTTACACAGGTTTAGGTTAGTTCAAAAGAGAATGAGAAAAATGTCTGCCTTTCAGTTTCTGCATTGTAAAAGAGGACTTTAAAAATAAAAACAAGTAATGAGCAAAAGAATAATCAACAGGTTACACAACGAAACCAACCAGTGGTGGACCAGGTGTATACAGATCGAACTGCAATACTTGCAATGGAAGTGGTAAGGACAGTATTTGTCCTTCAACTCGATATCGACCACTATTGTTGGACATTCAGTGCCGAAGACACACGTGGACGTTTTTTGACTTAAAGGTGAAACTATATTCGATAGTGGTGCTAAAACTAGTGTTGCGAGTCTTTAATTAAAGAAAATACTGACTGCGAATAAATGTGTGTTTCAAGGCGTTCGTGCAGAAATTACACTTGCGGATGGCTCTACCAATACAGGAAAGGTTACGTCTACCATTTGCAATGAGATTATTGGCAGCAGAAACGCAAAATAAAATTAATTTACCTTCAAAATGCCGCGATAAACAGAACGCTTATTGGTGCTCAACATGACCCAGAAGTATTGGTATTTCGAGGATTAACCTAAGCTAAAGTTTCCCATTTCGAATTTAATGGAAACAAAAATTTGTACTATGTAACTGCGGTCACGCCACCAAAAAAAGCACGCAAAATTTAAAAAAAGGGACACAATGTTCATGTTAGAATTCGTGTGTGCATACCGCGAACTAAATTCTATTATAAAACCTGGTCGTTACCCTTTCCCAAGAGTGGCAGATATACTGCACGAGGCGAAAGCTATAAACTATATGTCAACCATAGATCTACGAAGCGTTTACTGGCAAATTGGTGTTCACCCTTTGAATCAGGATAAAACAGCTTTCGTAACTCCTTTTGGTATGCCATTTGAATTAGGAAATGTTCCTGCATCATGCCATCGATTAATTGATCGACTGGGACATAATTCTATTGACATAGAACAAAGAAAAATATATTTTGATGAAAAAGTATAACATTATTAAACAAGTTTGTTATTTTTTAATATAAATGTAACGTTGTTCTCATTGATATCTATATATTTGTTGCAATTAGTTTGTGTCTAAACTTTTTGTGTGGTATATATAACGCTTTGAAATTACATATATTTGTGTCTAGTGATAAATACAAAAATTTGCAAAAGCAATTTTGTTTAACAAAAAAAAAAAAGAAAAACAACTGGTTTAAAAAAAATAAAAAGTGTTAATTCCTTTTGTTTGTTTTAAAAGAGCACATGAATTCTCATGATGAGAGGATGCTCAGTATGAACGGCAGAAATGCCTACATATTTCTTAACGGGGAGAGTGTCCAAAACAAAAAATAAATGATCCCAGCTACAACAAAAATTATTTAACCGCCAAACCAGCTGAGAGAGCACGCTCTTGTTCCCCCGTGATACAATTACACGAACAAAATAATACACAAACAATATCACCAACCAATTTATGTTTAGAACAAAGCATAAAAGAAAATATGAAAAATTTAAATACAACAACAACTATACCAGTTTTAAAAAACACAGACAAATACTGTTAATAAACAAGCTTGTGATCCACTAACAAAGAATAGAGAGAGTTTGAATGTTTTTAACACTAAACCAGTGATGTTCAAAAATAAAAATGAAGATATTTGGTGAGAGAGCTACCCAGCAAACATAATGTCAAACACTTAAAATAATAACAAAATGAAGAAAGTTTAAATTTAGAATTTTTGTCAAATAAAACCAATTTATTAAATGAATATAATTTAAATTTTAAGGAAATGAAAGAATATACATTATACGGCCGAAATACTCTCAAATTTTTTATTTATTTTTAACTTTGTTTTTTTGTGTTCAATTGTAATTGAAACGCGTGTGTTTGCTATGCTTCATCCAAAAACCAACCAACAACAATGCTTATTGAATTTCGGAAAAAATGAGACATTTATTACGCTCTTTAAAAGAGCGTAACAACTGTGTTTAAATTTTTTAAACAATTGTTGTATGGGATGAACATCACTGCACTAAACAAACCACAATAAACAATGATGATACACTGAAGGGCGCTATACCAAAAAAAAGATAAGTACATTGAAATCACCAGTACTACCAGGTATGCTTAGATATGTAAATATTAATAAAAGAAAATTAAGTCCCCAAAATAATGGAACGTCTGTCAAGAAACAGAAGATAGTTGATAATCCCTTGATAGGCAATCGTTTCGCACTCTTGAGCGAGGATAATAATAATAAGAGTATAAAAGATGGTGCTTACGAAAAGAAATCATTAAAGCCACCACCAATATATCTGCGTGAGTCCAGCTAGAATAATTTTGTCAAAACATTTGTTGAACTCATTGGAAAAATTAATTTCCATATTAAAATGAAATAAATTCCAATAAAAAAAGGCGGTGGGCAATAGTCGTATACACTGAGGATTTTTATAGAAAAATCTCTCAATACCTAAATGATAAAAAAAATAATTTTTATACCTATCAACAGAAATTTTTAATTTGTATTTGTTTTTATTAAGTGCCTTTCTAATACAACAAGATACAATATCTTATAAATTATAGCATTAGAATCCGATATGTTATTAATAATTAGAGTAAAATTTTCACTTAATATTAATTAAACATAATATAATAAATAGATAAAACAAATTGAACATTAATAATTATAATTTTAACATTGCTAGTTTAATAAATACATAAAGAAATAAACAAAAAAATATATACTTAATATGGAATATTAATATACAGAATTTTGAACTGTTAAATAACAAAATTTTACTGGTAATATTTCATTAGTAATTTTTTAAATTTTATTACGTTGCTAGTGAATTGTATGTTCGTGGGAAGATGGTTCCAGAGATAAATAGTAAAAATGAAAAATTGATGAGAAGATGCTGTATGTCGATACCTAAAGGTCCTAATGGAATTATTTCTTGGTGATGAAGTAAATGTTATCTTTTCGTATAAGTAGTTGGGTTCTTTAGTTGTAATAATTTTGTGCAGAAAAACAAGATTCTTTAGCTTCAAATATTCATCAAGAGAGATTCCAAATATACGTTTAGAGTACAGTGATACACTTTCAAATCTTGTTAAACCAAATATATAACGAGTTATGTTATTAAATGTTGTGTTAATTTTCCTCTTGTCATTACTACTGCAGCTAGCAAAAATTTCGGATGAATAAAGGAGCGTGGGAATTAAATATGTTTTAGCTAACAGCATTCTTATCTTTAGTGGCGTAGGATGATGACTAGACCATAAACTTCTGAGCATACTATATGTTCTTCCACAAGCTTGATTAATATGATCAGTCCATGTGAGCGAGCTATTAAATATAATTCCTAGATTCCTGACAGATTTAACCAATTCTATTTTAGAGTCTCCAAGATATATATTTGTTTCCTCGCTGATCACAACAGTTTTTTTTGCAAATTATTAAACATTTAGACTTCTTAGGATTAAGTCGTAAACCATTGGCTGATGCCCAATTAAATATTTTACCTAAATCATAGTTAAGTTCATTGACTTTATGCCGAATTGATGTTTTTAAGCAACTAAGATATAGTTGAACATCGCCTGCGTACATCTGTATACGAGTGTTCTGAATTTGTTGGGGTAAATCATTAGCATATAATGAGTATAAAAGTGCACCAAGTATTGAGTATTGCTCAGACACCTCTTGATAGTATCAGATGACTGGAAACAGTTCCATTGTTTGCAACCGATTGAAGTCTGTTGGACAGGTATGATGATATTAACTTTGATGCCGTTAAAGAAAAGAAAAACATTTTTGTTAGTTTCATTATCAGTGTTCGGTGTTCAACGGTGTCAAAAGCCTTTGAATGATCCAACAAAACCAGAAAAGTTACTTGACTATCATCTAAATTTCTGCGTATGTTTTCAACTACTTCAGTTAGAGCTGTTGTGCAACTATGTTGTGATCTAAAACCAGACTCTCTATCAGTTAATAGCATTTTTTTATAAATGTATTTAGTGATTTGTTTATGTAAAAGACGCTCAAAAACCTTAGAGAGCTAAGGAAGGATAGAAATAGGTCGATATTCTTTATCAGCTTTAGGTACTGGGATAACTTTGGCATACTTCCATTCAGCTGGGAATGTGCTTGTGGTAACGATTGTATTAAACAGGTGATTAACGTGACGAACTATCCATGGTAATATTAGTTTTATAAAACGGGGATGTATGTCATCTAGACCAACTGCGTTAGATTTAACAGCTTGGAAACCCTCAATTATGTCAGATAAACTGAAACACTGGAAATAAAATAAATTAGAAGGATTTAAAGAGTCAACAAAAGAATACTGGTCATAAAAGTTGGTTTGCACCGGAGGTTGTAAAATATTAACAAATTTCTTGTTCAATTCATTAACATCCACATCATTTCTACGAATCTGCTTTCCAATAATGCCAATGTCCCTAATTTTCTTCCATGTTTGCTTAGTATCAATTGCCGTGTTAAATTTATTACCATAGTATATTCGTTTTTCATCTCTAATTTTGGCAGCAACTGTCTTTCTAGCTATACGAATCTTGGAGTAAGGCACTGGTTCTGTAGCGTTTCCATCTATGATACAAGTTATCACGACGTTCTATTAGTACTTTTATTTCAGTACTAATAGAACGGAAGAGGAACATGTTTATTAAATATATGGAGAACACTATTATTAAGGAAGTTAACTTGATCACTGAC
This sequence comes from Calliphora vicina, assembly GCF_958450345.1. Classification (NCBI taxonomy): domain Eukaryota; kingdom Metazoa; phylum Arthropoda; class Insecta; order Diptera; family Calliphoridae; genus Calliphora; species Calliphora vicina. The sequence continues at coordinate 76,102,287 of NC_088780.1, forward strand.
AGTTGGTATATAGTAAATAAAATTCCACGAGGTATTGTTAAGGTCTTCTTGAAGTGATGTCATGTTTATATTTTTGTAGTCCCGGAAGGAGTATTGTTGGTTATATTTAATTACATTGAAATTATAGGACATAAAAATTAGATCATGGTTAGAGAAAACTGGTACTGCTAATTGCTCATAATGCATTATGTTAGATGTTTTATCTACAAAAAAGAGATCCAGTAGGGTATTATTAGATGTAGTATAGTGTGTGGGTCTAGAGCTATTTACAGCAAATAAATTGAATGAAGTCATGACAGAACAAAGATTAGACCCAGAATGTGTTAATAAGTTGCCATTAAAATCACCTGATATAATAATATTAGAATAAGAAACAGAAAGCAATTCTAGAGCAGTAATAAGCGAATCCAATTTAATATTTTTATTTGGTCTGTATACACATCCAATTAGTAATTTTTCATAATTTGCGTTTAGTTCTATAAAAATGTATTCAACATCATTCTCTGCTTTAAATGTTCGAACAATTTTACTTAATATGTTACACTTTATGTAAATTGCAACTCCACCTGCATTACCATCACGATCACATCGGAAAATATGATACCCACGTAAGTCGACTAGTTTATCGTTATGTGCATCAGTAAACCATGTTTCTGAAACACATATGGCATCTAAGTCAGAATCTTCAAAAAGATAGCGAAATTCATCAATTTTGCGATATAAATTTTGAGCGTTTATATGACAGATGTTAAAAGCTGAATGCTGTTTCGCTAATATTCTAATCATGTTATAGTTACCATCTCTGGGGCCAAAATGGTCAATTAATAAATTTGTCATTTTCGTTCACTAATGCAACGCAATTAAATTTAAAGTAATATTTTAGATTAACTAATATAAAAATTATAATTATAGAAATTAAAAAAAGTTTTAAAAGAAAAAACAAAAGATATATGAAATGATATGTCAGATTCTTAATCTCGAAAAAGCTGGTCTAATTCCTCCATAAACTCTATTAAGATTGGGTCATCAGCATTGAATTTTCTAATGTACACAAGTCCTCTCAGCGTATATGTAGCTTGAATTTTCCGTTCCTTTTTCATGGACAATGCAGCCTTAAATATCTTGTGATTATGCGGTGTTAAATTTTCATTTACATATATAGGATGATCATTTTGCATGCCCACATGGTTCAAAGTCAGTGTTGTTTTATTATCACGTCTATATTTTGCTATTGACTTCAGTAAGAAATTTTTATCAAAAGGAGAGTGCAATTTTGCAACTATTACTTCATCACTGGGAGTATATGGTTTATTGTTCTTGTAGATTTTCTGAAGTCTATATATATTTTCAACCCTCGGAGAACGAATTTCTAATTTGTGACAAATATTACCGAATATATCCATGAGGTTTTCAACTTCCATTTGAGGTACACCAACAATTCTAATACTACTAGCTACTACAGAATTTTCATGCGTTAGTATCTTTTTCCTCAAATTAGAAATTTCAGTATTCATATATTCGATTTGGGAGCACTTCTTTTCGAGATTATTAACTCTCTCAGTAACGTTGTTTAATATTTCCTTGAAACTTTGAAACTTAGTTTCAACTATTGAACGGATTCTTTGTTAACTTTCTGTTATAAGATCCTTTATATAGTCAAAGTGTTGTTTCTCACTATCTTTTATAGAATTTTTTATTATTTGGGCTGTTAAAGTTTCACTTTCACGAATTAGAGCAACAAGAAAGCTTTTATCTCCACTAGATAAGCGAGGTGCTTTTGTACCATGCTCAATGGGGGAGTCAGTGGTTGGGCCTATGGGCCTTTTCGATGATGGTGATTGACTGTATGATGTACTGATAGCGGTTATATCCATTGTGAATTATTGTGTTATTTAATTGGTTTTTGTTTACGTTTTAATTCCAATTATAAAGATTTATTTAGTTTTTTTATGAATTTTATTGTGTCTTTGAAATGTTCGCTTGGTTATTTCGGAAAAAAATATATTTTAAAAATAACGGAATTGTATTTAAGACAATACCATACGATCACATTTACTTCAGTGACTTTTAAACTGTGGTTTAACTAGGCAGCACTTTTTTAAATAACCAGTATTTGCATAAGTGAAACAGCTGGTGTTGTTTACAATTTCAGGTTACTGTTTTTTGTTATTGTTTTCTTTTACTAATAGTTGTCTCTTTTACATCATTTGAGTGATTTTATTTAAGATTTTATAAATTTTTATTGAAATAAAATATTTTAAAATAATGTTTATCCAAAAAACAAGTTGTAAAAGACCGATCACTTCAATTTCCCGGGAAACACAATAGATCCAATAGTCATGCAACTTAACTTGAGACGTATCAACACAGTTTTTACAAGGAATTTTAATATTATTTAAGAGCCGGTAAGAAACTCAACTGTTGTGTTACTTTGTAATTTTTAATGTAGTAAAGGGTTGACAGTTGTCATTAAAGGCATAGAGTCCAGTGTTGAGACTAATGATATCAAGGAGGCCCTGCAAGAATTGGGCTACGAAATAAGAGCTGTAGTTAATATCTTTAATAAAGATAAAATTCCTCAGCCAATGTTTAGAGTCGAGTTGGAGCCAGAAAAAGATAAATTGAGGGGAAATGAAACTCACCCAATTTACTTAACACGATATCTGTTAAATCGTAGAATAACCATTGAGGAGCCTCTTAAAAGAAATCGTCCTGTTCAATGTGGCAATTGTAAAGAGTTTGGACATACTAAAAATTATTGTACATTGCGAACAGTGTGTGTGGCATGCGGAGACCTTCATTCTTCATCACAATGTGATATCCTAAAGAATGGTCTCAGAAGAAAATGTGATAACTGTTGTGGCGATCATTCAGCCAACTACTGCGGGTGCCCAGTTTATAAGGAGTTATTAAACAGATTAAGAGAGAGGCAAAGGCTAACAAGGGGGAAAACATCTGAAGTACCAGCCTACAAATTTGAAAACATCTATCCACCAGTCAATTCTGAAGTTCCGCTTTTGAACAACAAGCAGCCTCAACTCAATTAAATTCACAATCCACTCAAATTGATCAGCCTAAGAATGTAGCAGGTTCTTATGCCAATGTTTTTAGAACGGGTTTGCCAGCAACCTGGTGTTCCCCAAAATACAGGAGGGTTGGAAGCACTTATGCACGCGCTTACCCAGAATATTACCTCTCTTAATCAAAATATGACAAACTTTATGTCATCCATGCAAAACACAATACAAGAGTTTTTAAGAGCGCAGAACCAAATGATACAAACCCTCTTAACAAAAAAATGAATTGTTTGAGACTGTGTTTCTGGAATGCGGATCCAAATGATACAAATCCTCTTAACAAAAAAATTTGTTATTTGAGACTATGTTTCTGGAGTGCAAACGGTTTAAATTACCATCATCCTGGTGGTAAGGCACATGGTGGCACTTGTATTTTAATTAGAAATCGTTTAAAACATTATCCCCTAGATGAATTCTCAAAAGACTATATGAACGCAACATCCATTCATCTGGAAAGTTTCGCTGGAGATAAATATAAGCGCGATCTATTCCCCCCACGCTTTTCAATGACCAAGGAGAAGTTTGAAGAATTCTTTAGCACGCTAGGAGGTCGCTTTCTGGCATGTGGCGCCTATAATGCCAAACACACTTACTGGTGCTCTCGACTAATGAATCCCAGAGGCAGACAGCTTTATAAAGCATTAGTTGATCGCAAAAATGGCCTGGATTTTGAGTCCCCTGGACAACCAGCATACTGGCCTGCTTATCCTAAAAAAATCCTGATCTCATGGACTGCCATAAAATATTAATCGAAATTCAATATCTACAGAAATGTCATATGATTTATCTTCACAAAATAGATCACCTGCTGCAAAGTAAAAAAAGCAGACAGCTGCTGCTAGTAAAAATCTGAAGCGCTTCAATTAGAAGAGGATCGAATAAATAGAAATTACATTCAACGTTTGACAAATACCAAACACACAAATTTTTCCCTTTAGAAGGCAACGAAAAATATCAAGCCACCTGTAGAGGGGCCAAGCCCTTTAAGGAAAGCTGACGGTACCTGGGCTTGCAGCACGGAGGAAAAGTCTAAAATATTTGCCGATCACTTAAGTACAGTCTTTCAACCAAACTCGCCAACAACTGATTTTGAACTTGAAGAGCCACCTGTGTCAACATTATCTAATGATGACATATTAGCTATAAGCCCAGAAGACATTAACGAAGTAATCAAGGAAATCACCTGGAAATGATTCTGTTACACCTACTATGAATAAAAACCTAATGAGTGTGGCAATAATTGTGCTGTCTACAATATTTAATGCGATCTTTAAACATGGAGTTTTTCCGACAAATTGGAAAACTTCTCAGATAATAATGATACCAAAGCCAGGTAAAGACTTGACCGTACCATCCTCCTATAGACCAATAAGCTTGCTTCCTTGGTTATCGAAACTATTCGAAAAAGTGTTCCAAAGGAAAATCATACCATTTTTAAATGAGAAAAATATAATCCCAGTTCATCAATTTGGTTTTCGGGAACGCCACGGAACAATCGAACAAGTTAATCGTATAACCGGAGGGATAAGAAAATTCTTTGAATTAAAGAAATATTGTTCAGCAATATTTTTGGATGTCGCTCAAGCCTTCGACAAAGTATGGCACAAAGGCCTGGTATATAAAATAAAATGTTTGCTGCCACCATCTACTCATAAACTATTGGGATCTTATCTGTCGGACCGTATATTTACAGTTAAGTACAACGATTACGTGACAAGAGAATATAGGATTGGAGCAGGAGTACCACAAGGAAGTGTTCTTGGACCTACCCTCTATTTGATTTACACCTCTGATTTGCCTACGAGCGATGAATTGACTATTTCTACATTTGCTGATGACACCGCAATTATTAGCTCTCATGAAAACCCATATATAGCATCTAGTATACTAGATGGCTACTTAAGATGTGTGGAAACATGGTTAAACAAATGGAGAATACGTGTAACTGAGTTCAAAAGCAAACATGTTACGTTCACACTGAGGAGGGGATGCTGTCCACCGGTCACACTTAACAATGTTAATATACCTCAGTCCGATTATGTTACATACCTTGCTATTCACTTAGATAGAAGACTTACTTGGCGCCGTCATATAGAAACCAAAAGACTTCACATGAAGTTAAAAGCATCTAGCCTTCACTGTTTAATAAGTGACCAAACAAAGTTAAGCCTGGACTATAAAGTCACCCTGTATAACATCATTTTAAAACCAATTTGAACATATAGAATCCAATTGTGGGGAACGGCCAGTAATTCCAGTATTGAGCTTATACAGAGGGTCCAGTTGAAAATTCTTAGCACCATGACGGGTGCACCATGGTACATAAGAAATGAAAACATAGTGAAGGATGAGTTTAAGAAAGTCCGCGATAAATATATACAGAAACTGCAATCCCACCCAAATCCGCTTCTCGCACAGAGCCAAACTAAGGTGAGAGCCCCGCTAAGGTGAGGTCCATGCATCAAGCAATGCTCTCTTTTAGTTATAAGATTTAAACACTTATTGTTAGGCCTAATGATATAGGCAGATTCAATAAATAAATAAAAAGTTAAAAAAAAATGTATTAATTAAATAAATATTGAAAAATGGCATGTAACATTTACATAATATATTATTATATGATCATATTGTAATCTGAAAATACATTGTAAAAGGGATTTACGACTTCTCGTTCGCTTTGCTTTGTTTCAAATATAATTGAGTTGTCATATATGCAATTTCAGAAAACAATCGACAATATATTGAAAACCATTATTTGACACAAAATAAAATAACTATGCAGTGGTGTAGTGAGTATAACTAAATAATTTTTTTTTTTTATTTTTTATTTTTATAACTACATAATTCTATAAATAACTCTACTAAAGAATATAAAAGATTTCTTTTGTGTCATCGCGAAAAAAATAAGTAGTCTTTTCGGCAAATTCTACTTATTTTTCTACCAAAAAGCGAGTAAGTATGAGTGAAAATATATGTAATTATTAGATTCTTATACACAGACGACAATAAATAAAAAGTGAATGAATTTCACATGTCAGTTCGTACAAATATCAGAAAATGTAAATAGTGAGCCGCAATTTTGTATTGAGTTGCTTACGTTATCGTTCGTATTTGTTTTCTTTCGACTGAGAATATTAGAAAGCCGTAAAACAGGTGTGGGTCGTTTGAAAAGACAACGTTCGACATAGTGGGCCAGGCTGTAAATATTTAAGCTGCTAACATTAATATTGAAAGCTCTAGAATTCGAATATACGAGTTAAGAACAATCTAGGCTACTCAGATGCAGATGGCACTGTCTACAAATAGTGGCAGAGATTGCAGTCGTGAATGAGTTTATTTATTATAAGCGTTTAAGAGTTAAGATCAACTGTCTTGTACATAGTGTTGTTATTGTTGTATATTTGAATATATAAAGAGTTGTTACAATTTTAAACTACTTAACTGTTTTTATTTGCAATCAAAAGTATCCGGTTTATTTAAAGGAAATAAACCACAGTTTTTAAAAAGTAAAGACGTAACAATATGTACATTAGGGTGACCAGATCTCATATGGGGAAAAAATTTCGGAAATTTGACACGGGTTAGGTTATTGTAAAAATTTTGCCATTAAAAAATTACTTTTGCAATTTAATTTAAAAGAATGACATGTGCACGCAATTGTCACTTTAATTAGATATAAAAGACTAAAATTGGTTAAAAAATGTTAAAGTTATTAAAAATGTGTTATTAAAACGTGTCTCAGGCCACTAGAACAATAAATGTAGGAATAAAATTAACATATTTCAAGAAATAATAAAATAAAAGCTCATTTTTACTTATTTGACTTTTTGTCTTCGTAGAATATCGTTAACCTATTCGGAGGTATGACCAAAAAAAAATAAATTTTTTTAGCCGCAGTTTCAAATATCCATCTCCAAATTTTGTTAAACAAATACCTATTAAGGGTTAATTTTAATTTTTGTGCTGTTATTGTAAATACTAATTTGATATTAGAAAAACTGATCTTAAAAGAGGTAGTTATGAAGGCATTAGATGATAAGCATAGCAGAGCTAGAATCAATGGTTAAACTGCGGTAAAGTCCGTCACATCCAGCGTAACTGTAAAGCTCCAATAATGCGAAAACGGAAAGGAGGAGACAGCAATGAGAAAAAACATGGTCATATGGACATACTGACAAGACGGCAACCATGAAAACAAACGGCGCACGGTGGCTCATATCTCAATTTCATCGGCCAAAAGTCCAACTTTTTGTTAACTCCGATTTCAAAAATTTTAATGCCATTCAATAGTAAACACATTGAAACTAAGTAGCCAAAATTAGATAAAAATATTGTCAATTGTGTGCGTGGAATGCTGTTAAAGTCAAATATTTTATGTCATTTTATAAAAATGTGATTTTTGTAAATTTGATCAGAAGTAAATTATCATTACTCGCAAACTATTATAGATAATTGGATGATTTTTCTTTTGTTATGTTGGTGGATAATAGTCTTTAAGAGCTGATATGATTTGTCATTGTACCGTTTTAACCAAATTTGAATTTCAGTGGAGTAAAAGTGCTTAGGGTCAGAAGGGGTTAAATAAATTTTACAACCAGGAGAAAGTCCAAAGTGTCCGCAAAGTACAAGTCGCAATTTTGAAGATATTGCGATAAAATTTGGTACATAAATTTTTTTCGGCCCGAGGACGAAGTCTATTGAAAATTACTGAACTCGGTCCACTATTTCACCTAGCACCCATACAAATGTTCTCCCGAAGTTATACTTTATCGGTCGTAAATGGTTAATTTATATATGTATCTACACAAATTTTGCTCCAAATAAGTTTTATATAAACTGAATTAATGTCACCTAATTTTATGATGATCGGTCCATTATTAGTCATAGCTCCCATATAAGACTAGCTTCCGAAAATCACTTTAACGAGCATACATCTCTTAAAAATGTTGGTATAAACATAAAATTCAATAGAAATAACATTCATATAGACGTAAATCACACGACCTAATTTCATGATGATCGGTCCATTATTAGTCATAGCTCCCATATAAGACCCTCTTCCGAAAATCACTTTAACGAGCATAAATCTCTTAAAAATGTTTGTATAAACATAAAATTCAATAGAAATTACATTCATATGGACGTAAATCACACGACCTAATTTCATGGCGATCGGTCCATTATTAGTTATAGCTCCCATATAAGACCCGCTTCCGAAAATCACTTTAACGAACATAAATCTCTTAAAAATGTTGGTATAAACACAAAATTCAATAGAAATAACTTCCATATAGACATAAAACTCACGACCTAATTTCATGGCGATAGGTCCATAATTAGTCATAGCTCCCATATAAGACCCGCTTCCGAAAATCATTCACGAAAATAAATTATAGTGTAGGGTATTATATAGTCGAGCTTGACCGAACATACTTCCTTACTTGTTTTTATGTGCTGATAACTTTTTTAATAAGTATAGCTGATTCAAAAAATTTGCATTTTCATACTAAATGCTATAAAAAATTAAAAGTTCAACTTTAACCTTAAATTGCGCAACAACTGCTGAACCGATTTTAATGAAATTAAAACTGGAGAAAAATTCAAGAAGTTATCTGTCCACCAAAAAAAATTTCTAAAATATCTCTATCGGTTCAAAAGTTACAGAGTGTTGGCCGATGAAAATGAGCCACTGTGCGGCGTACAAAGGTCGAAGATAAGGAATGAGTCATTAATGTTTGAATGATGCGCTCGGATTCCAGTAACGATTGGTGTGTGGCGCAAATAAGTGACACCTTACTGGCAAAAATTATTTTGGCTAAAGAAGACAAAAGGCCTAGCCGCAATGAAATCTTAGATGAAAGTCCATTGATGAAATCGTATTGGGCCCTGTGGAACAGTCTGCAGTTAATAAATGGCTACCTATACCGTTCTGACGACAAATCAGCGAGAAATCTAATTGTGGTGCTGTCCTCTAAAATCAACGAAGTAATGAATGAATTCCATGGGGTCCCAGAAAAGAACAAGGAGTTACCGATTGGATATCAAATTGTCCACAGTGCATAGTCGTGGACAACATCAGCAGTACATCTGAGTGCAGGCAGACTAAAATACCCAACAACAAAATGAAAGCGATCGAACTGAAATCTCTGAAGAATTTAACGAAGGCCAGCTTGTACTATTGTATGACGCACAACGTAGGAAAGGACTGTCTTCCAAACTACAAACCCATTAGATTAAGAAATTTAACGACGTCGTCTAAAGAATACAGAAATTCAAGTGCCCGATATCTAAAATGAGGGTTTTACATTTGGAACGAATAGCCTATGAGAAAGGTGAATCAATGCCTATTCGGGACTAACAGGCTCAAGTGGGGGACAGTGTTACGAATTTACATTAGCGATTTGAATTTAACGGTCTGTAACGGCTACTTGCTACTTGTTTATAAATATTTCCATTAGTAGAAACTTGTTGATAATACGCAGTTATTAACATTGTTTGTAAGTATGGCAACATTAACATTGAAGCTGCTAAAAGCTATAGAAATAGAACATTCATGAATCTACTAAAAGGAAGATGGCGCTATGTATAAATTGTGTCAGCAGTTGCAGTCGGTAGTTGTTTATCATAGGCGCTATTACAATTAACATCAACTGCATTCTTGTACATTATAAAGTTTGTAATTTAAGTTTGAATTCCTGTAAATTATAAACGTGTATTAGTATAAAAACACATAGTGACTATTTAAACTGTTGATGTGTAAATTTTAATAAATAAAAAGTTGTGACAATTAACTACTAAACTGCTTTAATTTGCAATCAAAAGTATCCGCTTTATTTAAAGGCAATAAACCACAGATTTTAGGAAGGCAATACGTAACAATATATAAATTCTAAGTCTGCAGCTCATTTATTAAAAATAAACATAAAATTGTCAATTTTATCCGTTTTTATCCCCTTGAAGGTTGACATTTGATAAGGTACCTTCCGAATACGTATTTCTGTGACCATAGAGTGCTAAATTAAAAATGTTTCTGTTTTAAAACAAATAACCAATGTTTTAAAGCAAAAGGTACCAATTTTTCCCATTTTTTAATTTTTATCTCTTTATGGTCTATGTTATCAAAAAAGATATAGTCCATTGATACTTCCAAGTAATGATCTATATATGTTCAAAATTTCAATAAAATTGGTTCTGACGTTTAGTTTCGATTCTTTAAGAACTAAATGTACCCATTTTACAGGTTTTCCCCTATTTTATTCCCTTCCAAGTATTGAAAAAAGATATAGCCTAAGTATCGGCGCTTCCAAGTAAGGATGTATCAGCGTTCCAATTTTAAAAAAATAGGTTCAGAAGTTTAATAGGCTCCAAGTTTTACCCGGAATTTTTGATTTTTTTTTACAAACCATCTGAAATGTCGAATCGAATAAAAAAATCAGCCAAATCGCTGCAGCCGCACTGTGGTTCCAAATCAAAATCTAGGTGGACAAAATTATAAAAATCGGTATCTTCAGAATTTGAAAAAACTAAGTTTTTTCGGAAGCTTACAATCTGCTCTCCTCCAGTACAAATGGGTTTTTCAATTGGACATTTCGTTTTCTCGACAGAAGCGCCAGAAGTTCAAAAAATGTTAATCATATTTTCGTTAAATTTGTTTTAATATTTTACTGCTTTACTAAATTACATATACCTCAATTGTTTTACCATATAGAAATTCATACTTCAAAACATAGATAAACATTGATATAGGCTTTTATTAAGTTATATCTTCTATTTATGGGCCTCTCCATTTTCCTGTTATAATTCTTTAAACTTGAGTCTCAAATATACTGATATTTTTTTTTTTCTAAGAATATTATAAGCTTGCCAAAAAAAAGACCGTCGAAGCCCGTCCAATGACTATATACGTCATTTAAAGAAACTTCTGGGGAATGTCTTTGTGAAAATATTGTAACATACATAGACCATTTAATTTTTATATATAGGGCATTTCATGTCAAGTGAACCAACTTTTGAAATCGATGTCTTCCGATGAAATTTGCACCACGGTAGTTCTATTGGATAGTAATTCATACACAATTTTTCAACAAGATCGGTCGAGAACTCTCTGAGTTAGAGGGGGTCAACATTTGACATTTTGACCAAGCAGGTGTTTTTTCTTATCCATGTACAGTAGGGTGGCCCTTAATAAACGAAAGTTGGATTTTGGCCATTCTCACCCCCAGTTTGGTAAACATTAGTAAAAAAAATCATCCTGAAATTTTCAAGCCCTCTGAAGTTTTGAGATGCATTTACAAGGGGAAAAAATTAACTTTTTTTTCAGTTTTTGTAAAAATTTTGCCATTAAAAAATTACATTTGCAATTTCCTTTAAAAGAATAGAAATGTGTACGTAACGTTAAAGTTATTAAAAATTCGGCAGGACATTACCGTGTCTCAGGCTACTAGAACAAGAAATGTACGAACAAAATTAACATATTTTGAGAAATATTAAAATAAAAGCTCATTTTTACTTAAAATATATCCATATTTACTTGTATGTGAGTTTTTGTCTTCGTAGGATACCGTTAACCTATTCGCAGGTATGACCAAAAAAATAAAACTCCTTTTTCAAAACTCCTTTTTTAAATTTTTAAAAATGTTGTTAAACAAATGTCAGAATTTTTTTATCATCTCATTGGGATTTATTGAGAATATAATAGGGAATAAAAATGTGAAAAAATTATTAAAAATATCTCTTATAGTTTTTCCGTACCTGCGATTTAAATTTTGAAATTTTCGAGAAAAACCAATAATTTGGCCATTTTTTGCGAATGAGCTCTATTTCCTTACTGTTGTGAATTTTAAGTAAAACCTATTCAGTATATTATAGTCCAGATAATTATAAATAAACTCTGAAATGTTTACTAAAATTGGAAAACCTTAAATCGTGAAGGTCAAATGTTAAATTTTTCAAAATTTGGAATTTCTAATTTAAAGTTATAGAAATGTTATTTATTTTTGGGCCGATTTTGATGAAACTTAAGAAAATTATAACATAAACTCTAGGGTTTATAATAACGGCACAAGAATGGAAATTAACCCTTAATGGCACTTGGGGTTAAAATGACCCCAAACTTTTAAAATCATAATTTTTTTATGGTTTTAGAAGTTTCGTGTCATTTTAACCCCAAGTGCTATATAGGGTTAATTTTTCTGCTTTTTTTGTAAATACTAGGCTTTGAGTTATATTTTTGTTAAGTTTCATAAAAATCGGCCCAAAAATATACAACATTTCGATATCTTTCCAAGAGAAATTCCGAATATTGAAAACATTGACATTTGACCTTCACGATTTAAGGGTTAAGGTTTTCCAATTTTAGTAAAACTTTCTGAGTATGTTTAGAATTATCTGGACTATAATATTCTTAACAGATTTTACTTAAAATTAATAACAGTAAGGAAATTGGGTTCATTCGCCAAAATATGGCCAACAAATTAGTTTTTCTCGAAAATCGCAAAATTTATTTCGCAGGTACGGAAAAACTATAGGAGGTATTGATATACTTTTTTCACATTTTTATTCCCTATTATGTTGTCAATAAATTCCAATGAGATGATCAAAAAATTCTGAAATTTGTTTAACAAAATTTTTAAAAATTTGAAAATGGAGTTTTGAAACTACCGTTAAAAAAATTGTATTTTTTTGGTCATACCTGCAAAAAGGTTAACGGTATCCTACGAAGACAAAAACTCACATACAAGTAAATATGGATATATTTTAAGTAAAAATGAGCTTTTATTTTAATATTTCTCAAAATATGTTAATTTTGTTCCTACATTTCTTGTTCTAGTTGCCTGAGACACGTTAATGGCTTGGCGAATTTTTAATAACTTTAACATTTTTTGACCAATTTCTGTTTTTTATCTCTCATTAGAACGACAATTACGTACACATTTCTAGTCTTTTAAATTAAATTGCAAATGTAATTTTTGAATGGAAAAATTGTTACGAAAACTGAAAAAAATGCATTTTTTCCCCCTTGTAAATGCATCTCAAAACTTCAGAGGGCTTGCGGCACGTCTTAACCCCAACCGATTTACCTAAAATTGTTTCTGGATTATTTTTTACTAATATTCACCAAACTGGGGGGTGAGAATGGCCAAAATCCAACTTTCGTTTATTAAGGGCCACCCTAATGTACAGTGGTGGCCAGGTAATTAAGACAAAAATTGTTTGCTAAATTCCATTTGATTCTCAATTATTTTTATTCAACTGTGTCAATTCATACATATTCACCACGAACACAAGATTTGTCTACAACTTGACCAAACATTTTTTTAGATTAAATATAAAATGCAAACTGTTTCTTTAATCTAGTACGAAACTGTCGTAGGCGTATGACATTTACGCCAACCACGATAAGGGTGATTTTCTAACATTTATATCATTATATTTTTATTATTATAAAATATTCGGACCAAATTTCGTATTTTTAGTTCCATTAGTTTCGGTCATATCATGTTATTAACAGCGGATGTTCGCTGAGGGTGGGTCAACGTATTTCCACATATCTTTGTCCACATATCGAGCCCTTAGCGCCAAATTATCGTAAGCGACATTTTCTAAATTTTGTTTTTATTGCAGACATTAAAATTTTATGGACCGACTGAAATTTTAGCGTTCTCAAAATATCAAAATTGTTAATAACTTCAAAATATAGGGGGTAAGATTTTATAGTAAGTCAATGTTTACATTTTACAGTAAACGAATTTTATCGTAAGCGACACACAGTGGTAAGAAAAAAAGAGGGAAATAAATCTGTAACTTCTAAATGGTTAGATTGGTTTGAATGAAATTTCACATGCGCAAAGAAGAAGTGTTGTTGAATTTAAGTTTTGAACGTGGACCTCATGGGCCCACCAGGAGTGCGACCAAGTAGGACACCTCGGGTATATTACACTTTTAAAACGATCCTATTTCTTCGTTTTAGTTCCGATTTCAAAAATTGCACACATAGCATCTTCTTATCGAGCACTACAAAAAACCTCCTCGTACCTATCAATTATCTCTTATAGCTTAGGAAATATTCGCATTTTAAATTTTCAACATTTTTGCCCACCCTACTCCAGTTTTTTGATAACAGCGTATTTAAATATTTCCCGATTTCACAACACATGTATGTGTCAAATAGAAAACGAATTGTTTAAAAATAGTGACTAAGTCCAAAGTTATATGCATTTGAATTTAAACAATTTTAAAAAAGCGATTTTTAGCTAATTTTTTGGGAAAATTAACTTTTTTCTTTTTAAGTTATCGCAAAAAATTTCCAAGATGATGTATAAGTAATACTTTCTGAAAGCTAAGTTTTCATAAAATATTTTAAATGAAAAAAATTTAAATATTGTTGTTACCGGGGGACCAGTAGCCCGTTTCTGTATTTCTCGAATCGAAAAACTTTCCGCATTAAACGATTGTTTTTTCTCTCACAAGTGTTTCTGTATCTTGAGTTTGCGAGAATTATCTGTCATTTAAATAATTTTCCAGCAATTATTGGAAGGATGTGAGAAAAAGTGTTTCTGTAACAATATTTTGCGAAAAGTTTCTCACAAGAACTGTCAAAACAAGTCACATTTGAAATTGGTGTGAGAAAAACTAAATTTTAAAAAATATATATATACTTTTTGTTTTATATTTAAATGATGACAATCAATAAAACACAATTGTTATATTTTGACATTTTAATTTGTTTTAGCCTTTCACTGTTTTGGTTTTATTATAATTTCTTTCTTTCGTTGACGTTTGTCTTGCATTTGACACTTAATTACTGGAAATATTCCAGTAAGAACAGAATCTGTGTTGTCTGTTTTCGCATTCAAATACAGAAACACTTTTTTCTCGCACATCGAGAAACGATGGAATTTTTTGTTTCACCCTCATGTGAGAAGTTTTCCGATGCGAAAAATACAGAAACGAACTACAGGTTCATTCAAAAAACACAAATTTTTTATGTAAAGTTAAAATTTAGAGCAAAAAATCTCAAATTGCATATTCGATATCAAAATATAGTAACCAAAAACTAAAGATTCTCATTTTTGGAATTTTTCAACAATTTTTTGGGAATTGCGGGATTGCTGATAATAAATTTCAAAACTCGTTTTTATTTTTCCATTTTAAATAGAAAGATCTACATAACTGTGAAATTTCATTAAAAACTATAAATAAAAATTTTATTTCAATTCGAAAAATTTGTATCTATGCAAAAATTCATTAAAATGAATTTTTAATTGTCAAAAGTTATAAATATTTTTGAATAATAGACAAATAGCTTGAACGAAATTATATTATATCGCATCATAACATTTTTAATTCTATGTATACATTTCAAAATAATCAAAAAAACCTTCTCCTGTAAAATTTATGTTTTGTCGCTTACGATAATTTGGCGCTAAGGGCTCGATATGTTGTACCGATTTTTCCAAACATTTTTGAGAAACTAGAAATATTAATAATAAATTTCATACCCTTAGGTCCATTTGTTTTGGCTCTATCGCACTTAAAATTCAGTTAATGAAAAAAAAATGAAGTATTTGTCTTAAATAGCTGGCCACCACTGTAACTTATTACCTATTGTTCTTAGCAAAATGTGTCCGAATTAGTGTGGATACTTTATAATTTATATACTTTGTACTTAATACACTTTATAAATAATTTAATTTTTAAGTTTTCATTGAGTTTTAATATTTGAAAAATGTTTGTGTTAGAATATAAAATATATAATTATTGATTTTTCACAAATCCCATTTTCTTAATAAAATTATCATTATTATTATAAAAATATAACCACCACATATTGGCGATCCTGCCAGGAGCATATATTTAAACCATATAAAAGTTACGATAAGAAATTCAATACGCAAGATTTAATCGCAAATGTTGACCAGTTACGAGAAGAAATTCAATACTCAAGATTTTTAAAATACCAATTTCAAATATTGTTTCAAAATATATGAAAGCACTTATAGTAATTATTGGGCAAGTTTATCAATATTGAGCAATATTATTGGATTTCAAGCTACATATATGTATATACGAACTACGAACAATTTATGAATAGTAATTTACGAGAAGCTTATTAGTCAAGAGGATGATACTCAAAATTTACTATTAAGGAAGGATAATAAAAGAAATGAAAGATTTATCTAAAATAAACTGTCACTGGTATATATTAAAAATAACGTTTATTTATTTGTTAATTTTGTTAAACATTTAGTTGTTTGTTATTTTGTTAATTGGTTTGTTTATATTATTTTTAATACCATTGTTAACTCTTCTGCCGAATAATGTTGCCAATTCATTCACCATCGCGCAATACTTCCCAAACTCAAAACAGTAGTAGTATACAACAGGTTTCAAATGATAGCACAAATCCTAACACCACACAACAAATACATACTCCTCAAACACAGAACCCTCCTTTAGCCAGTTGTTTTCCACAATCAAATTACGATCTGTGTGCTACTTCAGTCAAACTTCCTCAGTTTTGGACAAATTGTCCTGACGCGTGGTTTATTCATGCAGAGATGCAATTTACAACCAAGGGCATATCTATAGATAAGACAAAATATATTTTTTTTTTTCATCATTTATTTATTGTATCTTCATTATTTAATGAACTAACAATAAGTGGTTCAAATCTTATATCTAATATTATTATTTAATTAGTCCAGCCAGTGCCGGACGAAAAAATTTTGTGTTCATGGTTGTTTTGGTTAAATTGGCATTCTTCCTTCTAGATTAGGTCTGCTGTGTCCCTCCTTCTTAATCGAGTGTGGCCACGGTTATCTAATATGTTGCGGGCCAGCGGGTTTGGGTGAACTTCAAGTTTTTTTAAATATTTTTGTACGTTTTTCGAGATTTCAGTTTTTACAATGGGCACGTTTAGATCTTTGTGTATATTCGCATTTTTGATATACCAGGGGGCAACTGTGATCATTCTTAGAAACTTGTTTTGGCGTCTTTGGATCTTTTCTACATTTGACGCTGAGGCCGTGCCCCATAACTGTATGCCATAACACCATATCGGTTTTATGATCATGTTATAAAGTAGAAGTTTACAATCTAAACTAAGCGTGGAGTTTCTGCCAATAAGCCAATTAATTTGAATTGATTTCAATTTCATTTGAGTCAACTTTGCATCTATATGACTTTTCCATGTAAGGCGACGATCGAGATGTATTCCGAGGTATTTCACTTCCGATTGTTGAATTATTGTTTGGTTATTGATATGAATAGGGGGACATGATTCTCTACGCAATGTAAATGTAATGTGTGTACATTTTTGCTCGTTGACTTTAATTTTCCATTGTTTTAACCATTTTTCTAATTCAAATATGTGGTTTTGTAAGTGACGAGACGCTTCTTGAGGGTTTTCATGAATGCTTAGAATAGCAGTATCATCAGCAAATGTTGATGTATGAGTGCGATTGTTAGTTGGCATATCAGACGAATACATCAAATATAAAAAAGGTCCCAGGATACTGCCTTGGGGGACTCCAGCTTCAATGAGTTGTGCAGTACTTAAAAAGTTTCCCTCTTTAACCTTAAATGTTCGACCAGTTAAATAGCTTTCCAACAGCTTATGTGTGTTTGCCGGTAAATTTTGACTCAATTTGTATATTAATCCAGCATGCCATACCTTATCAAACGCTTGAGAGATGTCGATGAAGAGTGCAGAACAGTATTTCTTTTCTTCAAACGCTTTTCTCACCATATTTACAAGTCTATGGGTTTGTTCGATAGTACTGTGTTTTCTTCTAAATCCAAATTGATGATTCGGAATACAATTGTTTTCAGTTAACATCGGGTACAACTTGTTCATAAGTATCTTCTCAAATAGCTTTGATATATTAGACAATAGGCTGATGGGTCTGTATGATTCTACTTTTGTGTGATCTTTTCCCGGCTTGGGTATCATGGTAACCAGTGAAACCTTCCATTCTGGAGGATAATATTCAAGTCGTAATATAGCATTAAAAATAAAAAGAATTATTTTTATTGCTATCCGGGGTAGCTCCATAAGCATCTTGTTGCTGATCTTGTCCATACCAGGCGCTTTCTTGGGATTTAAATCAGCAATAGCATTTTCGATCTCTCGAATCTCAAAACGTAGGGGTACGGCTGCTCCAAAATAGGGTGCAACAGGTGGCAACTCAATTGCTTTGTTTGATGTGTTCGGTGTAAATACTTTTTTTAAATGATTAACAAACAGATTCCCTTTTTCAGTATCATTTCTTGCCCAACCACCACTTGAATTTCGCAAGGGGGACTTACATATAACGGGTCTTTTAAGATTTTTTGTTGCTCGCCATAATGAGTAATCCGATTGCGGGGTTGCGTCCAGGCTTTCTAAATATTTATTCAATGATTCCATTTTTCGAAATTCCAAGAGCTTTTTAAGTCTTTTTATACAATCTTTAAGCTTCGATTTTAGTTGGGGGGATCTGTGCAATTGCCACTCTCTTCGAAATCTTCTTTTTTCATTTAAGAGCCGTTCGACATCTGCAGAATTAATTCTATTATATCTGAATTTTCGGGGTGTTTGGGTAGCATGTTGAGCAGCCATTCTGAGATTTTTATCGAAATTGATAAGAGAGTGATCGATGTTTTCTGGTGTTCTTAGCGGTATGTTTTCCGAGCAATGTGTACTGAGGTATTTTTTATATTTGAGCCAATTTATTCTTGTGCCTGCCATCGCTAAATTACCAGTCGGGGATACAATTTCTAGGGGGCTCAATAAAGTAATAATAGTGGGTGAGTGATCTGAAGATAGTTCCAGAGAGGATTCAATTTGAATCATTTCTCTAGGGATATTTTTCATCACGCTAAAATCAATAACATCCGGTATTTTTCGTGGGTCAGTAGGCCAGTAAGTAGGTTGGCCGCTCGAAAGCACATTCAAACCCATTTTAGAAATTGAGTCGAACAAAACACGACCTTTAGGGGTAATCAGTCGTGATCCCCAGAATGTGTGCTTAGCATTATAATCGCCAGCAGCCAGGAAACGGGGGCCTAGTGATTTAAAAAATCTATTATATTGACTTTCTGTAATTGAGAATCTTGGGGGTGAGTATATCGATGAAATCACTAAGTTTCGATGAAAATCTTCAAGACAGATTGTAGTAGCTTGAAGATAATCTTCGCAAAAATCACACATTAAGTAGTGTTTTATTCGAGCTTTTATTAAAATTGCCGAGCCTCCGCATGCTCTACCTCTGGGATCTTTGGTGTCATATATTACATATCCATTTATTCGAAAGAAACTTCTGGACGTCAAATGAGTTTCAGAAACCAGCATTACATCAATTTGTTGGTTTCTTAAAAAATATTCGAGTTCGTTTTTGTGTTGGCGTATGCCGTTTGCATTCCAAAAACATATTCTTAGGCAGTTCATGGTCTGTTAAGCACAGCCTGCAATAACATTGATTGCATCTTAAGCATTTCTTGCATCATGTTACTCATTGAGTTTGTAAAGTTATTTACCGATTGCACAAGAGTTTCTATTGTAGATTCTAGTCGGGTAAAATTGAAAATTGGCGTTTGCTCTCTTACCTCTGGGTTCATATTTTCGTTTTGGGGTTGACGGACTTGCGGCTGAGTTTGGTTGTTTCTAAGTACATTTGCATATGTTACTTTGTTGTCATATGTCTGTTGCAACGGGGGGTAGTTCAAATTGATGTTATTTAATGGCTGAGCGGGGAAAATCTTTGGTTTCTGGCTTTGTGATTTTTTAACAATTGAGTAGACAGGACAACCCCTGTAGTTTGCTGTGTGGTTACCTCCGCAATTGCTGTATTTTTTTATTTTAGGATCATCTTTAGATTTTTTACACTGGGATGTGTTATGCAACTCCCCGCAAATGACACATACTGGTGGCAATTTGCAATATGCCTTGGTGTGTCCATATTCTTGGCAATTCATACATTGAACGGGGCCAAATCGTTTGTGTGGTTCTTCTACCGTAATTTTACGATGCAATAAGTACTTCAAGTTATATATGGGATGTGTTTCATTTTTTTTCAGGTTTATGTCACCGGGTTCAAGTTCAACACGGAAGAGTGGTTGGGGTATTTTTTCGCGATTTCTAATATTTATCACATTTTTTGTCTTATAGCCTTTATCTTCTGAGCTTTGCTTTATTTCGAGTGGTTCAACATTACAGTCAATACCCTTTATTACAACTTGTAGACCCTTGCTTCCTTTCAGCTGATAAGTGTAAAAACTTTTCTTTTGAGTTTCAAAATATGTTACAACCTTTCTATAATCGTTTTCACTATTGACCTGTATTTTAGTTTCATGAATCGTGCCTTTCTTGATTGGGATTACGTAAAAAGAGTTCTCTCCTATTAATGAGATCAGGCTCTGAACCAGTGGATTCGAATTATTTTCTCTCAAGTAAATGGGGGGTGGTTTTGTAGAATGGATTTTATTTACTGGTTCATTAGTTTCACATTCCAGAATAGAAAAACGATTTTCATTGTTTAGTCTATGAGGTTCACTATCCTTATATAATTTGGCCAAGGTTGCCGCTTTCGAGGACTTGGGACTTCGTGCCCGTTTTAATACTGTAATATACCGGTCCATTCCAACCTGTATTTGGGATTTATTTTCATTATTTAATGGTTGACTAATCTTGGGTACAGCACCGCTTAATGGGTTAATTTTATTTGTAGTTAGTGTGGTGGATTTCGTATCTGAAGCTGATATAGCTAGCATACTTTCAGGCATAGATAAAATATGAACATATTATTACAGCACTTCCACAAGAAGTAATTATAACTGTTCTAGATATCATTCAGAATCCACCACCTAATAATCTTTACAATAATCTAAAAAAGGTATTAGTAGAACGACATTCACTGAGCGAAACTTCCCGGTTAGAGAAAATTTTGTCCGACTGTGAAATGGGTAACAGAAAACCATCCGAATTTTATCGATCATTGTCTCTTTTAGCTGGAAATAGTTATAGTCCAGATATCTTGAAGAAATTATGGTTGAGGAAACTCCCAAAAAGTCTTAATGTAGCTTTAACGGAATCCAATCATAACGACATTTCAGAAATGATACAATTAGCAGATAAGATATGGGAAGTTATGTTTAATGGCGAAGTGGCCAATATTAAAGAACACAACCCAACAAACATTGAACATGTAGTCGAAAATTTGACGAAATCTTTGTGTGAAAATATAACTAAACTATGCGTTGAAGTTAACTCTCTTAAAATGGAGTTAAATGACAGGCAATCACGTTCTTCCTATCGAAATAGGTATAGGAGAAATTCACGTTCAAGAGTTCGTTCTACTAGCAGAGATTGGCTTTGTAGATTTCACTACCGATTTGGGGATAAAGCTATTCGTTGCGAACAACCCTGTTCTTATAATAAAAATTCGTCAAACTAATATCTCCCATTGTTGAGGCGACAAACAATGGTGATGTAAACTCAATGTCTCGTCGCCTTTTTGTTTTTTATAAGATCAATAAATTAAATTTTCTAATAGATAGTGGAGCAGAAGTTTCAGTTTTACCTTCTACTAAATTCCAAAATAGCAACAAATTATCTGACATTGTTTTAACCGCGGCTAACGGATCTAATATTTCTACGTATGGAAAAAAACTTCTTACTATAGATTTAGGCTTACGATGAGAATTTCCTTTTATATTTCTTATTGCCAACATTTCGAAACCTATAATCGGTGCAGATTTTCTACGGTCTTTTAATTGATGTAAAACACAAAAGGTTATTAGATTCCCTTACGAATTTAAAGGTAAATGCAATATCATCCACATGTAATATATCATTACCTAAATTATTTGCCGTTGATAATAAATACACTCAATTATTATGAGTTTCCTTCATTAACTGCGGAACCAGATTACACTAAACCTGTGAAACATTCAACGGTCCATAGATTGAATACCGAAGGTCGCCTTCCATTTACTAAACCTCGAAGGTTAGATCCCATAAAATATAAATATATAAAGCGATCCTGCCAGGAGCATATATTTAAACCATATAAAAGTTACGATAAGAAATTCAATACGCAAGATTTAATCGCAAATGTTGACCAGTTACGAGAAGAAATTCAATACTCAAGATTTTTAAAATACCAATTTCAAATATTGTTTCAAAATATATGAAAGCACTTATAGTAATTATTGGGCAAGTTTATCAATATTGAGCAATATTATTGGATTTCAAGCTACATATATGTATATACGAACTACGAACAATTTATGAATAGTAATTTACGAGAAGCTTATTAGTCAAGAGGATGATACTCAAAATTTACTATTAAGGAAGGGTAATAAAAGAAATGAAAGATTTATCTAAAATAAACTGTCACTGGTATATATTAAAAATAACGTTTATTTATTTGTTAATTTTGTTAAACATTTAGTTGTTTGTTATTTTGTTAATTGGTTTGTTTATATTATTTTTAATACCATTGTTAACTCTTCTGCCGAATAATGTTGCCAATTCATTCACCATCGCGCAATACTTCCCAAACTCAAAACAGTAGTAGTATACAACAGGTTTCAAATGATAGCACAAATCCTAACACCACACAACAAATACATACTCCTCAAACACAGAACCCTCCTTTAGCCAGTTGTTTTCCACAATCAAATTACGATCTGTGTGCTACTTCAGTCAAACTTCCTCAGTTTTGGACAAATTGTCCTGACGCGTGGTTTATTCATGCAGAGATGCAATTTACAACCAAGGGCATATCTATAGATAAGACAAAATATATTTTTTTTTTTTTCATCATTTATTTATTGTATCTTCATTATTTAATGAACTAACAATAAGTGGTTCAAATCTTATATCTAATATTATTATTTAATTAGTCCAGCCAGTGCGGGACGAAAAAATTTGTGTTCATGGTTGTTTTGGTTAAATTGGCATTCTTCCTTCTAGATTAGGTCTGCTGTGTCCCTCCTTCTTAATCGAGTGTGGCCACGGTTATCTAATATGTTGCGGGCCAGCGGGTTTGGGTGAACTTCAAGTTTTTTTAAATATTTTTGTACGTTTTTCGAGATTTCAGTTTTTACAATGGGCACGTTTAGATCTTTGTGTATATTCGCGTTTTTGATATACCAGGGGGCAACTGTGATCATTCTTAGAAACTTGTTTTGGCGTCTTTGGATCTTTTCTACATTTGACGCTGAGGCCGTGCCCCATAACTGTATGCCATAACACCATATCGGTTTTATGATCATGTTATAAAGTAGAAGTTTACAATCTAAACTAAGCGTGGAGTTTCTGCCAATAAGCCAATTAATTTGAATTGATTTCAATTTCATTTGAGTCAACTTTGCATCTATATGACTTTTCCATGTAAGGCGACGATCGAGATGTATTCCGAGGTATTTCACTTCCGATTGTTGAATTATTGTTTGGTTATTGATATGAATAGGGGGACATGATTCTCTACGCAATGTAAATGTAATGTGTGTACATTTTTGCTCGTTGACTTTAATTTTCCATTGTTTTAACCATTTTTCTAGTTCAAATATGTGGTTTTGTAAGTGACGAGACGCTTCTTGAGGGTTTTCATGAATGCTTAGAATAGCAGTATCATCAGCAAATGTTGATGTATGAGTGCGATTGTTAGTTGGCATATCAGACGAATACATCAAATATAAAAAAGGTCCCAGGATACTGCCTTGGGGGACTCCAGCTTCAATGGGTTGTGCAGTACTTAAAAAGTTTCCCTCTTTAACCTTAAATGTTCGACCAGTTAAATAGCTTTCCAACAGCTTATGTGTGTTTGCCGGTAAATTTTGACTCAATTTGTATATTAATCCAGCATGCCATACCTTATCAAACGCTTGAGAGATGTCGATGAAGAGTGCAGAACAGTATTTCTTTTCTTCAAACGCTTTTCTCACCATATTTACAAGTCTATGGGTTTGTTCGATAGTACTGTGTTTTCTTCTAAATCCAAATTGATGATTCGGAATACAATTGTTTTCAGTTAACATCGGGTACAACTTGTTCATAAGTATCTTCTCAAATAGCTTTGATATATTATACAATATGCTGATGGGTCTGATTCTACTTTTGTGTGATCTTTTCCCGGCTTGGGTATCATGGTAACCAGTGAAACCTTCCATTCTGGAGGATAATATTCAAGTCGTAATATAGCATTAAAAATAAAATGAATTATTTTTATTGCTATCCGGGGTAGCTCCATAAGCATCTTGTTGCTGATCTTGTCCATACCAGGCGCTTTCTTGGGATTTTAGAAATTGAGTCGAACAAAACACGACCTTTAGGGGTAATCAGTCGTGATCCCCAGAATGTGTGCTTAGCATTATAATCGCCAGCAGCCAGGAAACGGGGGCCTAGTGATTTAAAAAATCTATTATATTGACTTTCTGTAATTGAGAATCTTGGGGGTGAGTATATCGATGAAATCACTAAGTTTCGATGAAAATCTTCAAGACAGATTGTAGTAGCTTGAAGATAATCTTCGCAAAAATCACACATTAAGTAGTGTTTTATTCGAGCTTTTATTAAAATTGCCGAGCCTCCGCATGCTCTACCTCTGGGATCTTTGGTGTCATATATTACATATCCATTTATTCGAAAGGAACTTCTGGACGTCAAATGAGTTTCAGAAACCAGCATTACATCAATTTGTTGGTTTCTTAAAAAATATTCGAGTTCGTTTTTGTGTTGGCGTATGCCGTTTGCATTCCAAAAACATATTCTTAGGCAGTTCATGGTCTGTTAAGCACAGCCTGCAATAACATTGATTGCATCTTAAGCATTTCTTGCATCATGTTACTCATTGAGTTTGTAAAGTTATTTACCGATTGCACAAGAGTTTCTATTGTAGATTCTAGTCGGGTAAAATTGAAAAATGGCATTTGCTCTCTTACCTCTGGTTTCAAATTTTCGTTTTGGGGTTGACGGACTTGCGGCTGAGTTTGGTTGTTTCTAAGTACATTTGCATATGTTACTTTGTTGTCATATGTCTGTTGCAACGGGGGGTAGTTCAAATTGATGTTATTTAATGGCTGAGCGGGGAAAATCTTTGGTTTCTGGCTTTGTGATTTTTTAACAATTGTGTAGACAGGACAACCCCTGTAGTTTGCTGTGTGGTTACCTCCGCAATTGCTGCATTTTTTTATTTTAGGATCATCTTTAGATTTGTTACATTGGGATGTGTTATGCAACTCCCCGCAAATGACACATACTGGTGGCAATTTGCAATATGCCTTGGTGTGTCCATATTCTTGGCAATTCATACATTGAACGGGGCCAAATCGTTTGTGTGGTTCTTCTACCGTAATTTTACGATGCAATAAGTACTTCAAGTTATATATGGGATGTGTTTCATTTTTTTTCAGGTTTATGTCACCGGGTTCAAGTTCAACACGGAAGAGTGGTTGGGGTATTTTTTTTCGCGATTTCTAATATTTATCACATTTTTTGTCTTATAGCCTTTATCTTCTAAGCTTTGCTTTATTTCGAGTGGTTCAACATTACAGTCAATACCCTTTATTACAACTTGTAGACCCTTGCTTCCTTTCAGCTGATAAGTGTAAAAACTTTTCTTTTGAGTTTCAAAATATGTTACAACCTTTCTATAATCGTTTTCACTATTGACCTGTATTTTAGTTTCATGAATCGTGCCTTTCTTGATTGGGATTACGTAAAAAGAGTTCTCTCCTATTAATGAGATCAGGCTCTGAACCAGTGGATTCGAATTATTTTCTCTCAAGTAAATGGGGGGTGGTTTTGTAGAATGGATTTTATTTACTGGTTCATTAGTTTCACATTCCAGAATAGAAAAACGATTTTCATTGTTTAGTCTATGAGGTTCACTATCCTTATATAATTTGGCCAAGGTTGCCGCTTTCGAGGACTTGGGACTTCGTGCCCGTTTTAATACTGTAATATACCGGTCCATTCCAACCTGTATTTGGGATTTATTTTCATTATTTAATGGTTGACTAATCTTGGGTACAGCGCCGCTTAATGGGTTAATTTTATTTGTAGTTAGTGTGGTGGATTTCGTATCTGAAGCTGATATAGCTAGCATACTTTCAGGCATAGATAAAATATGAACATATTATTACAGCACTTCCACAAGAAGTAATTATAACTGTTCTAGATATCATTCAGAATCCACCACCTAATAATCTTTACAATAATCTAAAAAAGGTATTAGTAGAACGACATTCACTGAGCGAAACTTCCCGGTTAGAGAAAATTTTGTCCGACTGTGAAATGGGTAACAGAAAACCATCCGAATTTTATCGATCATTGTCTCTTTTAGCTGGAAATAGTTATAGTCCAGATATCTTGAAGAAATTATGGTTGAGGAAACTCCCAAAAAGTCTTAATGTAGCTTTAACGGAATCCAATCATAACGACATTTCAGAAATGATACAATTAGCAGATAAGATATGGGAAGTTATGTTTAATGGCGAAGTGGCCAATATTAAAGAACACAACCCAACAAACATTGAACATGTAGTCGAAAATTTGACGAAATCTTTGTGTGAAAATATAACTAAACTATGCGTTGAAGTTAACTCTCTTAAAATGGAGTTAAATGACAGGCAATCACGTTCTTCTTATCGAAATAGGTATAGGAGAAATTCACGTTCAAGAGTTCGTTCTACTAGCAGAGATTGGCTTTGTAGATTTCACTACCGATTTGGGGATAAAGCTATTCGTTGCGAACAACCCTGTTCTTATAATAAAAATTCGTCAAACTAATATCTCCCATTGTTGAGGCGACAAACAATGGTGATGTAAACTCAATGTCTCGTCGCCTTTTTGTTTTTTATAAGATCAATTAAATTTTCTAATAGATAGTGGAGCAGAAGTTTCAGTTTTACCTTCTACTAAATTCCAAAATAGCAACAAACTATCTGACATTGTTTTAACCGCGGCTAACGGATCTAATATTTCTACGTATGGAAAAAAACTTCTTACTATAGATTTAGGCTTACGATGAGAATTTCCTTTTATATTTCTTATTGCCAACATTTCGAAACCTATAATCGGTGCAGATTTTCTTAGTAAATACGGTCTTTTAATTGATGTAAAACACAAAAGGTTATTAGATTCCCTTACGAATTTAAAGGTAAATGCAATATCATCCACATGTAATATATCATTACCTAAATTATTTGCCGTTGATAATAAATACACTCAATTATTATGAGTTTCCTTCATTAACTGCGGAACCAGATTACACTAAACCTGTGAAACATTCAACGGTCCATAGATTGAATACCGAAGGTCGCCTTCCATTTACTAAACCTCGAAGGTTAGATCCCATAAAATATAAAGTAGCTAAGATGGAATTTGAATTTTTAGTCAAAGCAGGAATATTGCAACGATTAGATGAATACGGATTTAACATAAAACCGGGTAAATGTACTTTCGGAGTGGATAATATAAATGTTTTGAGTCACAATATATCCGAAAAGGGTATTCAACCATCAGAAGAAAAGGTTACAGCTATAAGACAGTTTGAGCGTCCACTATCGGTTAAACAGATGCAAAAATTTGTTGGTATGGTAAATTACTACCTCCCAATTTAGCGCATAAAACCGCGATCTTACATGAATTAATCAACGATGCCATTAAAAAAAAGACGTAAAGATTTAATATGGAACGATATTGCTATCAATACATTTGATGAAATTAAAAATAGTTTTGCGTCTCGTGTTCTACTAAATCATTACAATAAATTTGCAAATTTAACATTAACTGTTGACGCTTCAAATGTTGCGGTGGGTGGTGTTTTACAACAAGTTTTTAATGGTAAGGTTGAACCCTTGGCATTTTTCTCAAGAAAACTTACTACGGCAGAAACAAAGTATAGCACATTTGATCGCGAATTACTAGCTATATATTTATGTATTAAGCAATTTAGATACTTATTTGCAGGTCGTATTTTTGTAGTTTATATAGATCATAAACCTCTAAGTTTTGTTATGAACTAAACTAGACATTTAGAGTACATTTCCCAATTTACCACAGATATTCGATATATCCGTGGCGAGTCGAACGTGGTAGCTTATAGCCTTTCTAGACCTTTTGATATTGATATTTTAGCGGAAAGTGAGTTGAATTTGAACAAATTACTTCAGGAGCAACAAAACGATTCAGAAATAGCAAGGCTAACAGAAGATAAAAGTAACTCTAGTAATTTGAAACTAATACATATACCACTCATTAATGCAGGAATTTGGTGTGAGTTGTCGCACAATAATACTAGGCCTTACGTACCTTTAAACATGAGGAAACTTGTGTTTACAAAATTACATAGCATTTCACACCCAGGCACTCGTTCAACTAAGCGTTTGATAACACAAAAATACTTTTGGCCTGGTATGAGTAAACAAATAAATGAATGGTCCAAAGAGTGCATAGATTGTCAACGATCAAAAGTTCATAAACATACAAAATCTCCGGTAATTGCAATACCAAAAGGAAGTTTCGAACATATACATTTAGATATTGTAGGTCCACTGCCTCCATCTAATGGTTATAGGTATTTACTTACTTTAATAGATCGTCATACGCGCTGGCCTGAAGCTTACCCGTTAAGAGATATAAATACAAAAACTGTAGTGGATACTATTGTGAGGAACTATATTTCTAGATTTGGCATACCATTAAAAATAACTACAGATCAAGGTAGTCAATTTACATCACATATGTTTTCGGAATTGTCAAAATTTTTAGGTAGTCAGAACATTACAACTTCTACATATCATCCTCAAGCTAAAAGGACTCTTCAAGGTGGCACGATGAACTTCCAATAGCCCTATTGGGATTACGTTCTATTTTTAAGGATGATTTAAAAGCAACTCCAACTGAAATGACATACGGACAAAATATTCGTCTACCGGGAGAAATAGTTGTTCATGAAAACCAATTTGATGCTTCTGATACCTTGTTTAAGTTAAAAGAACATTTTAAAAATGTTAGATCAAATATTATTCATCACACAGATTCTGAATCAGGTTTTTTTATTCCTAAGGATTTCAGAGTTGTAAATTTGTTTTTCTACGTGTAATAAACAAAAGATCGTTACAGCAACCGTATGAGGGTCCATACAGATTAATAGAAAAGAATAAAAAATGTTTTAGAATTGAGAAAGATGGACAAATCATATCTGTACCTATAGATCTGCTGAAACCAGCTATCACAGATAATAATTTAAAAGACTCTATTAATACAACACGTAAATCTAAACATGTTACTTTTAATTTATTGGGCATTGATTTTCATATTTACAAGTATGTACCTACATTGTTAAAATAATAAGCGTCCCAAACAAATTTAGGAACTTAAACAAGTAAGAGTGCTATATTCGGCTGTGCCGAATCTTATATACCCTTCACCAAATTATACTTCAAAATTTTAAATATTTTTAGGTAAACAAAATTTAATTTTTTTTCCAGTTGTTTTTTGAATTTTTTGAAAAAAAAATTTTTCGATTGTTATTTTAAATTTAATTATTTTTTTTTTTAAATTTAAATTTTTTTTTTTTAAATTTTAAAAATTTTTTTTTTTTTAAATTTAAAAATTTTTTTTTTTTAAATTTTAAAAATTTTTTTTTTTTTTAAAAAAAATTCGGGTTCAAAAATTTTTTTCCCGATTTTGACCCATTGTAGGTCCAACTTACTATGGTCTTATATACGTCGTTGCAAATGTCTTTGAAATATCTATCATTAGATATCCATATTGTCTATATTAATGTCTTAGTAATCCAGATATAGGTAAAAAATAGGTCAAAAATAGAGGTTGTCTTGGTTTTTTCCTCATATCTCAGCCATTTGTGGACCGATTTTGCTGATTTTAAATAGCAAAATTCTCGAAAGCATGTCTGACCGAATTATTGAAGATTTGGATCCCGAAGATATCTGGGGTCTTCAGAAAACTGATTTCAACAGACAGACAGACAGACAGACAGACGGACAGACAGACAGACAGACAGACAGACAGACAGACAGACAGACAGACAGACAGACAGACAGACAGACAGACAGACAGACAGACAGACAGACAGACAGACGGACATGGCTTAATCGACTCCGCTATCTATAAGGATCCAGAATATATATACTTTATAGGGTCGGAAATGAAAAATGTAGAAATTACAAACGGAATGACAAACTTATATATACCCTTCTCACGAAGCTGAAGGGTATAAAAATGGACGTTTTTACATCATTTCCGTTTGACTTATAACTTTACGGTACCGTGAAATAGCTCCCAAAATGAAATAACTCCCAATGAAATTATTCCCATCAAAAATGAAATAATTCCCAAACTTGCAAAATGAAATAACTACCAAAGGGTAAAATGAAATTACTCTCAATAATCGGCGGTTTCATAATTTTAAAAATATTAGTCCCAAAAAAGCGAAATAACTCCCAGTGAAATAAATCCCAATAGAAATTAAATAATTCCCAATCCGAAGCAATTTATTTATGTAATCTAAAAAAAGGAACTACAAAAGTGAAATTATTCTTCGCTTACCAAAAATTTTTTGCATTGCGGGCCTATAGCGTAGCGCAAAGTTTTACTTCTCTGGAATGTGTCAAAAACTTTTTTTGCAAAATATAAATTTTTTCCATAATGGGCCCTTTTTTAATTTTTTTTGATAAAAAGAAAGCTTTCTGTTTTTCTATAGCGAACGAGTGCTTTGAGTGGACGTTTTACATGTATTTTGTTTTTGTCACAATAACAAAACACATGTTAAATTTCTACTCAAAGTACTCGCTCGCTACAGAAAAACAGCATATAAGTATTTTCCTTTAAGACCTATTTTATCGCTTAGTGGGATGTGAGTGGGATATTTATCAAAATAAATATTTTTAATATTTTTTTTTTGCTATAAAGAAAGCTTAGGTCTATTCCTTTAAGATGGTTTTGGTCGCTTAGTGGGATGCGAGTGGGATATATGTATATCAAAATAAAATTATTTAAATAAAGGTCCCATTTTGAAAAAAGTTAGATTTTGCAAAAAAAAGTCAAAAATTGTATGTCTTGAGTTACAAAATATTTATTTTGATAGATATCCCACTCGCATTCCACTAAGCGACCAAATAGGTCTTCAAGAACAATTTCTAAGCTTTATTTTAAAAACAAATCAAAAAAGTTTTTGATTTCAGAAAAAAATATTCAATTTTTTTTAAATATTTTTTTCGAAAGATTGAAGAAAGAGCTAATTGTGACACATTTTGCTAATGGATAAGAAAAAAAACCTGCTTGGCCAAAATGTCAAATTTTGACCCCCTCTAACTCAGAGAGTTCTCGACCGATCTTGTTGAAAAATTGTATCTGAATTACTATCCAATAGAACTAACCTTGGTGCAAATTTCATCGGAAGACATCGCTTTCAAGATATATAGATATGGATTTCAATATGATTGGTACAAAACAAAAGTAAAGAAATGCAAAAAAGTTCTTAAATTAAAACAAAGGTACAAACTATTATTATAATTTATATATTTATTTTCTGACGGAATAATTAATATTAATATCTCTTACGAGGTATTATGATATTTTTTAATCACTTTTTTCTTCAGGTTAATAGTTACTTATCTTTTATTTTCAGACATCAAACCGCACTCCGATGATTTTTTCATACCTAAGGACCTTTTTACACCCATTACATGTTTCTTAACATTTAATTTATTTGCTATGTTAGGAAGTTTAACAACATCTTGGATTCAATGGCCTAAACCAAATTTACTATGTATACCTGTTCTTCTTCGTGCTATGTTTATACCGCTATTTATGTTTTGCAATTATTTACCAAAAAGTACAATGAGATCGCTTCCGGTATTAATTACTAACGAATGGGTTTACTGGCTCATAGCAATCGTCATGTCTTTCACTTCAGGTTATTTAAGGTAACATTTGTTGAAAAGCTTTAATAAACTAAATATGCATTATAATTCAAATTTTATTTCAGTTCTTTGGGTATGATGTATGCTCCTCAGACAGTGTTACCGAAATATCAAATTACAACAGGAATGTTTGCTGCCGCAATGTTGATAACAGGCATTTTTTCAGGAATTCTATTCTCCTTCATTTTACCTTCATTTGTTTAATTTATTAAAAAATGTTGTGTGTATAAACACTTCAATTAAATAATAAGCAATAAAGAAATAAAAGATGTTAATTATATAGTCGTCGGTGAGCGAAACGAATGTGTTTATTTGTCTACCTCAGCATTTTGTTAGTTTCAGGATTTTGATGGTGACAATCCTTTAACGCGAAAATATTCTTTAACAAATAACACAATCAAATTCAATTAATCACACATGGCAAATATTTGGAAAAAAAGACATAACCACTAAATAAAATATATTTTAATTATTATATTTATTTCAAAAACTCCTGTGGGATATCTGTCAAAATAAATATTTTGTAACTCAAGACATATGTCCATTTTTTTTTTTGCAAAATCAATTTTTTTTTCCAAAATGGGCCCTTTTTTAATTTTTTTTTGATCAAAAGAAAGCTTAATGTGCTGTTTTTCTATAGCGAACGAGTGCTTTGAGTGAATGTTTTACATGTATTTTGTTACAATAACATGTTAAATTTCTACTCAAATTACTAGCTCGCTATAGAAAAACAGCACATAAGTATTTTCCTTTAAGACCTATTTTGTCGCTTAGTGGGATGTGAGTGGTATATTTATCAAAATAAATATTTTGTAACTCAAGACATCCTTTTTTTATTTTTTGCAAAATCGAAATTTTTTTCCAAAATAGGTCCTTTTTTTAATTTTTTTTGCTCAAAAGAAAGCTTAGTTGTTTTTCTTTATGTCGTATTTGGTCGCTTAGTGGAATGGGAGTGGAATAAATATCAAAATCAATGTTTTGTAACTCAAGATATACAATTTTGGATTGTTTTTGGCAAAATCAAAAACCTTTTTT
This sequence comes from Calliphora vicina, assembly GCF_958450345.1. Lineage (NCBI taxonomy): Eukaryota > Metazoa > Arthropoda > Insecta > Diptera > Calliphoridae > Calliphora > Calliphora vicina. Next base: position 76,135,337 of record NC_088780.1, read on the forward strand.
GACTTTTAAAATGGGCCTTTTTTAATATTTTTTTTTGCTATAAAGAAAGCTTAGGTCTATTCCTTTAAGATGGGTTTGGTCGCTTAGTGGGATGCGAGTGGGATATATGTATATCAAAAGAAATTTTTTTAAAAAAAGGTTCCATTTTGAAAAAAAAAGTTAGATTTTGCAAAAAAAAAAAGTCAAAAATTGTATGTCTTGAGTTACAAAATATTTATTTTGATAGATATCCCACTCGCATCCCACTATGCGGTCAAAAGGGTCTTCAAGGAAAATATCTAAGCCTTTGTTAAAAAAGGGTCCATTTTGAAAAAAAAAAAATTTTATTTTTTTTTTGCAAAATCGAAATTTTTTTCCAAAATGGGCCCTTTTTTAATTTTTTTTTTTTTGATCAAGAGACAGCTTAATGTGCTTTTTTTCTATAGCGAACGAGTGCTTTGAGTGGATGTTTTACATGTATTTTGTTACAACTATAGCGAGCTGTTAAATTTCTACTCAAATAACTAGCTCGCTATAGAAAAACAGCACATACGTTTTTTCCTTTAAGACCTATTTTGTCGCTTAGTGGGATGTGACAAGACATACATTTTTTTATTTTTTTTTTTAGCAAAATTGAATTTTTTTTCCAAAATGGGCCCTTTTTTATTTTTTTTTTGATCAAAAGAAAGCTTAATGTGCTGTTTTTCTATAGCGAACGAGTGCTTTGAGTGAATGTTTTACATGTATTTTGTTACAATAACATGTTAAATTTCTACTCAAATTACTAGCTCGCTATAGAAAAACAGCACATAAGTATTTTCCTTTAAGACCTATTTTGTCGCTTAGTGGGATGTGAGTGGTATATTTATCAAAATAAATATTTTGTAACTCAAGACATCCTTTTTTTATTTTTTTTTTTTGCAAAATCGAAATTTTTTTCCAAAATAGGTCCTTTTTTAATTTTTTTTGCTCAAAAGAAAGCTTAGTTGTTTTTCTTTATGTCGTATTTGGTCGCTTAGTGGAATGGGAGTGGAATAAATATCAAAATCAATGTTTTGTAACTCAAGATATACAATTTTGGATTGTTTTTGGCAAAATCAAAAACTTTTTTGACTTTTAAAATGGGCCTTTTTTAATATTTTTTTTTGGTATAAAGAAAGCTTAGGTCTATTCCTTTAAGACAACTGGGAGAACGTTGCTCGTAACGATTCTGTGAGAAAATCACATTAAGGCGATATATGTATATCAATAGAAATTTTTTTAAAAAAAGGTCCCATTTTGAAAAAAAAGTTAGATTTTGCAAAAAAAAAAAGTCAAAAATTGTATGTCTTGAGTTACAAAATATTTATTTTGATAGATATCCCACTCGCATCCCACTAAGCGGTCAAAAGGGTCTTCAAGGAAAATATCTAAGCCTTAGTTAAAAAAGAGTCCATTTTGAAAAAAAAAAAATTTTTTTTTTTTTTTGCAAAATCGAAATTTTTTTCCAAAATGGGCCCTTTTTTAATTTTTTTTTTTTTTGATCAAGAGACAGCTTAATGTGCTTTTTTCTATAGCGAACGAGTGCTTTGAGTGGATGTTTTACATGTATTTTGTTACAACTATAGCGAGCTGTTAAATTTCTACTCAAATTACTAGCTCGCTATAGAAAAACAGCACATAAGTATTTTCCTTTAAGACCTATTTTGTCGCTTAGTGGGATGTGAGTGGTATATTTATCAAAATAAATATTTTGTAACTCAAGACATCCTTTTTTTATTTTTTTTTTTTGCAAAATCGAAATTTTTTTCCAAAATAGGTCCTTTTTTAATTTTTTTTGCTCAAAAGAAAGCTTAGTTGTTTTTCTTTATGTCGTATTTGGTCGCTTAGTGGAATGGGAGTGGAATAAATATCAAAATCAATGTTTTGTAACTCAAGATATACAATTTTGGATTGTTTTTGGCAAAATCAAAAACTTTTTTGACTTTTAAAATGGGCCTATGCGGTCAAAAGGGTCTTCAAGGAAAATATCTAAGCCTTTGTTAAAAAAGGGTCCATTTTGAAAAAAAAAAAATTTATTTTTTTTTTGCAAAATCGAAATTTTTTCCAAAATGGGCCCTTTTTTAATTTTTTTTTTTTGATCAAGAGACAGCTTAATGTGCTTTTTTTCTATAGCGAACGAGTGCTTTGAGTGGATGTTTTACATGTATTTTGTTACAACTATAGCGAGCTGTTAAATTTCTACTCAAATAACTAGCTCGCTATAGAAAAACAGCACATACGTTTTTTCCTTTAAGACCTATTTTGTCGCTTAGTGGGATGTGACAAGATATACATTTTTTTATTTTTTTTTTAGCAAAATTGATTTTTTTTTCCAAAATGGGCCCTTTTTTATTTTTTTTTTGATCAAAAGAAAGCTTAATGTGCTGTTTTTCTATAGCGAACGAGTGCTTTGAGTGAATGTTTTACATGTATTTTGTTACAATAACATGTTAAATTTCTACTCAAATTACTAGCTCGCTATAGAAAAACAGCACATAAGTATTTTCCTTTAAGACCTATTTTGTCGCTTAGTGGGATGTGAGTGGTATATTTATCAAAATAAATATTTTGTAACTCAAGACATCCTTTTTTTATTTTTTTTTTTTGCAAAATCGAAATTTTTTTCCAAAATAGGTCCTTTTTTTAATTTTTTTTTGCTCAAAAGAAAGCTTAGTTGTTTTTCTTTATGTCGTATTTGGTCGCTTAGTGGAATGGGAGTGGAATAAATATCAAAATCAATGTTTTGTAACTCAAGATATACAATTTTGGATTGTTTTTGGCAAAATCAAAAACTTTTTTGACTTTTAAAATGGGCCTTTTTTAATATTTTTTTTTGCTATAAAGAAAGCTTAGGTCTATTCCTTTAAGATGGGTTTGGTCGCTTAGTGGGATGCGAGTGGGATATATGTATATCAAAAGAAATTTTTTTAAAAAAAGGTTCCATTTTGAAAAAAAAAGTTAGATTTTGCAAAAAAAAAAAGTCAAAAATTGTATGTCTTGAGTTACAAAATATTTATTTTGATAGATATCCCACTCGCATCCCACTATGCGGTCAAAAGGGTCTTCAAGGAAAATATCTAAGCCTTTGTTAAAAAAGGGTCCATTTTGAAAAAAAAAAAAAATTTATTTTTTTTTTGCAAAATCGAAATTTTTTCCAAAATGGGCCCTTTTTTAATTTTTTTTTTTTTGATCAAGAGACAGCTTAATGTGCTTTTTTTCTATAGCGAACGAGTGCTTTGAGTGGATGTTTTACATGTATTTTGTTACAACTATAGCGAGCTGTTAAATTTCTACTCAAATAACTAGCTCGCTATAGAAAAACAGCACATACGTTTTTTCCTTTAAGACCTATTTTGTCGCTTAGTGGGATGTGACAAGATATACATTTTTTTATTTTTTTTTTAGCAAAATTGATTTTTTTTTCCAAAATGGGCCCTTTTTTATTTTTTTTTTGATCAAAAGAAAGCTTAATGTGCTGTTTTTCTATAGCGAACGAGTGCTTTGAGTGAATGTTTTACATGTATTTTGTTACAATAACATGTTAAATTTCTACTCAAATTACTAGCTCGCTATAGAAAAACAGCACATAAGTATTTTCCTTTAAGACCTATTTTGTCGCTTAGTGGGATGTGAGTGGTATATTTATCAAAATAAATATTTTGTAACTCAAGACATCCTTTTTTTATTTTTTTTTTTTGCAAAATCGAAATTTTTTTCCAAAATAGGTCCTTTTTTTAATTTTTTTTTGCTCAAAAGAAAGCTTAGTTGTTTTTCTTTATGTCGTATTTGGTCGCTTAGTGGAATGGGAGTGGAATAAATATCAAAATCAATGTTTTGTAACTCAAGATATACAATTTTGGATTGTTTTTGGCAAAATCAAAAACTTTTTTGACTTTTAAAATGGGCCTTTTTTAATATTTTTTTTTGCTATAAAGAAAGCTTAGGTCTATTCCTTTAAGATGGGTTTGGTCGCTTAGTGGGATGCGAGTGGGATATATGTATATCAAAAGAAATTTTTTTAAAAAAAGGTTCCATTTTGAAAAAAAAGTTAGATTTTGCAAAAAAAAAAAGTCAAAAATTGTATGTCTTGAGTTACAAAATATTTATTTTGATAGATATCCCACTCACATCCCACTATGCGGTCAAAAGGGTCTTCAAGAAAATATCTAAGCCTTTGTTAAAAAAGGGTCCATTTTGAAAAAAAAAAAAATTTTATTTTTTTTTTGCAAAATCGAAATTTTTTTCCAAAATGGGCCCTTTTTTAATTTTTTTTTTTTTTGATCAAGAGACAGTTTAATGTGCTTTTTTTCTATAGCGAACGAGTGCTTTGAGTGGATGTTTTACATGTATTTTGTTACAACTATAGCGAGCTGTTAAATTTCTACTGAAATAACTAGCTCGCTATAGAAAAACAGCACATAAGTTTTTTCCTTTAAGACCTATTTTGTCGCTTAGTGGGATGTGACAAGACATACATTTTTTTATTTTTTTTTTAGCAAAATTGAATTTTTTTTCCAAAATGGGCCCTTTTTTAATTTTTTTTTGCTCAAAAGAAAGCATAGTTGTTTTCCTTTATGTCCTATTTGGTCGCTTATTGGAATGGGAGTGTAATAAATATCAAAAATAATGTTTTGTAACTCAAGATATACAATTTTTGATTGTTTTTGGCAAAATCAAAAACTTTTTTGACTTTTAAAATGGGCCCTTTTTTAATATTTTTTTGCTATAAAGAAAGCTTAGATCTATTCCTTTAAGACAACTGGGAGAACGTTGCTCGTAACGATTCTGTGAGAAAATCACATTAAGGCATTGTTCAGCTTTTACAGAATGTGTACGGAAAGATATTTTCAAATTGTTTTGGGAGATGTCCTGGGAACAAAAGCGTGTTTATATGTTACCAGCCTTGTTAGCTTCATAGAAAAGAAAAGATGTTCTGAAAATACGATACGATCTAAATCAATATTATATTTTTTGAGAATTGATTCAAACCGTTAACAAGTATGCCGTAACATGTTTCTCTCAACATTGGGATTAAACGAGAAAATGGTTTGTAATTGGGTTAATAATAGTGATAAGCACGGCACACAAATTAGTTCCGAAAAAGCTTCAAACCTGCGCATCCAATCTAAACGAAACACAGTGACTGGTCAGCAATAAAAAAAAGTGACTTTTTAAAGAAATGGCTAGGCGAGTTCCCAAAAATGTATATAAGTGAAGAATATGAACTTCTTGAACAAAGGACCAAAAAAAAACATTGAAGACATTGTCCCTAGGTACCTTTATAAACAAAGAATTGCAATAAATAAAAAAAATGGGAACACTTACAATATTTAAAAAAGTTTATTCCTTCCGATTCTCACCAATTTTATGATAGTTTACCTTACAAAATGTGATACTTATTTTTATTTCACTATATTTTTCGTTTGTCCTTAATTGTATAGCGATATATAAAATCACAAACAATGGTGATGTAAACTCAATGTCTCGTCGCCTTTTTGTTTTTTATAAGATCAATAAATTAAATTTTCTAATAGATAGTGGAGCAGAAGTTTCAGTTTTACCTTCTACTAAATTCCAAAATAGCAACAAATTATCTGACATTGTTTTAACCGCGGCTAACGGATCTAATATTTCTACGTATGGAAAAAAACTTCTTACTATAGATTTAGGCTTACGATGAGAATTTCCTTTTATATTTCTTATTGCCAACATTTCGAAACCTATAATCGGTGCAGATTTTCTTAGTAAATACGGTCTTTTAATTGATGTAAAACACAAAAGGTTATTAGATTCCCTTACGAATTTAAAGGTAAATGCAATATCATCCACATGTAATATATCATTACCTAAATTATTTGCCGTTGATAATAAATACACTCAATTATTATGAGTTTCCTTCATTAACTGCGGAACCAGATTACACTAAACCTGTGAAACATTCAACGGTCCATAGATTGAATACCGAAGGTCGCCTTCCATTTACTAAACCTCGAAGGTTAGATCCCATAAAATATAAAGTAGCTAAGATGGAATTTGAATTTTTAGTCAAAGCAGGAATATTGCAACGATTAGATGAATACGGATTTAACATAAAACCGGGTAAATGTACTTTCGGAGTGGATAATATAAATTTTTTGAGTCACAATATATCCGAAAAGGGTATTCAACCATCAGAAGAAAAGGTTACAGCTATAAGACAGTTTGAGCGTCCACTATCGGTTAAACAGATGCAAAAATTTGTTGGTATGGTAAATTACTACCTCCCAATTTAGCGCATAAAACCGCGATCTTACATGAATTAATCAACGATGCCATTAAAAAAAAGACGTAAAGATTTAATATGGAACGATATTGCTATCAATACATTTGATGAAATTAAAAATAGTTTTGCGTCTCGTGTTCTACTAAATCATTACAATAAATTTGCAAATTTAACATTAACTGTTGACGCTTCAAATGTTGCGGTGGGTGGTGTTTTACAACAAGTTTTTAATGGTAAGGTTGAACCCTTGGCATTTTTCTCAAGAAAACTTACTACGGCAGAAACAAAGTATAGCACATTTGATCGCGAATTACTAGCTATATATTTATGTATTAAGCAATTTAGATACTTATTTGCAGGTCGTATTTTTGTAGTTTATATAGATCATAAACCTCTAAGTTTTGTTATGAACTAAACTAGACATTTAGAGTACATTTCCCAATTTACCACAGATATTCGATATATCCGTGGCGAGTCGAACGTGGTAGCTTATAGCCTTTCTAGACCTTTTGATATTGATATTTTAGCGGAAAGTGAGTTGAATTTGAACAAATTACTTCAGGAGCAACAAAACGATTCAGAAATAGCAAGGCTAACAGAAGATAAAAGTAACTCTAGTAATTTGAAACTAATACATATACCACTCATTAATGCAGGAATTTGGTGTGAGTTGTCGCACAATAATACTAGGCCTTACGTACCTTTAAACATGAGGAAACTTGTGTTTACAAAATTACATAGCATTTCACACCCAGGCACTCGTTCAACTAAGCGTTTGATAACACAAAAATACTTTTGGCCTGGTATGAGTAAACAAATAAATGAATGGTCCAAAGAGTGCATAGATTGTCAACGATCAAAAGTTCATAAACATACAAAATCTCCGGTAATTGCAATACCAAAAGGAAGTTTCGAACATATACATTTAGATATTGTAGGTCCACTGCCTCCATCTAATGGTTATAGGTATTTACTTACTTTAATAGATCGTCATACGCGCTGGCCTGAAGCTTACCCGTTAAGAGATATAAATACAAAAACTGTAGTGGATACTATTGTGAGGAACTATATTTCTAGATTTGGCATACCATTAAAAATAACTACAGATCAAGGTAGTCAATTTACATCACATATGTTTTCGGAATTGTCAAAATTTTTAGGTAGTCAGAACATTACAACTTCTACATATCATCCTCAAGCTAAAAGGACTCTTCAAGGTGGCACGATGAACTTCCAATAGCCCTATTGGGATTACGTTCTATTTTTAAGGATGATTTAAAAGCAACTCCAACTGAAATGACATACGGACAAAATATTCGTCTACCGGGAGAAATAGTTGTTCATGAAAACCAATTTGATGCTTCTGATACCTTGTTTAAGTTAAAAGAACATTTTAAAAATGTTAGATCAAATATTATTCATCACACAGATTCTGAATCAGGTTTTTTTATTCCTAAGGATTTCAGAGTTGTAAATTTGTTTTTCTACGTGTAATAAACAAAAGATCGTTACAGCAACCGTATGAGGGTCCATACAGATTAATAGAAAAGAATAAAAAATGTTTTAGAATTGAGAAAGATGGACAAATCATATCTGTACCTATAGATCTGCTGAAACCAGCTATCACAGATAATAATTTAAAAGACTCTATTAATACAACACGTAAATCTAAACATGTTACTTTTAATTTATTGGGCATTGATTTTCATATTTACAAGTATGTACCTACATTGTTAAAATAATAAGCGTCCCAAACAAATTTAGGAACTTAAAAAATGGACGTTTTTACATCATTTCCGTTTGACTTATAACTTTACGGTACCGTGAAATAGCTCCCAATGAAATTATTCCCATCAAAAATGAAATAATTCCCAAACTTGCAAAATGAAATAACTACCAAAGGGTAAAATGAAATTACTCTCAATAATCGGCGGTTTCATAATTTTAAAAATATTACTTAGTCCCAAAAAAGCGAAATAACTCCCAGTGAAATAAATCCCAATAGAAATTAAATAATTCCCAATCCGAAGCAATTTATTTATGTAATCTAAAAAAAGGAACTACAAAAGTGAAATTATTCTTCGCTTACCAAAAATTTTTTGCATTGCGGGCCTATAGCGTAGCGCAAAGTTTTACTTCTCTGGAATGTGTCAAAAACTTTTTTTGCAAAATATAAATTTTTTCCATAATGGGCCCTTTTTTAATTTTTTTTTGATAAAAAGAAAGCTTTCTGTTTTTCTATAGCGAACGAGTGCTTTGAGTGGACGTTTTACATGTATTTTGTTTTTGTCACAATAACAAAACACATGTTAAATTTCTACTCAAAGTACTCGCTCGCTACAGAAAAACAGCATATAAGTATTTTCCTTTAAGACCTATTTTATCGCTTAGTGGGATGTGAGTGGGATATTTATCAAAATAAATATTTTTAATATTTTTTTTTTGCTATAAAGAAAGCTTAGGTCTATTCCTTTAAGATGGTTTTGGTCGCTTAGTGGGATGCGAGTGGGATATATGTATATCAAAATAAATTTTTTTAAATAAAGGTCCCATTTTGAAAAAAGTTAGATTTTGCAAAAAAAAGTCAAAAATTGTATGTCTTGAGTTACAAAATATTTATTTTGATAGATATCCCACTCGCATTCCACTAAGCGACCAAATAGGTCTTCAAGAACAATTTCTAAGCTTTATTTTAAAAACAAATCAAAAAAGTTTTTGATTTCAGAAAAAAATATTCAATTTTTTTTAAATATTTTTTTCGAAAGATTGAAGAAAGAGCTAATTGTGACACATTTTGCTAATGGATAAGAAAAAAAACCTGCTTGGCCAAAATGTCAAATTTTGACCCCCTCTAACTCAGAGAGTTCTCGACCGATCTTGTTGAAAAATTGTATCTGAATTACTATCCAATAGAACTAACCTTGGTGCAAATTTCATCGGAAGACATCGCTTTCAAGATATATAGATATGGATTTCAATATGATTGGTACAAAACAAAAGTAAAGAAATGCGAAAAAGTTCTTAAATTAAAACAAAGGTACAAACTATTATTATAATTTATATATTTATTTTCTGACGGAATAATTAATATTAATATCTCTTACGAGGTATTATGATATTTTTTAATCACTTTTTTCTTCAGGTTAATAGTTACTTATCTTTTATTTTCAGACATCAAACCGCACTCCGATGATTTTTTCATACCTAAGGACCTTTTTACACCCATTACATGTTTCTTAACATTTAATTTATTTGCTATGTTAGGAAGTTTAACAACATCTTGGATTCAATGGCCTAAACCAAATTTACTATGTATACCTGTTCTTCTTCGTGCTATGTTTATACCGCTATTTATGTTTTGCAATTATTTACCAAAAAGTACAATGAGATCGCTTCCGGTATTAATTACTAACGAATGGGTTTACTGGCTCATAGCAATCGTCATGTCTTTCACTTCAGGTTATTTAAGGTAACATTTGTTGAAAAGCTTTAATAAACTAAATATGCATTATAATTCAAATTTTATTTCAGTTCTTTGGGTATGATGTATGCTCCTCAGACAGTGTTACCGAAATATCAAATTACAACAGGAATGTTTGCTGCCGCAATGTTGATAACAGGCATTTTTTCAGGAATTCTATTCTCCTTCATTTTACCTTCATTTGTTTAATTTATTAAAAAATGTTGTGTGTATAAACACTTCAATTAAATAATAAGCAATAAAGAAATAAAAGATGTTAATTATATAGTCGTCGGTGAGCGAAACGAATGTGTTTATTTGTTTACCTCAGCATTTTGTTAGTTTCAGGATTTTGATGGTGACAATCCTTTAACGCGAAAATATTCTTTAAAAAATAACACAATCAAATTCAATTAATCACACATGGCAAATATTTGGAAAAAAAGACATAACCACTAAATAAAATATATTTTAATTATTATATTTATTTCAAAAACTCCTGTGGGATATCTGTCAAAATAAATATTTTGTAACTCAAGACATATGTCCATTTTTTTTTTTGCAAAATCAATTTTTTTTTCCAAAATGGGCCCTTTTTTAATTTTTTTTTGATCAAAAGAAAGCTTAATGTGCTGTTTTTCTATAGCGAACGAGTGCTTTGAGTGAATGTTTTACATGTATTTTGTTACAATAACATGTTAAATTTCTACTCAAATTACTAGCTCGCTATAGAAAAACAGCACATAAGTATTTTCCTTTAAGACCTATTTTGTCGCTTAGTGGGATGTGAGTGGTATATTTATCAAAATAAATATTTTGTAACTCAAGACATCCTTTTTTTATTTTTTTTTTTTTGCAAAATCGAAATTTTTTTCCAAAATAGGTCCTTTTTTTAATTTTTTTTGCTCAAAAGAAAGCTTAGTTGTTTTTCTTTATGTCGTATTTGGTCGCTTAGTGGAATGGGAGTGGAATAAATATCAAAATCAATGTTTTGTAACTCAAGATATACAATTTTGGATTGTTTTTGGCAAAATCAAAAACTTTTTTGACTTTTAAAATGGGCCTTTTTTAATATTTTTTTTTGCTATAAAGAAAGCTTAGGTCTATTCCTTTAAGATGGGTTTGGTCGCTTAGTGGGATGCGAGTGGGATATATGTATATCAAAAGAAATTTTTTTAAAAAAAGGTTCCATTTTGAAAAAAAAAGTTAGATTTTGCAAAAAAAAAAAGTCAAAAATTGTATGTCTTGAGTTACAAAATATTTATTTTGATAGATATCCCACTCGCATCCCACTATGCGGTCAAAAGGGTCTTCAAGGAAAATATCTAAGCCTTTGTTAAAAAAGGGTCCATTTTGAAAAAAAAAAAAATTTATTTTTTTTTTGCAAAATCGAAATTTTTTCCAAAATGGGCCCTTTTTTAATTTTTTTTTTTGATCAAGAGACAGCTTAATGTGCTTTTTTTCTATAGCGAACGAGTGCTTTGAGTGGATGTTTTACATGTATTTTGTTACAACTATAGCGAGCTGTTAAATTTCTACTCAAATAACTAGCTCGCTATAGAAAAACAGCACATACGTTTTTTCCTTTAAGACCTATTTTGTCGCTTAGTGGGATGTGACAAGATATACATTTTTTTATTTTTTTTTTAGCAAAATTGAATTTTTTTTCCAAAATGGGCCCTTTTTTATTTTTTTTTTGATCAAAAGAAAGCTTAATGTGCTGTTTTTCTATAGCGAACGAGTGCTTTGAGTGAATGTTTTACATGTATTTTGTTACAATAACATGTTAAATTTCTACTCAAATTACTAGCTCGCTATAGAAAAACAGCACATAAGTATTTTCCTTTAAGACCTATTTTGTCCCTTAGTGGGATGTGAGTGGTATATTTATCAAAATAAATATTTTGTAACTCAAGACATCCTTTTTTTATTTTTTTTTTTTGCAAAATCGAAATTTTTTTCCAAAATAGGTCCTTTTTTAATTTTTTTTTGCTCAAAAGAAAGCTTAGTTGTTTTTCTTTATGTCGTATTTGGTCGCTTAGTGGAATGGGAGTGGAATAAATATCAAAATCAATGTTTTGTAACTCAAGATATACAATTTTGGATTGTTTTTGGCAAAATCAAAAACTTTTTTGACTTTTAAAATGGGCCTTTTTTAATATTTTTTTTTGCTATAAAGAAAGCTTAGGTCTATTCCTTTAAGATGGGTTTGGTCGCTTAGTGGGATGCGAGTGGGATATATGTATATCAAAAGAAATTTTTTTAAAAAAAGGTTCCATTTTGAAAAAAAAGTTAGATTTTGCAAAAAAAAAAAGTCAAAAATTGTATGTCTTGAGTTACAAAATATTTATTTTGATAGATATCCCACTCGCATCCCACTATGCGGTCAAAAGGGTCTTCAAGAAAATATCTAAGCCTTTGTTAAAAAAGGGTCCATTTTGAAAAAAAAAAAATTTTATTTTTTTTTTGCAAAATCGAAATTTTTTTCCAAAATGGGCCCTTTTTTAATTTTTTTTTTTTTTTGATCAAGAGACAGTTTAATGTGCTTTTTTTCTATAGCGAACGAGTGCTTTGAGTGGATGTTTTACATGTATTTTGTTACAACTATAGCGAGCTGTTAAATTTCTACTGAAATAACTAGCTCGCTATAGAAAAACAGCACATAAGTTTTTTCCTTTAAGACCTATTTTGTCGCTTAGTGGGATGTGACAAGACATACATTTTTTTATTTTTTTTTTAGCAAAATTGAATTTTTTTTCCAAAATGGGCCCTTTTTTAATTTTTTTTTGCTCAAAAGAAAGCATAGTTGTTTTCCTTTATGTCCTATTTGGTCGCTTATTGGAATGGGAGTGTAATAAATATCAAAAATAATGTTTTGTAACTCAAGATATACAATTTTTGATTGTTTTTGGCAAAATCAAAAACTTTTTTGACTTTTAAAATGGGCCCTTTTTTAATATTTTTTTTGCTATAAAGAAAGCTTAGATCTATTCCTTTAAGACAACTGGGAGAACGTTGCTCGTAACGATTCTGTGAGAAAATCACATTAAGGCATTGTTCAGCTTTTACAGAATGTGTACGGAAAGATATTTTCAAATTGTTTTGGGAGATGTCCTGGGAACAAAAGCGTGTTTATATGTTACCAGCCTTGTTAGCTTCATAGAAAAGAAAAGATGTTCTGAAAATACGATACGATCTAAATCAATATTATATTTTTTGAGAATTGATTCAAACCGTTAACAAGTATGCCGTAACATGTTTCTCTCAACATTGGGATTAAACGAGAAAATGGTTTGTAATTGGGTTAATAATAGTGATAAGCACGGCACACAAATTAGTTCCGAAAAAGCTTCAAACCTGCGCATCCAATCTAAACGAAACACAGTGACTGGTCAGCGCAATAAAAAAAAAGTGACTTTTTAAAGAAATGGCTAGGCGAGTTCCCAAAAATGTATATAAGTGAAGAATATGAACTTCTTGAACAAAGGACCAAAAAAAAACATTGAAGACATTGTCCCTAGGTACCTTTATAAACAAAGAATTGCAATAAATAAAAAAAATGGGAACACTTACAATATTTAAAAAAGTTTATTCCTTCCGATTCTCACCAATTTTATGATAGTTTGTTTACCTTACAAAATGTGATACTTATTTTTATTTCACTATATTTTTCGTTTGTCCTTAATTGTATAGCGATATATAAAATCACTTAATTCTAATAATTATAATGTATGTAATTTTTTGCATAATAAATTTGTTGTATATTTTTTCTTTAGTTTTTACAAATTTATATTTCTATCTTATAACACAGCAATTATTGGACTTGAACGGGACCATATACATATGAAACCTTATGTCATATATAGTAGAACTGCGTTTTTAGTTTTTCACACATTTTACATTTTTTGGCACCAAAGTTAACAGCATTTTGAAAAACAAATTCGCTTAATGAACATAAAACTTTTAAGACGGAAATAGAAGACTTTTTAAAAACAACAGTTAGCTATTTAGAAAATCGTTACGACTTTGACTCCTCTTTTTTAAAAAGTATAATTTTTAAATTTATAAAATGCATTATTTTCTTGGGAAGATTTACAAAAAGCTTGAAATATCTGAAGAAATAGATAACGATAAACTATGTATCGATTACGGCTCCTAAACAAATATCAAGAGATTTGTCAATTGATATGGTTCTATTTTATTTATCAGATGTGAAAATAATGAATTAGAGAATTTTAGAAATGCTATATGTTGCGTATTTTCAATATCAGTAAGCAACACTTTTTGTGAAAGAGTTTTTCCTATTTTAAACAATCATTATACTAAAGAAAAAAAACCGAATGTCATTGGACCTGGTTTGAGCTGAAATATTAATACAAACAAATTTAGAGGAATCTTGTACAGATTTTCAAAATTGTTTACAAAGTTTTGGAATTGGCCAAATCCGTAAGCTCAAAAACGAAATAAAATGGCAATGTTTTTAGTATTTAATATATAACTTTTAATTCTTTCGATTTTGCAATCGATATTGTGCCATCGATTTTTCGATAGTTTTTGGCATGAGGAAAAAAATTCTAGTACGACATATAACGATTTCGATGAAATTTGTTGTGTGTGTTTGAGTGGGTCCCTGGATGGTTTCGATCAGTGGTGGCCAACGAGAGACTGCTTAAAATGCGTATGTAGTAGTGAAAAAATAAAAGAGTACACAAATGGAAATGCGTGTACTTTGCACTGAAAAAATTTTATGAAATTGTTTTTGTTTTGAGTTTACTTTGTGTTTTTACTCAGAGCCAGCGTTGCCATTCATAAAATATTTTTCCTACCAAATTTCAGATTAAAAACTACCAAAACATACCAAAACCTACCAAATTTTAAATATTTGTGAAATGCTATTTGGATTCCATTCAAAATTAATAGTTAAATTAAAATTATATTATTGCTGCTATAGCATTACCCTGAGGATGAATATTATTTAATTACACTACAATCATAATTATGTCACATCTAAAAATTGTGTGTGAATCGTTTTATAATTGACCATAAGGCCCATTTCTAGAACTTATTTTAAGGAGCATAAAACTCCTAAAAGTGTTGGTATGCCGACAAAATACAACACAAATAAGTTTAATGGCGATCGGTACATAATTGGTAATAGTAAATTATTGAAATTTTATAAGAAAAATGTTTTTGCTCACTACTTATAACTTCTTTTAACATGACTACACACAATTTAAATAATATGTGTTATAATTTTGAAATATTTAAAATGTGTAAATTAAATGTATAATACGTTAAAAGTTTTAGTATTGCATACGTACACATTTACTTGAATAAACTAAAAATTAAAGATAATTCTGTCTTCATATTTTATAAATAATTTTATTATTTTGGATTAACATAGTTTTTTTGTTAAGTTTTTTGTTAATTTGTTCTTAAAAATACATATTCAAAAAACCTACCAAAATGCGACAAAAATCGGAACAAACCAACCAAACTACCAATAGTCAATTTGTTAACTCAAAACTACCAATTTTGGTCCAATTGGACCAAAGCGGCAACGCTGCTCAGAGCATTCGTATTGCGTATGTATTAGTGAGAATAACATAACTACCCCGGGGTAGTGTTTGGCCACCAACGATTTAGATTCACAATTGACCTATATGGGAACAATGGGCATGGAACCTCCCATACAAAGTAAAAATTTATTATTGCACATGTGGAGTACTATTATAGTAGAAGTCTTCAAACTTTGTGTGTCCTATGGCAGAACAACGTTTGCCGGGACAGCTAGTATATATATTAGAGTGCTCCAAAAAAATAAAATTGCGAATTTTGACTGTCCCCCCCTCTAGAATGGTTCTATGTATTGTAGAAACTCGTTGTGTAAAATATTAGGATAATATGATAATGTTAACTGGTGCCGCAACGACGCTGAAGTTTTGAGGTGCATTTATAAGGGGAAAAAATTTAATTTTTTCAGTTTTTGTAAAAATGTTAGCATTAAATAATTACTTTTGCCATTTAATTTAAAAGAATCGAAATGTACACGTAATTGTCGTTCTAATAAGATATAAAAGACAAAAATTGGTTAAAAAATGTTAAAGTTATTAAAAAATCGCCAGGCCATTAACGTGTCTCAGGCCACTTGAACAAGAAATGTAGAAACAAAATTAACATATTTTGATAAATATTATAACAAAAGTACATTTTTACTTAAAATATATCTATATTTACTTGTATATGAGTTTTTGTCTTCGTAGGATACCTTTAACCTATTCGGAGGTATGACCAAACAAATTTAATTTTTTTAAAGGCAGTTTCAAAACTCCAATTTCAAATTTTTAAAAATTTTGTTAAACAAATTTAAAAATTTTTTGATCATAAAAATATTGTTACGAAAAATCGCGTAACAGCAGACGGCATATCAACAGATGAGGATAAAATACGAGCCGTAAAGGACTGGCCTAGTCCGAGAAATCTTCACGAATTGCGCAGTTTTCTAGGCCTTTGCACGTACTACCGACGATTTGTACCGAATTTTGCCAGTGTTGCCGCAAGCCTACATGAGCTAACGCAGAAGTCGCGAGCGTTCCTGTGGAGTGAATCTCAAGAACAGGCATTCCTTCAGTTAAAGGAATTGTTGTGTACAGCACCAATTTTGGCATATCCCATCCCAGGGGCGAAGTTTGTGCTAGACAGCGATGCGAGTGAATACGGAATAGGCGGTGTGCTTTCGCAGGTGATCAACGGGACGGAAAAGGTCATTGGCTACTACAGCCGAATACTTTCCAAGCCTGAGAGAAATTACTGCGTAACGCGACGTGAACTCCTAGCAGTATTAGAGTGTGTGAAGCATTTCCACAAGTATTTGTATGGTCAGCACTTCCAACTGAGAACCGATCATTCTGTCCTCAGGTGGTTGTTGCAATTTAAACAACCTTAAGGGCAACTGGCTCGTTGGATTGAGCGGCTTCAGAGCTATGACTTTAGCATCGAGCACCGGAAGGGTTTGAAACACGGCAATGCGGACGCGCTCTCAAGACGGCCTTGCAACGTGGAATGCAAGCATTGCGCAAAAGCCGAGAGAAAGGAATGTGTCATTGACGTTCGACTAATGCATATAGAGTCCAGTGCAGATTGGTCTGTATCGCAGAGAAATGACCCCATACTGTCAAAAATAATATCGGCAAAAGAAGAAGGC
The DNA here is from genome assembly GCF_958450345.1 of Calliphora vicina. Classification (NCBI taxonomy): domain Eukaryota; kingdom Metazoa; phylum Arthropoda; class Insecta; order Diptera; family Calliphoridae; genus Calliphora; species Calliphora vicina. Next base: position 76,152,263 of record NC_088780.1, read on the forward strand.
AGAAGACCAGCCCGCAATGAAATATCGGCCGAAAGTCCTCTGATGAAATCATATTGGGCCCTATGGAATAGTCTACAATTGTTAAATGGCTGCTTATACCGAAAGTGCTGACGGTAAAATAGTGACAAATCTAATTGTTGTACCATCCTCTAAAATAAACGAAGTAATGAAAGAGTTTCATGACGGGACCAGTGGTGTCATCTTGTTGTGACAAAAACCTTAGAGAAGCTAAAACAACGCTTTTATTGGGTGGGTTGTCAGCAAGCAGTAGCCGATTGGGTAGCCAATTGTCCACAATGCATAGCAGCGAAGGGCCCAGTAAGAAGAAGTCGTGGACAACTTCAGCAGTATAACTCAGGTGCGCCATTCGAGCGGATTGCGATGGATGTAGCAGGCCCTTTCCCTGTCAGTGATGCTGGAAACCGTTACGTTCTAGTGGTTATGGATTATTTCAGCAAATGGCCAGAGGTATATGCAATACCCAATCAGGAAGCTAAAACGGTTATAAGCGTATTTGTCAACAACTGGGTGTGTCGATATGGTGTTCCACTGGAGTTGCACTCGGATCAGGGTAGAAATTTTGAATCCGCCGTATTCAAGGAAATGTGCGACTTATACGGAATAAGAAAAACCAGAACAACGCCACTGCATCCTCAATCTGATGGCATGGTCGAAAGATTCAATCGCACCCTGGTGGAATATTTAAGAAAAGTGGTCAGTGCACACCAGAAGGACTGGGATGAACACATACCAAAATTTCTATTGGCATACAGGACAGCTGTTCATGACTCAACCTCTCGAACACCTGCAAAAATTGTCTTCGGGACAGAACTCAAGTTACCTGGTGATTTAGAATTCGGTATTAAGCCCTCATCAAATAATGAAAACACTTCCCAAGAGCAAGATGACTTTAACGAACTTCAAGAATTCGTACGCAGACGAATAAAAATGACCAGCGACAAAATGAAAGCCAGATACGATCGAGCAGCGAATTCTGAGGGATTTAATGAAGGCCAACTTGTACTGCTGTATAACCCACAACGCAAGAAAGGACTGTCTTCCAAACTACAAACCCATTGGGATGGACCATACAAGGTGATTAAGAAATTAAACGACGTGGTGTACAGAATACAGAAAGAAAAGAGCCCGAGATCTAAAATGAAGGTCGTACATCTAGAACGACTAGCTGCCTATGGGAGAAGTGAATCTATGCCTATTCGGGACGAACAGGCTTAAGCGGGGGGCAGTGTTACGAAATTGTACTTGAATTCAAATATAACGATTTTAACGGCTGATTTAAAAGTAGCATAATGCTTTCAAATAACAGTGCTGTAAAACTGTAACATATCTGTGGGCATTATTAAATAAAAGCTTTCAGTTGATTTGATTGTAAGTTGGTCGATTTCGAATATTCAGTTAAAGAACATTGTAGAAAGTACACGACAGATGGCGTATGATCTAGAATATTCGAACTTTGACAGTTAAAGAGCAATCTAGAGTGCAGATGGCAGTGTTATAAATAGTGGCAGAGGTTGCAGTCGTTAGTGAGTTTATCAGAGACGCTTTTCGAATAAACATCAACTAGTGCCTTAAAGTGTGTTGTGTTTTTTTTCAAGTAAATTCGTGTACATTATAAATTGTGTCTTTATTTCTGCGAATATGAAACGGGTTAACGTTTTCCGATTTTAGTAAAACTTTCAGACTATATTTAGAATTACCTGGAATATAATATTCTGAATAGCTTTTGCTTAAAAATCATAACAGTAAAGAAATTCGGCTCATTTGTCAAAATATGGCCAAAAAAATAGTTTTTCTTGAAAATCTCAAAATTTAAATCGCAGGTACGGAAAAACTATAGGAGGTATTTTCATACTTTTTTCATATTTTTATTCCCTATTATGTTCTCAATAAATCCCAATGTGATGATCAAAAAATTTTGAAATTTGTTTAACAAAATTTTTAAAAATTTGAAATTGGAGTTTTGAAACTGCCTTTAAAAAAATTAAATTTGTTTGGTCATACCTCCGAATAGGTTAACGGTATCAACGAAGACAAAAACTCATATACAAGTAAATATGGATATATTTTAAGTAAAAATGTACTTTTATTATAATATTTATCAAAATATGTTAATTTTGTTTCTACATTTCTTGTTCTAGTGGCCTGAAACACGTTAATGGCCTGGCGATTTTTTAATAACTTTAACATTTTTTAACCAATTATTGTCTTTTATATCTTATTAGAACGACAATTACGTGTACATTTCGATTCTTTTAAATTAAATTGCAAAAGTAATTATTTAATGCCAAAATTTTTACAAAATTTGAAAAAATTGCATTTTTCCCCTTGTAATTGCACCTCAAAACTTCAGCGTCGTTGCGGCACCAGTTAGCGTTATCCTATCATCCTAATATTTTACACAACGAGTTTCTACAATACATAGAACCATTCTAGAGGGGGACGGCCTGTACCTACAAAATTTTTTTCGTCCATACAATCTTGGAGCACTCTAATACATAGCTGTTAAATAATGATTACTAATCATAATCTATATATATAAAAGAGTAACGTTACTGACTGACTGACTGACTGACTGATTCATCATCGCACAGCCCAAACGGCTGAAGCTAGAATCACGAAATTTTAACTGTGGGTTCCTCCCTCTCCAAAACGATCCGATAAGAAGGGATTTTTGGAAATTCGAACGTTTAGGGGGTAAAAAAGGGTAAAAACGGGTAAATTCGGTAACCTTATATCTTCAAAACTAATAAAGATACAAAAAAACTTAAAATAGCATGTTACTCCATTTAAAAAATAAGCTGACAGGTGTTTCGTACTTTTTGGAAATTCGAAACTTTTAGGGGAGAAAACGGGTAAAAACTGTATTTTGGTACTTTTTTTGCACCCTATGTATCTTTTAAACCAATAAACATAGAAACAAATTTTAAATCGTATTCTTTAATTAACAAAAAATAAAAAATATAAGTTTGGTACTTTTTGGAAATTCGAACCTTTAAGGGATAAAAATTGTGTTAATTTTTGGTACTTTTTCATAAAATATGTTTTTCTATAATTTGACATAGACATACGAATATTTTATTATGAGCTCCCACCACGTTACAGAAATTTATTTGAATGAAATTGTACCACCTCAATGGGGATAAAAAAGGTACCAAAAAGGGGATAAAATCGGGAAAATATATTATATTTGAAATTATTAAGCCAATTTTGATAATTTTTTTTAACGTTGGTTCCTGGATTCATACAAAAATTAACTAACAGCGTGTTATTTGCAACTCGAGTACCAAGGTGTATATTGGGCCAAATCCGGGTAAACAGTTTGGTACTTTTTTTAAAACATATTTATTCTTGGGCACATTAACACAGATTTTAATATTTTGATACATGCCTATAGCATAAACAATTTTGGCAAAATGGAATATTTTTAAATTTCAAACTTGAGGGGTGTTCAAGTAAGAAAAGGGAAATTGGTACTTTTCTCCTAATGGTACTTTTTTAAAATTTTAAATTATTTCAGTTATCGACATTAAAGTTAGCTGATATTTATTTGAGTGAAGTTAGTGTTAGGAATAGGGGATAATATTTAGGTACCAAAATGTGTGAACTGAACTATAGGTACTTTTTTGTTCATCTAATGGTACTTTTTTGAAATTTCTATAATAATGGACTTAGAAACATGAAATTAAACATATATGGTCCTAAGTGAGTGAGATTCTAGCGGGGGACTTTTTGGTACTTTTTCTTTATTGGAATGGTACTTTTTGTAATTTCTTCACCAATGAACCTAGAAACATGAAATAAAGCTTATATATAAACCGAGTGAGTGGAAAACCACAAGTGTGGGTTTTTTTGGTACTTTTTCTATATTCTAATGGTACTTTTTTGAATTTTCTATAACTATGGACTTAGAAACATGAAATTAAGCATATATGGTCATAAGTGAGTGAGAATTCTAGGGGGAGACTTTTTGGTACTTTTTCTTTATTCTAATGGTACTTTTTGAATTTTCTATAACTATGGACTTAGAAACATGAAATTAAACATATATGGTCCTAAGTAAGTGAGAATTCTATGGGGAGACTTTGTGGTACTTTTTCTTTATTCGATTGGTACTTTTTGTAATTTCTTCACCAATGAACCTAGAAACATGAAATAAAGCTTATATGGAACCGAGTGAGTGGGAAACTACAAGTGGGTTGTTTTTGGTACTTTTTCTATATTCTAATGGTACTTTTTGAATTTTCTATAATATAATGGACCTAAATATGAAACTAAGCGTATATGGTCATAAGTGATTGAAAATTCAAGCGGATACCTCATGGTACCTTTTGTTTATTCTAATGGTACTTTTTTTTAATTTTCTATAGCAATGGACTTAAAAACATGAAATTAAGCATACATGGTCCTAAGTGAGTTAGAATTCTAGGGGAGACTTTTTGGTACTTTTTCTTTATTCGAATGGTACTTTTTGTAATTTCTTCACCAATGAACCTTGAAATATAAAATAAAGGTTATATGGACCAGAGTGAGTGGGAATCCGCAAGTGTATACTTTGGATACCCCACCACAAGTGGGGGATTTTTCGTACATTTTATATATTCTAATGGTACTTTTATTGAATTTCCTATAATAATGGACCTAGACTTTCCAAAAAATCGAAGAATTTCAAAACCGAGGTTTCGGTTTTAAAAAATTAAAAACCGATCGGTTTCGGTTTTGTGATAATTTATTAAATCTTAAGTATTATAGAAACAAAATTAGTTGATAATATAGGAAATGATATACAAATCTAAAATTCAAGCTTGACGGGTTATGGTTTAGTGAATGCGAATTTAAAAGTGATAATCAATGGTACTATTTCCTTATTGCAATGGTACTTTTTGAATATTTTATAATAATAAACATAAAAATTTAAAATTAGGAACACATTTTGCATTTTCTATAATAATGGACCCAGAAATATGAAATTAGACATTTACAATTAGATTCACAAAGTGAGACTTGATAGTACTATTTCTTTCTTCTAATTGGGGTGGCGAAGCGCACCGGGTCAGCTAGTAATTACTAATTAGATTATTTTTTTTCAAAAGGTGAAGTAATGATTAAATTACGATTATATTCAGATTCGCACGATTATTAATTGATTACGATTACAAATAATCAAGATTACTTGCGATTACGAGAAAATAATCAAAAGTAATCAAAAAATAATCGACTATTTTCAAAGATTACTTTTGATTATTTTAGATTATTTTCCAAAAATTTAGCATTTACATCATTTTATTTTGAAAAATTTGCATTTAAAACGTGAAAAAATAAAAAAAGTAATAGGCCGCCAACATTCGGACTCGAACCGGGATTTCTAAAGCGATAGAGCAAGACACATACATTTGACCTATCGAAATAATTCGTATTGTCAGAGTTATATTGTGGAATTTTATGGGGATAATTTTTGTGGAAGATCTTAATCCTCTATCTCTTCCGTTAGCAAGTTGTTTTGATTTTATTCAGAATTTTATAGCAAAACTAGCTTATATTTTTAAAAAAATTCAGCACTCCATAGGCTCACCATTCTTACCATTTCAACAGAGTTTGTCATTTATATATAGATGTTGAGCGAAACGTGTAATGTTAACCAATTAAATCACACAGAAAACAGTTCGGTTGGAAATCGTTTACAATTGTTAATATTTAATTAAAAGGACTAAAAGTTTATTACAACTATGGAAAATGTATTAATTCAACATATTTTCCATATTTACAGCTAAAAATATACATTTGTAATTGTATTACGATTCCAACAATTGTTAAATTGATTTGTGTGAGATTAAAATAAATTGAAGTTATTCGGTAACTTCAACCGATGTGAATTCGGGTTTTAATAGTAAATATGGTGGTTACAATCAAATTCTCGGTTGTATTAAAATATTTTCTCCTAAAAGTATGCTTTTTGACTTTTTTTTTCCAAAATGGACTCTTTTTTTATTAATTTTTTTTCTCAAAAGAAAGCTTAGGTCTTTTCCTTTAAAACCTTTTTGGTCGCTTAGTGGGATGCGAGTGGGATATCTATCAAAATAAATGTTTTGTAACTCAAGACAAAGGTTTTTAAATTTGCACTATTTTAATTTTTTCATATTTGTGTGTAAACCTTAAAAATTAAACTTACGCAGAGAAACTAGACACATTAGCCTTTCGGATGGTATGTAACATACCCAACTAAAATTTCATAGCCTCGATACTGTAATACCCATAATATGTTAACCTCGGGAATAAAAATCACTTTTTTTCTATGGAAATGTTGAATAATTTAATTTTGTTATTTATTTGTAATAATAATTAATTTAATATATAATAATAATAATAATAAAAAGATGAATAATTTAGTAAAATTTAATCTTAATCACAATAGATCAATTTATATAATAACTATTTTTACACTTAATTTATGAAGTTTTTAAATTTTCAAATATCCATACTTTTATCCTCCTTATTTGTCACCTTTATTAGCTGATTTTTTTTTGTCAATCCTTTCTTGGCGTTATTAGATTCAGCTACTGATTTCGCTGCTGGCTTCTTTTTTGGCTTTGGAAAGAAATCGCATTGAGTAGATGCAGAAAACTTTTTTAATTTGAGTCTTCCATCGACAAGCGGTATGAAAGCATGGTATTGAGCAGTGCCATCGATTGTTACCGCAGCATCGAATCTGCTCTTTAGTGTTTTCAATGTTTCCTCATGATCCTCTTTGCTACTAAAAACTATTTTAGTTTCTTTACAATAATTCTTTGCCCAATGGAATAAAGCAGTCGCATCTAAGATGCGATCTTGATGAGAGCACTGGAGGCTATACTTCGCTGCATTTCTTTTGAGGTTTGCTCCAATACCATCACATGCTCCTTTACCATGAGTAGTAGGATGAAAATGCCACTCAGCTGGCATTCCAAAATCTTTTTCATGAGCTGTAAGATTTGCGAAGCTACTTTTGTTTTTAAAATGTTGACGAGCTCCGTCCGAAACGTAGTATACCTTTTCTACTGTAAATTTTGATTTTAGATAATTTAGTATTATCTTCTGGTACTCATAAACTGCAACGGTGTCATGTTTTAAATCGTCGGATATGATTGCCATACTTTTGTGTTCCAGGTTTTCTTCTTTCATGTAGTAAATAACTACTGTGAATATAGTTGGTTCGTCGTTATTGAAGTGGAATGCTTGTATGGAATCCTGAAGAACATATTTATAGTTCTCTGCGAAATCAAATGAAATAATGAATTCACCAGACTTCAAATGTGTTTTCAAGTCCTTGAAGAATGACCACTGCTCTTTGACTAAAAAGTCATGGGTTCTCAAATTTAGCAATCCTCTACACAATTCATCCACAAAATCATCCACATTTAAAATTATGGTTTTCAGTGTGCATCTTTCAGTCTGAAGCCAAGATTCAAATTTTAACTCCTCAATACATTCTCGATCAAAAGAGTTGATTAAATTTTCTTTGATGGATGTGGTTTCCGGGCAATTCGAACATTCACCTAAGTGGCAAGAAGTTGTAGCATTAAGGCACATAGTCAATTTAAGGCAATCGCGGTAATGGTGTAAATCTTCTGATGAATCATCTTTTAAGTAATTTAAGTTGATTTCCTTCAACATTCCTTCAACAACAATTTAACATTTTCATGGTAAATACAAACACATACTGTGTGAGTTCCGCTGCTTCCTGCCAAAATGCAATGTTTTGGCCTCAGTTGTGTAAATTTTGTGAATCCAATTTTGACATCCTCGTATTCAGATTGAAATGTTGCGAATAATTCATTCAGGTTACAGAGAACCATTCTCTTCTGCATTTGAACTTTCTTGCCATCGATTCGTACAGACATCCAGTCTTTCATCCCTGGCATCAGGCGACTCATATCATCTCGCTGATAAAACTGAGTTATTAGAGATTTAGTATCGCACTCCAAAGTTTTTCCCTTCTTTTTGTTTGGGAGTGTGAGAATCCCATGCTCAGCAACCAATTGTTTAGCAATTCTTGCTTTTCGTTGAGACGTTCCAAACTCAGTCATTGTTTTTGCAGAACTCCATGTTCTTGGAGCAAGCGTGAGAAGTTGAATTCTTTCAGCTTCACTCTGTGACGTTTTGTATTTCTCTTTTATTTGTTCAAGAACTTCTACTGCATCCTTATGGTATTGGTTTCGACACTCATTCGTTGAATTTGAAAAGTTAGAATAACCATCATCATCAACAGTTCTGTCTTCATTCTCGGAATTACTTTTGTCTTCATCTGGAATAACTTCAACGCAAGGCTCATTACTATTCAAATTCGGTAATTCGTTCAACTTTCCGAGCTCTTTCCTGCATGATCCACAAATTTTCAATCGTTTTGACAGCGTAGGGAATTTTTTTAATAAGCCGTCGGAAATATTTCGCATATCTGATGAGCTGTGCTTCATTTTGTTAAAGGGATTAAAACAAAAAGACGAATAAATTTCATTTTCAACCTTAGCCTTTTTAGAAGTCGTAGACATTTTGAATTTTGTAAGTATTTATGTAAATAACACACGTCTTAACTTTAACGCTGTTTCAAAAAAACTGATTTCCGTATGTCTTCAGAATGACAATAAATAGTTTTTTAAGATCATATAGGTAGTACGTTTTAATGAATGAGTCTAAAATCTTTTATTAGGGTCAAGAAGGGCTTACATACTAAAGTACCTAGTTTAACCAAATGTTACAAATAATAATAAAAATAAACCACCATATAAATAACCTACCTGTCAACTTCTACCTCTCCACCCACTTCTTAAAGTCAAATGTCATAAAATAATAAATAAACTGGTACTTCGGAGAAGGGCCATAAAATATTTCCACTTGATTCCAAAGATTTGTTTCTGGGGCACCTGATATTTTAACAATGAAAATCACGTGCGCTGAAAACTACCTCTAGGATTGACTAAAAAAGCCGCAAGATACAAAACTCAAATTTTGGGGGTGGAAAATTAATAGCGGTCGGCCTCATATTGCACCCCTCCAGTGGCTATTATCGGTCAGTTGTTGTGGTTTTTATTTTTAAGGTTTTAGAAACACTTACACACAAATATGAAAAAAATCAATTTAAAAACATTTGTCTTGAGTTACAAAACATTTATTTTGTAACTCACTCGCATCCCACTAAGCGACCAAAAAGGTTTTAAAGGAAAAGACCTAAGCTTTCTTTTGAGAAAAAAAATTAATAAAAAAAGAGTCCATTTTGGAAAAAAAAAAGTCAAAAAGGTTTTTGATTTTTCAAAAAAAAGTAAAAAATTGTATGTCTTGAGTTACAAAACATTTTTTTTATAGATATCCCACTCGCATCCCACTAAGCGACAAAAAGGGTGTTAAAGGAAAACACATAAAAAAATTAAAAAATGGGTCCATTTTTTTAAAAAAAGTCAACAAAGTTTTTGATTTTGTAAAAAAATTCAAAAATTTTAAATCTTGAGTTACAAAATATTTTTTTTGATAGATATCCCACTCGCATCCCACTAAGCGACCATATAGGTCGCTTAGGAAAAGACCTAAGCTTTCTTAAAAAAAATAAAAAGGGCCATTTTGAAAAAAAAAGTCAAAAATATTTTTGATTTAAAAAAAAAAATCAAAAATATTTTATTAAATTTTTTTAATTTTTTTTTCTCGAAAGATTGCATAAATAGCTGTCTAAACTATTTGGGACACATTTTGCTAAGAACAATAGGTAATAAGTTATATGGATAAAAAAAAAACACCTGTTTGGCCAAAGGTCAAATTTTGACCTCCTATAACTCAGAGAGTTCTTGACCGATCTTGTTGAAAAATGGAATTACTATCCAATAGAACTAACATTGGTGCAAATTTCATCGCGATCGGAAGACATCGATTTCAAAAGTTGGTTCACTTGACGTGAAATGCCCCATATATGTAAATGCAAAAAAGGCACAGGTATAAGTACAACATGAGCAATAGGAAATTAACTGCAACAACATCAACTTATATACACAAGTAGGTAATTATTATATAAAATTACTGTATGTGTGTAACTGCAGTATAAATGCATAATGCAACAACAATTTATGTAAAAATCATAAACGAATACATAAATAGGTTCAATCGTGATCGTGATTGATTTTGTAGCAGGAGAAAAAAGGATAAAGAGGAATGATAGAAAATGTAAGAATCAACAAAAGAAAGGATAAGAGTTAAAAAGGGATAGAAAATGCAACAACCAGATTATGGAAAGACACATGCATGAAAGCAAGAATAATTTACCACTACAAATGAATACAAAGAGGTTATAAATAACAGGAGATACGAAATTTAAGAAAGTTCCTGAAAATATAATTCTGCTATGGAGAAAATTTTACTGTATACAAATATCAAGTGAGAGCGTAAATGATCGACTTTGTTTGTGTTTTTAAATCAATGATGTTCATTTCATTGTGCTTTCGCGCTGAGTAACAACACACATATTCTTGTTCTCTTTATGTCTCATTTTTTCAGAAATTCATTAAGCATTGTTGTTGGTTGGTTTTTGGACGAAGCAAAGCAAACACACGCGTTTCAATTACAAATGAACACAAAACAACAAAGTCAGAAATAAATAAAAAATTTTAGAGAATTTCGGTCGTATAATGTGTATTCTTTTATTTCCTTAAAATTTAAATTACATTCATTTAATAAATCGGTTATATCTGGCAAAAATTCTAAATCTAAACATTCTTTATTTTGTTCTTATTTTAAGTGTTTGACATTATGTTTGCTGGGTAGCTCTCTCACCAATACATCTTCATTTATATTTTTGAACATCACTGTTTTAAATGCTCATTCATATGTATCCATTCGTAGTATTTCTAACAGGAGAACAAAAAAACAAATAAGCAACAGAGAACAAATTATGCAACGAAGGCATACAAAATTTTTACATAGGCACGAGTGCAGCAGGAGAAAAAGGAAATACAGCAACAACTACTTAACTACTATAGTAACTATATAACTGAGGTATACCTCAAGTAATTTTGAAATACAACTGTTGTATGTGTGTCCTCTAGCTGCATAAAGCAACAACAACACATTCAAAAAATAGGAACAAATACAAAGCAAAGGAATTTCTAGACATGTGGTGGAGTACAGTTGCAATTACCCTGCCAACAATTACTATCCAAAAAGTGTCCCAAACGTATCATCTTGAAGTGCGGGAAAAACGTGCCACGCATATGATACCTACCAATTCTATCCATTTAGTGTATTATTATATCTAAATTTATGTCTGAAAAGTGTCCAGAGAGAAGATAATGTTTCCAATTCTGCTTCTTGCATTAAAATGGAAATATTTTATTGCATTCCAGTTATGAAAACACTATGCATATACTTATTTACATTAAAAATAAATAAAATAATGATATAACTTAACTTAATATGACTTTAATTAAAAATTACAGTATAAAAAATTATATAAAATACTAGCTGACCCAGTGCGCTTCGCCACCCCAATTAGAAGAAAGAAATAGTAATATTAAGTCTCCTGCACACTCGGGTCCATATAATCTTTATTTCATGTTTCTAAATTCATTGGTGAAGAAATTACTAAAAGTACCATTCGAATAAAGAAATAGTACCAAAAAGTCTACCCCTAGAATCCTAACTCACTTAGGACCACATATGCTTAATTTCATGATTCTAAGTCCATTGTTATAGAAATTTCAAAAAAGTACCATTAGAATATAGAAAAAGTACCAGAAAGTCCACACTTGTGGTTTCCCACTCACTCGGTTCCATATAAGCTTTATTTCAGGTTTCTAGGTTCATTGGTGAAGAAATTACAAAAAGTATCATTTTTTTTTTTTTTTCATAATTTATTTATTGTATCTTCATTATTTAATGAACTAACAATAAGTGGTTCAAATCTTATATCTAATATTATTATTTAATTAGTCCAGCCAGTGCCGGACGAAAAAATTTTGTGTTCATGGTTGTTTTGGTTAAATTGGCATTCTTCCTTCTAGATTAGGTCTGCTGTGTCCCTGCTTCTTAATCGAGTGTGGCCACGGTTATCTAATATGTTGCGGGCCAGCGGGTTTGGGTGAACTTCAAGTTTTTTTAACTATTTTTGTACGTTTTTCGAGATTTCAGTTTTTACAATGGGCACGTTTAGATCTTTGTGTATATTCGCGTTTTTGATATACCAGGGGGCAGCTGTGATCATTCTTAGGAACTTGTTTTGGCGTCTTTGGATTTTTTCTACATTTGACGCTGAGGCCGTGCCCCATAACTGTATGCCATAACACCATATCGGTTTTATGATCATGTTATAAAGTAGAAGTTTACAATCTAAACTAAGCGTGGAGTTTCTGCCAATAAGCCAATTAATTTGAATTGATTTCAATTTCATTTGAGTCAACTTTGCATCTATATGACTTTTCCATGTAAGGCGACGATCGAGATGTATTCCGAGGTATTTCACTTCCGATTGTTGAATTATTGTTTGGTTATTGATATGAATAGGGGGGCATGAGTCTCTACGTAATGTAAATGTAATGTGTGTACATTTTTGCTCGTTGACTTTAATTTTCCATTGTTTTAACCATTTTTCTAATTCAAATATGTGGTTTTGTAAGTAACGAGACGCTTCTTGAGGGTTTTCATGGATGCTTAGAATAGCAGTATCATCAGCAAATGTTGATGTATGAGTGCGATTGTTAGTTGGCATATCAGACGAATACATCAAATATAAAAAAGGTCCCAGGATACTACCTTGGGGGACTCCAGCTTCAATGGGTTGTGCAGTACTTAAAAAGTTTTCCTCTTTAACCTTAAATGTTCGACCAGTTAAGTAGCTTTCCAACAGCTTATGTGTGTTTGCCGGTAAATTTTGACTCAATTTGTATATTAATCCAGCATGCCATACCTTATCAAACGCTTGAGAGATGTCGATGAAGAGTGCAGAACAGTATTTCTTTTCTTCAAACGCTTTTCTCACCATATTTACAAGTCTATGGGTTTGTTCGATAGTACTGTGTTTTCTTCTAAATCCAAATTGATGATTCGGAATACAATTGTTTTCAGTTAACATCGGGTACAACTTGTTCATAAGTATCTTCTCAAATAGCTTTGATATATTAGACAATAGGCTGATGGGTCTGTATGATTCTACTTTTGTGTGATCTTTTCCCGGCTTGGGTATCATGGTAACCAGTGAAACCTTCCATTCTGGAGGATAATATTCAAGTCGTAATATAGCATTAAAAATAAAAAGAATTATTTTTATTGCTATCCGGGGTAGCTCCATAAGCATCTTGTTGCTGATCTTGTCCATACCAGGCGCTTTCTTGGGATTTAAATCAGCAATAGCATTTTCGATCTCTCGAATCTCAAAACGTAGGGGTACGGCTGCTCCAAAATAGGGTGCAACAGGTGGCAACTCAATTGCTTCGTTTGATGTGTTCGGTGTAAATACTTTTTTTAAATGATTAACAAACAGATTCCCTTTTTCAGTATCATTTCTTGCCCAACCACCACTTGAATTTCGCAAGGGGGACTTACATATAACGGGTCTTTTAAGATTTTTTGTTGCTCGCCATAATGAGTAATCCGATTGCGGGGTTGCGTCCAGGCTTTCTAAATATTTATTCAATGATTCCACTTTTCGAAATTCCAAGAGCTTTTTAAGTCTTTTTATACAATCTTTAAGCTTCGATTTTAGTTGGGGGGATCTGTGCAATTGCCACTCTCTTCGAAATCTTCTTTTTTCATTTAAGAGCCGTTCGACATCTGCAGAATTAATTCTATTATATCTGAATTGTCGGGGGGTTTGGGTAGCATGTTGAGCAGCCATTCTGAGATTTATATCGAAATTGATAAGAGAGTGATCGATGTTTTCTGGTGTTCTTAGCGGTATGTTTTCCGAGCAATGTGTACTGAGGTATTTTTTATATTTGAGCCAATTTATTCTTGTACCTGCCATCGCTAAATTACCAGTCGGGGATACAATTTCTAGGGGGCTCAATAAAGTAATAATAGTGGGTGAGTGATCTGAAGATAGTTCCAGCGAGGATTCAATTTGAATCATTTCTCTAGGGATATTTTTCATCACGCTAAAATCAATAACATCCGGTATTTTTCGTGGGTCAGTAGGCCAGTAAGTAGGTTGGCCGCTCGAAAGCACATGCAAACCCATTTTAGAAATTGAGTCGAACAAAACACGACCTTTAGGGGTAATCAGTCGTGATCCCCAGAATGTGTGCTTAGCATTATAATCGCCAGCAGCCAGGAAACGGGGGCCTAGTGATTTAAAAAATCTATTATATTGACTTTCTGTAATTGAGAATCTTGGGGGTGAGTATATCGATGAAATCACTAAGTTTCGATGAAAATCTTCAAGACAGATTGTAGTAGCTTGAAGATAATCTTCGCAAAAATCACACATTAAGTAGTGTTTTATTCGAGCTTGTATTAAAATTGCCGAGACTCCGCATGCTCTACCTCTGGGATCTTTGGTGTCATATATTACATATCCATTTATTCGAAAGGAACTTCTGGACGTCAAATGAGTTTCAGAAACCAGCATTACATCAATTTGTTGGTTTCTCAAAAAATATTCGAGTTCGTTTTTGTGTTGGCGTATGCCGTTTGCATTCCAAAAACATATTCTTAGGCAGTTCATGGTCTGTTAAGCACAGCCTGCAATAACATTGATTGCATCTTAAGCATTTCTTGCATCATGTTACTCATTGAGTTTGTAAAGTTATTTACCGATTGCACAAGAGTTTCTATTGTAGATTCTAGTCGGGTAAAATTGAAAATTGGCGTTTGCTCTCTTACCTCTGGGTTCATATTTTCGTTTTGGAGTTGACGGACTTGCGGCTGAGTTTGGTTGTTTCTAAGTACATTTGCATATGTTACTTTGTTGTCATATGTCTGTTGCAACGGGGGGTAGTTCAAATTGATGTTATTTAATGGCTGAGCGGGGAAAATCTTTGGTTTCTGGCTTTGTGATTTTTTAACAATTGAGTAGACAGGACAACCCCTGTAGTTTGCTGTGTGGTTACCTCCGCAATTGCTGCATTTTTTTATTTTAGGATCATCTCTAGATTTGTTACATTGGGATGTGTTATGCAACTCCCCGCAAATGACACATACTGGTGGCAATTTGCAATATGCCTTGGTGTGTCCATATTCTTGGCAATTCATACATTGAACGGGGCCAAATCGTTTGTGTGGTTCTTCTACCGTAATTTTACGTTGCAATAAGTACTTCAAGTTATATATGGGATGTGTTTCATTTTTTTCAGGTTTATGTCACCGGGTTCAAGTTCAACACGGAAGAGTGGTTGGGGTATTTTTTTTCGCGATTTCTAATATTTATCACATTTTTTGTCTTATAGCCTTTATCTTCTAAGCTTTGCTTTATTTCGAGTGGTTCAACATTACAGTCAATACCCTTTATTACAACTTGTAGACCCTTGCTTCCTTTCAGCTGATAAGTGTAAAAACTTTTCTTTTGAGTTTCAAAATATGTTACAACCTTTCTATAATCGTTTTCACTATTGACCTGTATTTTAGTTTCATGAATCGTGCCTTTCTTGATTGGGATTACGTAAAAAGAGTTCTCTCCTATTAATGAGATCAGGCTCTGAACCAGTGGATTCGAATTATTTTCTCTCAAGTAAATGGGGGGTGGTTTAGTAGAATGGATTTTATTTACTGGTTCATTAGTTTCACATTCCAGAATAGAAAAACGATTTTCATTGTTTAGTCTATGAGGTTCACTATCCTTATATAATTTGGCCAAGGGTGCCGCTTTCGAGGACTTGGGACTTCGTGCCCGTTTTAATACTGTAATATACCGGTCCATTCCAACCTGTATTTGGGATTTATTATCGTTATTTAATGGTTGACTAATCTTGGGTACAGCGCCGCTTAATGGGTTAATTTTATTTGTAGTTAGTGTGGTGGATTTCGTATCTGAAGCTGATATAGCTAGCATACTTTCAGGCATAGATAAAATATTTTTATTTTCTGATTGAATTGAATTTTCTTTTGTTTGACAATCATTAGTTGTTGTCAATGCGGGGGAACAAGAACGAGCGCGGTTAACAGGTTTGGCTGTTAAAAACAAGTTGTCATCTATTCTTCTGTTTGTTTTGTTTATATTTTTTTCGTCTACATTAACTGTAACGTATGCATTTCTGCCGTTTACACTTAACCTTCGCTCACTGTTTTCGTTGAAGAGACTCATTTAAGAGTATTTGTAATTACTTTCGTTAACACTCTTGATCTTTATTTAATAGTCAATGCACAAAAAAAGTTCAAAAAAAGAAAAAATATAAAGAATTTTTTTTACTTATTTGTCTTTTAGTTGTTGTTTTGATTTTTTATTTAATAATATTATTAAACAAAAGCGTCCTTTCGCGTAAATAATAAACAGGTGATATTTATATTTATTTTCCGATAGATACATTAAAATAACGAGTTAACTCGGAGTAAAAATAAACATTAAAAAAGTATCATTAGAATAAATAAAAAGTACCAAAAAGTCTCCCCCTAGAATTCTCACTCACTTAGGACCATGTATGCTTAATTTCATGTTTCTAAGTCCATTATTATAGAAAATTAAAAAAGTACCGTTATAATAAAAAAAAGTACCATGAAGTATCCGCTTGAATTTTCACTCACTTAGGACCATATACGCTTAATTTCATATCCATTATTATAGAAAATTCAAAAAGTACCATTAGAATACAGAAAAAGTACCAAAAAGCAGCCACTTGTGGATTCCACACACTCGGGCCCATATAAGCTTTATTTCATGTTTCTAGGTTCATTGGTGAAGAAATTACAAAAAGTACCATTCGAATAAAGAAAAAGTACCAAAAAGTCTCCCCCTAGAATTCTCACTCACTTAGGACCATATATGCTTAATTTCATGTTTCTAAGTCCATTGTAATAGAAAATTCAAAAAGTACCATTAGAAGAATGAAAAAGTACCTATAGTACAGTTCTCACATTTTGGTACCAAAATATAATCCCTTATTTCTAACACTAACTTCACTCAGATACATGTCAGCTAACTTTAACGTCGATAAGTGAAATAATTTAAAATATTAAAAAGGTACCATTAGGAGAAAAGTACCAATTTCCCTTTTCCTCCTTGAACACCCCTCAAGTTTGAAATTTAAAAATATTTCATTTTGCAAAAGTTGTTTTTGCTACAGACATGTCTCAGTCGATTAAAATCTGTGTTAATGTGCCCAATAATAAATATGTTTTAAAACTGTTTACCCGGATTTGGCCTAAAATACACCATGGCACTCCAGTTCCAAATAACAATCTGTTAGTTAATATTTGTATGAATCCAGGAACCAATGTTAAAAAAATTATCAAAATCGGCTTAATAATTTTCCCGATTTTATCCCCTTTTTGGTACCTTTTTTATCCCCATTGCGGTGTTAAAATATTATTAAAATAATTTTCTGTATCGTGGTGGGAGCTCATAGTAAAATATTCGAATGTCTATGTCAAATTATAGAAAAGCACAATTTTTATACCTTAAGGGTTCGAATTTCCAAAAAGTACCAAACATATATTTTTTGATAAGTAAAGAATACGATTTAAATTTTGTTTCTATGTTTATTGGTTTAAAAGATACATAGGGTGCCAAAAAAATTACCAACATACAGTTTTTACCCGTTTACTCCCCCGGATTTACCCGTTTTTACCCCCTAAACGTTCGAATTTCCAAAAATCCTTTCTTAGTGAATCGTTTTGGGAAGGGAGGAACCCACAGTTAAAATTTCATGATTCTAGCTTCAGTCGTTTGGGCTGTGGGATAATGAATCAGTCAGTCAGTCAGTCAGTAACGTTACTCTTTTATATATATATATATAGATAATTAATGATGTTATTAACCGCGTACGTAAGTGTTGCAAAATATTTAATAAATCGAATGATAAACAAATTAGAAATGTTCACTGACAATGATATCAAACTTTGGACCGATTCCCTTTATTGTGTAATTCGCCAAAACCACTTTATTAAGCAAAGATTCGGCAACGTTGATACCCTTGATGTATAATACAATTTGTTATAAATAATTTAGAAATAGTGAATAATTAATTTACTAAAGAATTAGTTACTCAATTTAAAACCCGAATTAATGAACGACATAAAAAAGTTCTGAATACGTTTATATTGTATTTGAATTCAGGATCATGTCCAACTAGCTTAAATTTTTTAAAGCATAGCTCCAAGACGGAAACTAAAGGGGTTGCTAGTCAATTGTTTTGTGGATTGTTCGGGAGTTAATCTGATCAGAATATATCTGATGAAAATTTAATGATGGACTTTCGAATGTTTTTTAACATTATCAATTCTTGAATTGTCAACTTTAACTTTATTTTTTGTTTTTCTTTAACTTCATTCTTTATTTTTTTAAAAAAATTTAAATTAATCGAATAATTCGATTAATTTTAAACGTGTGATCGAATTATTCGAACAAGTTAATTAAATCAATTATTTCTGTTGTTAGTTGTAAAAACACACAGTCTTTTGACAATTATAGATTTATGCGTGGAATAATTGATTAAAATTTTAAAAAATCAAATTGTATTTTATTTAAACTAATATTTTTGCGGAAAAAAGAGTTCATTTTTTATTATTTCTAATTTGCGATGGTAAGCAAATGTTTAGACAATATTTGTTAAGCAGAACATTCACTAACTATAAGGTATTATTTTACCACAAAATAATATAATTAACAAAAAAACTCAAGATATTAACTGGAATTTGAAAAAGGAAAAATATTTTGATGATCTGATAATTCTGATCCAAAATTAAAATGTGACAATAACTAAACCAAAATTAATATTGTTGCAATTTTTTGGGGGTTTTCCCATTTACATAATGTTAGTTATCAATTGGCAAAATATATATTTTTTACCTGACTTTTACAACTTATATATATATGATCAACAAAATTTCTACTAAAAATACGAAAGAAAAATTGTTTTGTGATACAATTTGTATAAAAATATTTTCAACATTAACTTAATTATTTTATGATATAACAATATATACATAAATAGAATTTCTGAATTTAAGGAATAAGATTTTATTGTTTTACGAAATAAAAAATAACGTAAAACTGTCATTCCAAAAAACAGCGAAAACCCACGATAGGTCGCTCATGGCAGCTGACAAATGTTCTGTTGATGTAGCAGTATAGTAAAAAAAGTGCATAAGATATATGTTTTCTAAAAAAAAGTGATTGAAAATTTCAATATCTCAGTTAGATTTAAAAATATTTACACTAATGAATAATCGTTATTTCGTATTACATACTTGACAATAAAATAACTAGCAGCATCCAAATAGCCAAAAAACAAGAAATATCAATGCAACCATAGCAAAGCAACCAAAGAAATGTAAATTGCTGCCAGAGAAAATTGATAGCACAACAAAACAAAAACGAATGCTGACGCGCAATATTAGTTCGGCAAAAAAGTGTGTATGCTGCTATAGCACGAACATATATTTTGGTTGTTGTGCTACAATAACGAGTTGACAACTGGTTGTATCTGCTACTAGAAATTGCAAACTAACTTTGCAATTTGTATAGTAATATATGAATAGTAACAGCAATTTATATTAGCAGAGTTATACAAAATTATAATAGTAACTATATTTTTAGTATGCAGATTGATAAAAATGTATATTTACTGCAATTGACGGCTAATATAGTAGCAATTGTAAACCCTGATTGAAATAATATTGCTAATTTAATTAAGAATATCAGTACTTTGTATTTTTTTAATTATGTTTTTTTAGTAGATATAATCCCACTAAAGTATTTTTGAAATAGTATTTTTTTTACTAATTACATAATTTCAATTACAATTATTATTTTAACAATAACAATTATGTATTTCCCTTTTTCATTATTATTTTATGATATATACTTACAAACTGTAGCAATACTCTTTCTTTATTTCATTCTACATCACCATACCATAAATAAATTCACACTCATTCAATAGCACACATATAAAAATTCCTTCATGAAAACAAAAACAATTTGAATAACTCTAATAATTCTTGAAACAATTCATACAAACGTTGTATCATATCAAAGCAAAAATATATTCGCGGCAGCATACGATCATATACATACATAACAAACCTACATTCGAATGATCGTTTTATTTTTGTAGGACACAATACTCACTCACTTTTCAATGTCAGTGAGCGAAAGAATGTTACAGAATTGACGAGTAAAGTGAAACATGTGAAACATTGAAGATGGCAAATGAATGTGCTTGTGCGCTCTTTCATGAGTACTGAAAGAAACATGAGCATAAAACGCTCAGTGCTCAGTTGAAAACGCTCAGTGCTGAGCTGAAAACGCTCAGTATGATGAATGATTCACTTCGCTCAGTTAAGTGAATCGTTCAATTGAACTAGGTCATTCATGAGCTACACAACTCTAAAAACCAGAAGTGTATACTTTTTAGTACTTTTTCTATATTCTAATGGTACTTTTTTGTATTTTCTATAACAATGGATTAGAAACACGAAATTAAACATATATGGTCCTATGTGAGTGAGAAGTCTAGGGGGAGACTTTTTGGTACTTTTTCTTTATTCGAATGGTACTTTTTGTAATTTCTTCACCAATGAACCTAAAGCCATGAAATTAAGCTTATATGGACCCGAGTGAGTGGGAAACCACAAGTGGGGGATTTTTGGTACTTTTTATATATTCTAATGGTACTTTTTTGAATTTCCTATAATAATGGACCTAGAGTTTCCAAAAAATCGAAGAATTTCAAAACTGCGGTTTCGGTTTTAAAAAATTAAAAACTGATCGGTTTCGGTTTTGTGATAATTTATTAAGTATTATAGAAACAAAATTAGTTGATAATATAGGAAATGATATACAAATCTAAAATTCAAACTTGACGGGTTATGGTTTAGTGAATGCGATTTTAAAAGTGATAATCAATGGTACTGTTTCCTTATTGCAATGATACTTTTTGAATATTTTATAATAATAAACCTAAAAATTTAAAATTAGGATCACATTTTGCATTTTCTATAATAATGGACCCAAAAATATGAAATTAGACATTTACAATTAGATTCACAAAGTGAGTCTTGATAGTACTATTTCTTTCTTCACCGGGTCAGCTAGTATTTAATAAATTATCACAAAACCGAAACCGGTTTTGAAATTCTTCGATTTTTTGGAAATTCTTGGTCCATTATTATGGGAAATTCAAAAAAGTACCATTAGAATATATAAAAAGTACCAAAAATCCCACATTTGTGGTTTCCCACTCACTCGGGTCAATATAAGCTTAATTTCATGGCTTTAGGTTCATTGGTGAAGAAATTACAAAAAGTACCATTCGAATAAAGAAAAAGTACCAAAAAGTCTCCCCCTAGAATTCTAACTCACTTAAGACCATGTATGCTTAATATCATGTTTTTGTCCATTGCTATAGAAAATTAAAAAAAGTACACAAAAAAGGGTGGAGTAACATGCAATTTTAAGTTGTTTTGTATCTTTATTAGTTTTAAGATATAATGTTACCCAATTTACCCTTTCGTTTTGTGGAGTGAGGAACCCACAGTTAAAATTTCATGATTCTAGCTTCAGTCGTTTGGGCTGTGCGATGATGAATCAGTCAGTCATTCAGTCAGTAACGTTACTCTTTTATATATATAGATTAATTTTTACATCCAAAAATAAATTGTCGTTTTGTTAATGCAAATATTAACAATCACAAAAAAAAAACCCAAAGCAAAAAGTATTACAAAAAAACAACAACATAAATAAAATCTTAAATAAAGAGTGTAGTGTTTGTGTTATTGTGTATGAGTTTCTCTTACTCTCCATCAAGTGAAGGGAGGCTCAGCAGCAATGGGAAAAATGCATACATTGTTGTCAGCTCTCCATACAACAATAAAAATACATATGATCCAAAAGATCACAAGAACTATTTAAGTGTAAGAACAACAACAAACGAGAGATCTCCACTCTCTAGTGCGCCAAAACAAAACAATTGTGTAGAAGACAAAATAAAAGAAAATATAGAAAAACAAACAACTCAAATGGTTGCTGAAAATAGTAATGCTACTGTGATCAATGTCACAAATAGTAGTACTGATAATATTAACTCTATAAGAACCGGTGATGAAAACCAATTAAGTTCAATGCTGAAAAATACTGGCGCCATACCAAAAAATACTGGTGCCATACCAAAAAATAATCAAAGTATAGTGAAAAACACGGGAAAAATCCTAACAGGTATGGACCGTTACATCACTATAACTAAACGCAAGTCCAGTCCTAGGACATCAAAATTGGAACCAAATCCAAAACAGGCAAAGAAAAATCCGGTAAGTCAAAATCGTTTCGCAATTCTTGCCAATCAAGAAAGTGAAAAAACACCCGCAAAGCCTGTAACAGACTACAAGCCACCTCCCCTATATTTGCGCGAACCCTCTACAAATGTTTTGGTGAACAAATTGTCCCAACTTGTAGGTAAGGAGAATTTCCACGTGGTCTCTCTGCGTATAGGAAATATACAAGAGGCAAAGACACAAACCTACTCGGAAAAAATTTCAGAATAGTAGTAGATAATTTCAATTCCGAGAAAAGAAACTACTATACATATCAACTAAAAAGTGCTAAAGGTTTGAAAGTAGACATCAAAGGCATAGATAGTTCTGTGCCTACTGATGATATAAAAAAGGCGTTAGAGCAGGGAAAGGCAACCTATACTATTGCATTTTACGATTGTATTAGTTATACACTCTCTCCACGAAACGGTGTTGCCAGTAAACTTTCGTCGCTTTTCCCCAATTAAAAATGTAAAATATTGTTCATCATACATCTTTAAATGTTGGGACATATTTTTTTTCACTGGCAACGCTGATTCTTAAATTGTGCGATAAAAAACGATACACAACCTGCTTGTTTGAGTTCTCAAGCTAGACTGATTAAAAGTTGTTTATTTCTCTACAATGCGTGTGCACACGTACGTAAGAGAAGAGTAAATGAAAAACGCGGCGCCCATGTTTTGTCATTCCCTGCGTTAGAGTCTGAAGGCTTTGAAGTGAAGTCCATTCACAATATAATAAATAAGCACAAAATTCCTCAACCAATTTTTAGAGTGGAAATTACATTCAACTCTTCTCAATTAAAGAAAAAGGGTGACACTCATCCGTTATACGGTTTAAGATATCTTCTTAATCGTAAAATAATTGTAGAAGAACCAATTAAGCGCAAAGGTCCACCTCAGTGCCTTAATTGCCAACAGTTCGGTCACACCCGAACATTCTGCAAATTACCTTCCGTATGTGTAAGATGTGGAGATATTCATAAAAGTGAAGAATTTCCCCACTCAAAAACAGATAATATAAGAAAATGTAGTAACTGTGGTCAAAATCACACCGCAAACTACCGGGGATGCCCAGTATTCCTACGCATACGGGAATCAACGAATGCAAGAAGACCTTTATATGCTCAATATAAGGCTTCCAACTTTCCAAGCCTTCCTGATGCTTCTAGTGCTCAATATAGAAGTATCATAAAAAAATAATCAAAATAAATCGTATGCCCATACGACAAATGAGGGTTCAGTTACGCAAATGAAAAGAAGCAATGGAAATAATGCCCAATTAATTTCATATACACATGCATTAAAAAAGGGTGTACCAGTATCCGACACTAACTCTTAAAGCTCTATTGAGAATTTAATTCAAACCATGAACAGTTTCATGGCGAATATGCAAAATATGTTTCAACAATTAATGCCGAATCAAAGCATGCTCATGCAGATCTTGCTAAATAAAAAATAAATTCTCTAAGAATTTGTTTTTGGAATGCTAACATAAGAATGAAGTACAACAATTTCTCCACCTTCAGGAAATTGATGCACTACTCGTTTCTGAAACACACTTTACCATAAAGAACTGTTTCAGAATTAACGGATACTATACTTATGATACAAAACATCCAAGTGGGAGAGCTTGTTGTGGAACAGCTATATTAGTGAGAAAGGTTATTAGGCATTTCCCAATGCCAGAATATAAAACGGACCACATCCAGGCCACATCTATAAATATACCTGATGGTAGAGTTACAATATCTTCAATATATTGTCCTCCTAGGTATAATATTAATCGAGAGCAGTTTCTCGAATATTTTAGGACTCTAGGTCCAAGATTTATAGCAGCTGGTGATTACAATGCAAAACATACATTTTGGGGCTCTCGCCTTATTACTCCTAGAGGGAGGCAACTGTTAGAAGCAATATCGTCTAACAGACTAGATGCCATATCTAGTGGCCAACCTACTTATTGGCCTACAGACCTCAATAAGATTCCCGATCTAATTGACTTCGCTGTAATCAAGAATATAAAACGAGAATTTATTTCAGTGATCCCTTCGCTGGACCACTCTTCAGACCACTCGCCTACAATTTTAACGTTATTAGAAGTTCCAAGTAAATTGGAAAACGCTTACTCTTGTTTCCCTAACAAGAAAAAGAAACGGGTTTAAGTAGAAAATGAGTGTTAGCTCATACTTGCCAAAAGAACATCTCATTGAAAAATTAATATGAAATACAATCCGCTGTCGATATATTTGTCCACGCCCCCAGTCATCCTGGGGAATTACAGACATTCAAAATGTCCTAAAAACATTGAGTCTCTTATCAAAAAAAAAGAGAACACTCAGACGTCAATGGCAACAATCGCGATCTCCGAACGTAAAGGCTAAACTTAATCAGTGTCAAAGAAGACTTCACGTCGCCTTAAAGATTAATAAAGAATATAACCTGAGAAATTATCTTAAAAACTTAGACCCTACTAAGAAAACAGAATATAGTCTGTGGAAGAATGTATTTACCCCAAATGATACAAATTCATATATTAGAGATAATGTCATAAATAATGTGGTGCCAGCCCCACTAAAATTCCGGTTCTCTACAGAGAAGACGACAATCAAAGGTCTTAAGGCTGGAAAATATTAGAGATGCTAATCGGGACTGATTTTTGAAAATCCCGGAGTTAGGGGTTTGATAAAGACCCGGGGTTTCGGGAAATCTAAATCCCGAAAATTATAAGAAAGATACGTACATATGTACATTAGGGATATAACTGATTTTAGCAAAATTTTTGGCATACCACCACGTGATGGCCAATGTTGTATAAGTAATGAAATGATTTTTTTAGGTCATTTGGAATCAAAAACATCACGCACCAACAGCAATTTCTAAAATAAACCAAATTTTTTTTTCACTGAAAGATTATATAAATAATTTCATATTTTTTTTTAAGTGTGAGGGATACTTCACTTATTTAAAAATTATATTTTGTAGTATGTCCGCAGTTGTTATTAAAATAAAATATATTGATGAATAGAAAGTGGTCTCTCAAATCGTTTTTTCGTCTTTTTAGACAAAATTCCTTTTTTCCAAAAAATAAAAAAATCTTGCTTTAGTAATTTTCCTCTAACTCAAGCAATTCTTAACGGATTTGAACCTAATTACATACATTAGAAAGCTAATTAAATTTTCTAAATATTTCTTGAAGCAACATTGCCATCTTGTTCGATGGTTTTTTATTCATAGCATTACAAATTCAGATTTTCAAATACGAACTTATAATTTTTTGTTTTCAAT
Organism: Calliphora vicina; assembly: GCF_958450345.1. Lineage (NCBI taxonomy): Eukaryota > Metazoa > Arthropoda > Insecta > Diptera > Calliphoridae > Calliphora > Calliphora vicina. Next base: position 76,177,978 of record NC_088780.1, read on the forward strand.
TTTGCTTACTTTTTCTTATATAAAAAGGCAAGGACTTTATATTCTGTAAATGCAGTATTGTAGAAAATTTAAAAAATTATACAAAAGTATGTAAAAGATATTGTATATAAATATTAAACGCATTTGAACTATATTTGCAATTTTGGAACTATATTTGCAAAAAATGTATTTTATTAACTGTTTGTTTATTTGCAGTGTAAACTAATAATTTTTTTTGATAAATAAATAGCTTCTTAAGAATACTATTGTATCTGTCATTCTGGAACGAATTTTGATTCCGACATATGCTGCTACCGACAAACGGATTTCATATTTGCAAAACCATTTGCAAGTACTTGTAACAAATCTGCAAGTCTTTCCTCTTGATCATTCAGAAATAAAATGATCTATTTCTTTTGTAAGTTGCATTTATTTTTTTACATTTATTAATAATGGCCCATAATCATAGTCAAAAATAAAGTACATTTTAAGAGAATTAAACTCGACTTTACTTAAAAGTGGACTTTAGGTCTATCATAGACAAGTTAAAGTATACTTCTGACGCTGAAGTCGACTCTAAATATAAAACTAGCTAAAGTTGTTTTTAACTCGTTTAACAACAGCATTATTAGTACAACAAATTAGTACCAAAATATCGTAATTATGATATTAATCTTATCTTTTCCATTTTTCCACAACAAACAACTTTCTTTCTTTAGATGTCCCGGTTACTTTTATTGCTTACGTTTTTTGATTTTTTTTAATTTTGTATGTTGCTGTTCAGCGTTGCACTTGTCGTTTTTTGTTGTATATTGTATGAACAAATTTTCTACATTTGCGGTGGCACCCAGTTAAAGTCGGTTCAATTTAAAACATACTTTAATTTTGACTATGGTTGCAAATTAATAAAAAAACCGGTTTTTTTTAAAGTTGTTTTTAAAAAGAACCGACTTTAGTGTTTGACTATGATTATGGGCCAATATCTTTTAGCCTTTGAGCAATCGAAATATTTTCATTTTGTTCGAGCTTCTCATCTGGAATAAAATCAATTTCATATGAAGATGATTTTAATTGAGTTTGGTAGTTTGGCAGGCGTTGAGCTTAAACAACTTTGCTTAACATCCCTTTGCGATATTCGGACATGTAGAATGTCAAAATACATGAAAAATGCACACAAAAATTACTATTTACCTTATTTAATAAAGAAAAATCCCGGGGTATGAAATTAAAAAATCCCGGTCTTCGGGGTTTAAGAAATCCCATTATTCTTTATTAAATAAGGGAAATAGTAATTTTTGTGTGCCTTTTTCATGTATTTTGACATTCTACATGTCCGAATATCACTTAAATGACATCATACCGTCCCATTAGCCTATTGTCAATATTCTCAAAATTTTTTGAAAATTGCATTATTCCTGACCATCAATTTGGTTTCAGAAGGAAACATAGTACTATCGAACAGGTACATAGGATAACTACACTTATTCGGAAAACCTTCGAGAGCAAGCAGTATTGCTCCGCATTATAGATCAAAGGATGTGATCTCAACACGTAGAAAAATATCAGCTGGTGTACCACAGGGCCGTTCCTATATATTTTATATACTGCAGATATGCCTACGAGCGCACTGACTCACACGTCTACATTTGCGGATGATACCGCTTTTTTAAGTACACATGAAAACCCCGCAATAGCTCCTGAACAACTCCAGTCTCACATCGGCGATTTGGAAAAATGGCTGGACAAATGGAAAATTAAAGTCAATGCAACAAAATGTATTCACGTTACATTTACTTTAAGACGAGAAAGTTGCCCTTCCATACCGATAAATAATATCAAAATCCCAGAACAGAGCCATGTGAGATATCTCGGTATCCATCTTGATCGCCGTTTAATATGGCAAGGGGGTTTGGATGATCCATTAGTTTTGAAATGTATTTTAGACTGGAGAGTTTGATCAAACTCTCCAGTCTAAAATACATTTCAAAACTAATGGATCATCCAAACCGCCTTGCCAAGGAGTTGCTGTCATTTGAGGGTCATAGACGACTGAGGCGATTGGAAACACTGGATGTGGCCAGATAATCATTTTACGAGCACTCATGTTGGACATTGCAGCGGCAATAACAACTTTAGTTTTAGTTTAGGTTAAGATTTGAATACTTATTGTAAATTTCTAAAAAGAAAGATTCAATAAAGAAAAAAAGATAAAATAAAAAAAAATTTACTGCCAAGTTATTTTTTTGTAAATTTTTAAATTTTTCTTCTTCATTTTTTATTGAATTTATACATTTTAATCATTAGGCAATTATGTTTTTTATGAAATTTGACAAATATAGAAATTATTTTTAGTTAATAAAAATTTGTTCAACACATTTGAAAGTTCTTTAGCAACAATAGGTATATGGGGCATTTCACGTCAAGTGAACCAACTTTTGAAATCGATGTCTTCCGATCGCGATGAAATTTGCACCAATGTTAGTTCTAAATTTGACATTTTGGCCAAACAGGTGTTTTTTTATCCATATAACTTATTACCTATTGTTCTTAGCAAAATGTGTCCCAAATAGTTTAGATAGCTATTTATGCAATCTTTCGAAAAAAAAATTAAAAAAATTTAATAAAATATTTTTGATTTTTTTTTTTAAATCAAAAATATTTTTGACTTTTTTTTTCAAAATGGGCCCTTTTTATTTTTTTTTAAGAAAGCTTAAGTCTTTTCCTAAGCGACCTATATGGTCGCTTAGTGGGATGCGAGTGGGATATCTATCAAAAAAAATATTTTGTAACTCAAGATTTAAAATTTTTGAATTTTTTTGCAAAATCCATTTTTTAATTTTTTTTTTGCTCAGAAGAAAGCTTATGTGTTTTCCTTTAACACCCTTTCTGTCGCTTAGTGGGATGCGAGTGGGATATCTATAAAAAAATGTTTTGTAACTCAAGACATACAATTTTTTACTTTTTTTTGAAAAATCAAAAACCTTTTTGACTTTTTTTTTCCAAAATGGACTCTTTTTTTATTAATTTTTTTTTCTCAAAAGAAAGCTTAGGTCTTTCCCTTTAAAACCTTTTTGGTCGCTTAGTGGGATGCGAGTGGGATATCTATCAAAATAAATGTTTTGCAACTCAAGACAAAGGTTTTTAAATTTGCACTATTTTAATTTTTTTCATATTTGTGTGTAAACCTTAAAAATTAAACTTACGCAGAGAAACTAGACACATTAGCCTTTCCGATGGTATGTAACAAACCCAACTAAAATTTAACTCCTCAATACATTCTCGATCAAAAGAGTTGATTAAATTTTCTTTGATGGATGTGGTTTCCGGGCAATTCGAACATTCACCTAAGTGGCAAGAAGTTGTAGCATTAGGGCACATAGTCAATTTAAGGCAATCGCGGTAATGGTGTAAATCTTCTGATGAATCATCTTTTAAGTAATTTAAGTTGATTTCCTTCAACATCAATTTAACATTTTCATGGTAAATACAAACACATACTGTGTGAGTTCCGCTGCTTCCTGCCAAAACGCAATGTTTTGGCCTCAGTTGTGTAAATTTTGTGAATCCAATTTTGACATCCTCGTATTCAGATTGAAATGTTGCGAATAATTCATTCAGGTTACAGAGAACCATTCTCTTCTGCATTTGAACTTTCTTGCCATCGATTCGTACAGACATCCAGTCTTTCATCCCTGGCATCAGGCGACTCATATCATCTCGCTGATAAAACTGAGTTATTAGAGATTTAGTATCGCACTCCAAAGTTTTTCCCTTCTTTTTGTTTGGGAGTGTGAGAATCCCATGCTCAGCAACCAATTGTTTAGCAATTCTTGCTTTTCGTTGAGACGTTCCAAACTCAGTCATTGTTTTTGCAGAACTCCAGCAAGCGTGAGAAGTTGAATTCTTTCAGCTTCACTCTGTGACGTTTTGTATTTCTCTTTTATTTGTTCAAGAACTTCTACTGCATCCTTATGGTATTGGTTTCGACACTCATTCGTTGAATTTGAAAAGTTAGAATAACCATCATCATCAACAGTTCTGTCTTCATTCTCGGAATTACTTTTGTCTTCATCTGGAATAACTTCAACGCAAGGCTCATTACTATTCAAATTCGGTAATTCGTTCAACTTTCCGAGCTCTTTCCTGCATGATCCACAAATTTTCAATCGTTTTGACAGCGTAGGGAATTTTTTTAATAAGCCGTCGGAAATATTTCGCATATCTGATGATCTGTGCTTCATTTTGTTAAAGGGATTAAAACAAAAAGACGAATAAATTTAATTTTCAACCTTAGCCTTTTTAGAAGTCGTAGACATTTTGAATTTTGTAAGTATTTATGTAAATAACACACGTCTTAACTTTAACGCTGTTTCTAAAAAACTGATTTCCGTATGTCTTCAGAATGACAATAAATAGTTTTTTAAGATCATATAGGTAGTACGTTTTAATGAATGAGTCTAAAATCTTTTATTAGGTTCAAGAAGGGCTTACATACTAAAGTACCTAGTTTAACCAAATGTTACAAATAATAATAAAAATAAACCACCATATAAATAACCTACCTGTCAACTTCTACCTCTCCACCCACTTCTTAAAGTCAAATGTCATAAAATAATAAATAAACTGGTACTTCGGAAAAGGGCCATAAAATATTTCCACTTGATTCCAAAAATTTGTTTCTGGGGCACCTGATATTTTAACAATGAAAATCACGTGCGCTGAAAACTACCTCTAGGATTGACTAAAAAAGCCGCAAGATACAAAACTCAGACAAATTTAATAGCGGTCGGCCTCATATTGCACCCCTCCAGTGGCTATTATCGGTCAGTTGTTGTGGTTTTTATTTTTAAGGTTTTAGAAACACTTACACACAAATATGAAAAAAATCAATTTAAAAACATTTGTCTTGAGTTACAAAACATTTATTTTGATAGATATCCCACTCGCATCCCACTAATCGACCAAAAAGGTTTTAAAGGAAAAGACCTAAGCTTTCTTTTGAGAAAAAAAAATTAATAAAAAAAGAGTCCATTTTGGAAAAAAAAAGTCAAAAAGGTTTTTGATTTTTCAAAAAAAAGTAAAAAATTGTATGTCTTGAGTTACAAAACATTTTTTTTATAGATATCCCACTCGCATCCCACTAAGCGACAAAAAGGGTGTTAAAGGAAAACACATAAGCTTTCTTCTGAGCAAAAAAAAAAATTAAAAAATGGGTCCATTTTTTTAAAAAAGTCAACAAAGTTTTTGATTTTGCAAAAAAATTCAAAAATTTTAAATCTTGAGTTACAAAATATTTTTTTTGATAGATATCCCACTCGCATCCCACTAAGCGACCATATAGGTCGCTTAGGAAAAGACCAAAGCTTTCTTAAAAAAAATAAAAAGGGCCCATTTTGAAAAAAAAGTCAAAAATATTTTTGATTTAAAAAAAAAAAAATCAAAAATATTTTATTAAATTTTTTAAATTTTTTTTCGAAAGATTGCATAAATAGCTATCTAAACTATTTGGGACACATTTTGCTAAGAACAATAGGTAATAAGTTATATGGATAAAAAAAACACCTGTTTGGCCAAAATGTCAAATTTTGACCTCCTATAACTCAGAGAGTGTCCGAATTACAATCCAATAGAACTAACATTGGTGCAAATTTCATCGCGATCGGAAGACATCGATTTCAAAAGTTGGTTCACTTGACGTGAAATGCCCCATATAACTATTGACATTTTTTGCGAATATGCAAATTGGCATAGCATAATCGAATAGAGCATTAAAAAATATGAAAAAACACGGTATTATTTTTTCGCTATTGTTAAAAAAGTTCACGCACCAAACGCAATAAAGTTTTTCATGCATTATTTTCAATTATTTTGAAATACAATTTATTTTATTCTAATAATAACCGCGGAGATACTTCAAAAGATAATTTTTAAGTATACCTCACACGTGCAAAAAAAAATATGTAATTATTTATATAATTTTTCAGAGAAAAAAAAATTTGTTTTATTTTAGAAATCAGTGTTGGTGCGTGATGTTTTTGATTCCAAATGACCTAAAAAAATGATTTTCATTACTTATACAATATTGCCCGTCACGTGGTGGTATGCCAAAAATTTCGCCAAAATTAGTTATATCCCTAAGCAACAATTAACAAATATTGGTATAATTACCGCCACGACACTTGCTGCTTCACGTGATATTCAGCCTTATCATGTAAGGCATAGTCGTTTGACGACAACGACAGTTTCTTACCAGATTAAAGAAATTATTCCACCTGTTTCATTAATCAAGTACGAAACTGTCGTTGTAGTAAAACGCCTACGCCCTACATGATAAGGCTGATTGTTCTGAAACAACTGCAGACTCTTTTTCTTTGTTGTGGTGCTTGCGGTGTTCTCATACACTGGAGCTCCATACAACAACGTGGAGTTAGTTATTCGACTTTGACGTGGTCCACAGATATTTGGCATCATAGGAACCAAGGCATTATTCACTCCAATTGCTTTCGTAAATGCAAGTTAAAGCTTACCAATCGATTTCAAATAAAAAATAAATTAAGGCGCGACCAACTGCGCCGTTCAAATCAAACACTCAAAGGATTTATTCAAAAATAATGTTTATTAGTATTCCTTTAATTCTTAGTAACAAATATTTATTAATAATCACTTTAATTTTATTTAATCTGACTGCCCAAAAATTGTTCTTTCCTTCAACTTGCAATCTATGTGGATACGTTGCATTGCAATGTGCAAGAAATTGGATATGCTTGATCTGCACATATCCGGATGCGCGTGTAGAAGTCATGGGAACAAATAATTATGCTGACACTGCCAACTTCATTAAGTTGTAGTGTTGTCATTGTTGCTAACTCCTCCCACCTTAAAAATCTGCGTCCCGCATATCACTGTAGATGGTTTAAACGAGGGGCAAGTTACTTGTGGGGTTTGCACTACCGGCAGGTTGTGTCGTCTTGTTAACCTGTACCACAATGTCCCGAAACAAATGACCACTACTATTATCGTACCAATGTGGCTTCCAATTGTCAGATTTGACTTAATTTTCAGGTATTCAATAGTATCAATATTTTGCAAGCTCATGTTATGGATTTGGTTCATGTCCACCACCAATCTTTCAGTTGCAACAGTTGTGAGAATGGAAGGTTGCATTCTAGAGATGGATGTACTAGAATATGATTCCTTATCTAGCAAAATATTTTCGTTAAACAATCAGGTAGGTACCGTTGAGCAACTCTTTATGTTCTTGTATCGTATTAACGCCGATGTAGTTAGTTAGGAAAACTATATCTGAAGTTATCATCTCAGCAATTTGATTATTAATCTTTATGTATTGGCAGTTGGCGTTTCCCCCTTTAAGCAGATGTGGTACACAAGTACCTTCACCTAACTTGTCAAGAGAGGATTCCTGACTAGGTTGCAAGTGTTTTTGTACTAACATTGTTACGTTGTTGGTAATTGTTGCATAGTTATCGAGGTTTATGAGGTGAACCAATTTTAGATTACCGTTTATCATAAAAGCATTTCCAGCTCGTACTGTTACAATAGGAGCATCGTAACGGAAAAGCTTGAGAAGTAATTATACTCGTGGTAGAAAGTAATAGAATGGCTGATAGTAAAAACATATTCCTGTAAATATATATTCTATGGTTAATAATGTTCGGGCAAGGCCCCTTTTTTATATTCATAAATTATTATAAGTTTTTGCGTAATTGGAATAATTTACGGGCATAACCGTTCTAAAAATAGAATTAATAAGAAGCTTAAAAGTAATTGTTAGTATGGGTGGATAGTATCCTTCCTTTTTTTATTATATTATATGTATATATTATTTTCCTTCTCTCTTTCTTATTTCTAAATCTAAGTTATATCCTGTTTCTCAAAGTGTTCATGGGGATTTGAACCCCTGCGTAAATATACGCCTACCACTATAATTTAGAACACTATTTGTCAAGCAGAAATGCCTACATATTTCTTAACGGGGAGAGTGATCAAAACAAAAAAATAAATGACCCCTGCTACAACAAATATTATTTAACCGCCAAACCAGCTGAGAGAGCACGCTCTTGTTCCCCCGTGATACAATTACACGAACAAAATAATACACAAACAATATCACCAACCAATTTATGTTTAGAACAAAGCATAAAAGAAAATATGAAAAATTTAAATACAACAACAACTATACCAGTTTTAAAAACACAGACAAATACTGTTAATAAACAAGCTTGTGATCCACTAACAAAAAATAGTGAGAGTTTGAATATTTTTAACACTAAACAAACCACAATTAATAATGATGGAACACTGAAGGGCGCTATACCAAAAAAAAAGATAAGTACATTGAAATCACCAGTACTACCAGGTATGCTTAGATATGTAAGTATTAATAAAAGAAATTTAAGTCCCCAAAATAATGGAACGTCTGTCAAGAAACAGAAGATAGTTGATAATCCATTGATAGGCAATCGTTTCGCACTCTTGAGCGAGGATAATAATAAGAGTATAAAAGATGGTGCTTACGAAAAGAAATCATTAAAGCCACCACCAATATATCTGCGTGAGTCCAGCTCGAATAATTTGGTCAAAACATTTGTTGAACTCATTGGAAAAAATAATTTCCATATTGTTCCAATAAGAAAAGGCGGTGTGCAAGAGACGAAAATAGTCGTATACACTGAGGATTTTTATAGAAAAATCTCTCAATACTTGAATGATAATAAAAGGAATTTTTATACCTATCAACTGAAAAGTAGTAAAGGGTTGACAGTTGTCATTAAGGGCATAGAGTCCAGTGTTGAGACTAATGATATCAAGGAGGCCCTGCAAGAATTGGGCTACGAAGTAAGAGCTGTAGTTAATATATTTAACAAAGATAAAATTCCTCAGCCAATGTTTAGAGTCGAGTTGGAGCCAGAAAAAAATAAATTGAGGGGAAATGAAACTCACCCAATTTACTCAACACGATATCTGTTAAATCGTAGAATAACCATTGGGGAGCCTCTTAAAAGAAATCGTCCTGTCCAATGTGGCAATTGTCAAGAGTTTGGACATACTAAAAATTATTGTACCTTGCGAACAGTGTGTGTGGCATGCGGAGACCTTCATTCTTCATCACAATGTGATATCCTAAAAAATGGTCTCAGAAGAAAATGTGGTAACTGTGGTGGCGATCATTCAGCCAACTACCGCGGGTGCCCAGTTTATAAGGAGTTATTGAACAGATTGAGAGAGAGGCAAAAGCTAATAAGAGGGAAAACATCTGAAGTACCAGCCTACAAATTTGAAAACACCTATCCACCAGTCAATTCTGAGGTTCCGCTATTGAACAAGCAAGCAGCCTCAATAAAATTAAATTCACAATCCATTCAAATTGATCAGCCTAAGAATGTAGCAGGTTCTTATGCCAATGTTTTGAGAACGGGTTATCAGCAGCCTGGTGTTCCCCAAAATACGGGAGGGTTGGAAGCACTTATGCAAGCGCTTACCCAGAATATTACCTCTCTTAATCAAAATATGACAAATTTTATGTCATCCATGCAAAACACAATACAAGAGCTTTTAAGAGCGCAGAACCAAATGATACAAATCCTCTTAACAAAAAAATGAGTTATTTGAGACTATGTTTCTGGAATGCAAACGGTTTAAACCAACACAAATCAGAGATATCCCACTTCATGCAGAATAAAAACATCGACGTGCTATTGGTTTCGGAAACTCATCTTACCAATAGGTATAACTTTTATATTTCGGGTTATACATTCTACTGTACAAATCATCCTGATGGTAAGGCACATTGGTATTTTAATTAGAAATCGTTTAAAACATTATCCCCTAGATGAATTCTCAAAAGACTATATGCAGGCAACATCCATTCATTTGGAAAGCTTTGCTGGAGATTTAAATATAAGCGCGATCTATTGCCCACCACGCTTTTCAATGACCAAGGAGAAGTTTGAAGAATTCTTTAGCACGCTAGGAGGTCGCTTTCTGGCATGTGGCGACTATAATGCCAAACACACTTACTGGGGCTCTCGACTAATGAATCCCAGAGGTAGACAGCTTTATAAAGCATTAGTTGATCGCAACAATGGCCTGGATATTGTGTCCCCTGGACAACCAACATACTGGCCTGCTGATCCTAAAAAAATTCCTGATCTCATAGACTTTGCCATAACAAAAAATATTAATCGAAATTCAATATCTACAGAAATGTCATATGATTTATCTTCTGATCATTCCCCAATTATAGTTTCTTATTACGGGAGGACTAACATTTCAAAATTTCATACTGAAACATATTACTTTAAAACAAATTGGCTTAAATATAAGAAATATATAAGCAGTCATATCCACACAGATCTTTGTATTCAGTGTGAGGAAGATGTAGATAAAAGTGTCAATGACTTTACGTCATTAATTGTATCGGCTCTAAATCATTCAAAGAGTCAAATATTTCCTAAAACTGATATGCACATTTCCAACTCAGATATTGAACGACTTCTTTTAGAAAAGAGAAAACTCAGAAGAGAATGGCAACAAAGTAGATCACCTGCTGCAAAGCAGAGGCTGTCTGCTGCTAGTAAAAATCTGAAAAAGGCCCTTCAATTAGAGGAGGATCGCAGAAATAGAAATTACATTCAAAGTTTAACAAATACCAAACACACAAATTTTTCCCTTTGGAAGGCAACGAAAAATATCAAGCCACCTGTAGAGGGGCAAAGCCCTTTAAGGAAAGCTGACGGCACCTGGGCTCGCAGCTCGGAGGAAAAGGCTAAAATATTTGCCGATCACTTAAGTACAGTCTTTCAACCAAACTCGCCAACTACTGTTTTTGAACTTGTAGAGCCACCTGTGTCAACATTATCTAATGATGACATATTAGATATAAGCAAAGAAGACATTAACGAAGTAATCAAGGATAATATAATATTAAAAAAATCACCTGGAAATGATTCTGTTACACCTACTATGATTAAAAACCTACCGAGTGTGGCAATAATTGTGCTGTCTACAATATTTAATGCGATCTTTAAACATGGAGTTTTTCCGACAAATTGGAAAACTTCTCAGATAATAATGATACCAAAGCCAGGTAAGGACTTGACCGTACCATCCTCCTATAGACCAATAAGCTTGCTTCCTTGCTTATCGAAACTGTTCGAAAAAGTGTTCCAAAAGAAAATCATACCATTATTACATGAGAAAAATATAATCCCAGTTCATCAATTTGGTTTCCGGGAACGCCACGGAACAATAGAACAAGTTAATCGTATAACCGGAGAGATAAGAAAATCCTTTGAATTAAAGAAATATTGTTCAGCTATATTTTTGGATGTCGCTCAAGCCTTCGACAAAGTATGGCACAATGGACTGGTATATAAAATAAAATGTTTGCTGCCACCATCTACTCATAAACTATTGGAATCTTATCTATCGGACCGTATATTTACAGTTAAGTACAATGATTACGTGACAAGAGAATATAGGATTGGAGCAGGAGTACCACAAGGAAGTGTTCTTGGACCTACCCTCTATTTGATTTACACCTCTGATTTGCCTACGAGCGATGAATTGACTATTTCTACATTTGCTGCTGACACCGCAATTATTAGCTCGCATGAAAACCCATATATAGCATCTAGTGTACTAGATGGCTACTTAAGATGTGTTGAAACATGGTTAAACAAATGGAGAATACGTGTAAATGAGTTAAAAATCAAACATGTTACGTTCACACTGAGGAGGGGATGCTGTCCACCTGTCACACTTAACAATGTTAATATACCTCAGTCCGATTATGTTACATACCTTGGTATTCACTTAGATAGAAGACTTACATGGCGCCGTCATATAGAAACCAAGAGACTTCACATGAAGTTAAAAGCATCTAGCCTTCACTGGTTAATAAGTGACCGATCAAAGTTAAGCCTGGACTATAAAGTCACCCTGTATAAAATCATTTTAAAACCAATTTGGACATATGGAATCCAATTGTGGGGAACGGCCAGTAATTCCAGTATTGAGCTTATACAGAGGGCCCAGTCGAAAATTCTTAGGACCATGACGGGTGCACCATGGTACATAAGAAATGAAAACATCCACAGGGACTTGGAAGTGCCACTAGTGAAGGATGAGTTTAAGAAAGTCCGCGATAAATATATACTGAAACTGGAATCACACCCAAATCCGCTTGCTCGGCTTCTCGCACAGAGCCAAACCAGATCAAGGCTTTGTAGAGGAGATCTACCACCCCGCTAAGATGTGGTCCATCCATCAAACAATGCTCTCTTTAGAGAGCAATTAGTTTTAATTTTAGTTATAAGATTTAATCACTTATTGTTAGGCCTAATGATATAGGCAGATTCAATAAATAAATAAAAAGTTTAAAAAAAAAAAAAAATTTGTCAAGGATATACATATGGGGGATTTCACGTCAAGTGAACCAACTTTTAAAATCGATTGAAATTTACACCAAGGTTAGACCTATTGGATAGTAATTCAGACACAATTTTTCAACAAGATTGGTCCAGAACTCTCTGAGTTGTCTTCCCGATCGGAAGACATTGATTTTAAAAGTTGGTTCACTTGACGTGAATCCCCCATATAATATATTCTTATCATAGATATTCCTTATTTCCCTTAAATATTCGTTTCGAATGTAATTCCGTATATTTTCGTTTTCAATAATTTTCATAATTTGTTATATTTCCGCTTTGAGCGTATTTTATCAGTAGGGCATTTACAAGATTCATATTATTCTCATTATATTTCCATATTTAGAGCATATCTAAAGAAGTAGAAGTTGTTTTTTCCATTAAAAGAAAAAAGTTTTTGAATTTATTTAATATTTTTTATATTGGCCTTGTACCACTTGCTGTACGAATTATGACTTTATTATCATTTTCTACAATCTTTTTTCTATACACCGCTTTGTTCTTGGCCTTTATATTCTTCATTAAGTTTAAGGCTTTCCCGATAATACGTTTTCTTTATTCTCATGGTACCCTTGGGGAATTGAACCCCTCCGCAATAATTTTGGGACCATTTGTTTATATTTTTTGTATGGACTGTAGATTCCGTATTATCCCTTTTAGTTTCAAGCGTTGATGGTTTAATTGCAAGAAACCTACTCATGGTACGAAAATCTACTATGACTCATGACAGTGAGGACATCAGTACCACGAACCATCGTCCCAAAAAAGGAAGAAATCGTATTAATGGGGGCCATTAAGTTCCAGTTAAATTTTCCCAATTTTTCTTATCTTGTAATGTCACCTTACTTCCAATAAAGATTGTCTTAAATGTGCAATGTCACTGCTGATGCCGCTCCAACCTTACGTCAATGCTGGGTTGCCCAAGCCTTGACATTTTCAATTTTTAGTTATTTTAAATTTTTAGTTATTAGTATTTTTAGTTATTAGTATTTTCAATTTTTAGTTATTAGTATCTATTACATAATTTTTTATTAATACTTCTTTATATTTTTTTTGTTTTAGCTAGAAGAGCTTGGCAAAATTTCATTTCTTATATGATTTTTATTCTTCTGTTTGAAGTTTTTGAAAATTGATATGTTAGGTTACGTGGGTTGCTCGCAATTTAGCGAGTTCACTCGGAGGCCTTGTGGCCCATTGTGATACCCTTAGAAATACTATTCCCTTATGCTGAAAATTCGTACATAAAGTGAGAATAGTTTCCCTCCCTAATTTCGTTGACTATGTGATTCCTGTGGTCCCCGTGGGAACCAACCGGTACTTCTAATAAATCTGATCATATTTACTAGTGACATATCTCTGAGACAGTCCAGATCATGGAAAAGAGCTCTACCAAGATGTAGTAGTCTATGCTCTTGTAAGGCTGGGCATTCACATAGAAGGTGATGTACCGATTCCTCCTCCTCTTCATCTAAACAACTTCTACAATAGATATAACGTGGGTAACCCATACGTTCCGACATATGTCCAATCATACAGTGCCCAGTAATTATACCCGTAAGAAGCCTGATCGAATTCCTGCTAAGAGACAAGAGAGTCCTAGTTCTATCCTCTGTCAGATTGGGCCAGAGCATTCTGGATATTCTACAAGTGATGATATTTGACCACCTGAGTTCCGTCTCGCTCGAAGCCCATTCATCTATCAATCTCGATACTGTCACCAGGGGAGTGTGAATATCCCTTTGCGCTAGAGATACATCCAGGGACGACCCGTTGGTTGCGCACTCATCAGATACTTCATTTCCCCGGATGACCTCGTGTCCTGGAACCCACATCAACTCGACGTGATGTTGTGTCAGTTGTGCCAGTGATTTGATACAATTGAGAAGACATTTCGACCTGATCACGTTGGAGTTAAGAGCCTTGATTGATGCAAGGCTGTCCAAGTAGATACGTATAGTCGAATTTTCGAGATTCAGTTCCCGGATTCTTCTCGCGGCATAAATCTCTGCCTGGAAAACCGTGCAGGTATCGGGTAATCGAATAGACATCAAAAGGTCCAGCTCATCTGAAAAGATTCCCGAGCCCGTGTTTCTTTCTGTCTTTGAACCATCAGTGTAGATTGAGATCACGTCATCCCTTAGGACTGAGTTCGCGGCCCAATCATCCCTTGTCGGTATTTTGGTCTTAAAAGTTCTGTCAAAATTCGGTGTAGGTATTATGTAGTCCGTTTCCTGCCCTATGATTGGCCTGCCTATCTTTTGTAGGATGGTGCCATGACCAATACGATCATGCTTTAGTCCGCTCGACTGTTTAAGTCGTAGAGCAGACTTAGCAGAAATGCATTTGATATATATATCAAGGGGAGTTATATTTAGTTTCGTCTCTAGACTGGCCTGAAGGGTAGAATTCATAGAGCCAGTAATTGCAAGACATGCTAATCTTTGCACCTTGTTTAGAATAGAAAGATGAGTCTTAGTGTCTACCAATCTTCACCAAACAAGAGCCCCATAGGTCAAAATAGGTCTTATGACCGCGGTGTACATCCAGTGTACAATGTATGGTTTAAGACCCCATCTCTTCCCAAAGGTTTTCTTACATATATAGAAGGCACATAAAGCCTTCTTCATTCGACTCTCAGCATTACGTTTCCACGAGAGCTTAGAGTCCAAAATTACTCCAAGATATTTGGCTTCGCTTGAAAACTTCAGAAAAGTACCATCCAGTCGTGGAGGTCTGAATTCTGGAGTTTTATATCTCCTGGTGAAAAGAACCAGTTCGGTCTTGGCAGGATTAACACCTAGTCCGTTTTCCTTGGCCCATGATAGCAGAACTCTGAGAGCTGATTCCATAAGTTCACTTATTGTGGGAAGAAACTTACCCTGAAGAAGAAGCAAAACGTCGTCAGCATATGCGACTACATTGGTACCTATTCTGCTGAGCCTGAAAAGGTTTTTATTTACGACGAGATTCCACAGAAGTGATGACACCACCTTGTGGTGTGCCTCTTGTCACAACTTTCCTTGTCCTACCAATGCCCATATTAGAGTTAATGGCCCTGCTCCTAAGCATATTTTCTGTCCAATTTCTTATCCGCTGATCAACACCTAGGTCACCCAATGCATCAACTATTGCGGATATGTTCACATTATTAAACGCACCATCTATATCCAAGAAAGATGCCATAACATACTCCTTTTTGTCAAGGGTCCCATCTATAGTTCCGACAACGTCATGCAAGGCAGTCTCCACCGACTTCCTTTTGAGGTATGCGTGCTGTGCCCTACAGAAATTATCAGGGGAGAGGATGTTCCTGACATGGATATCGACCAATCTTTCCAGTGTTTTCAATAAAAACGATGACAGACTGATCGGTCTATAGTCCTTGGCGGTACTGTGGTTTACCTTTCCCGCTTTGGGGATAAATACCACTGTAACCTCTCTCCATTCTTTAGGAATGTATCCTGTTGCCAGGCTGAAACGCTCCCACAGAAACGCTCCCAAGATTCCTTCTTTGCCCGTCTGGTTTCCCTCTTGAAAGTGTTGAAGCTTTGACGATAATCGTCCCAGCTCAACAAGTCTTGGTCCCTCTTCGCCTTATTAAAAAGTTTTCTACATTCCTTCCTTAGCTGTCTAGGATTAGTCTAGTCTAGGATTCCACCATGGTTGCCGGAATTTCCTAGGTCCCTGCCGCTCCCTACACGAAGCATAGTAGGCTTCCCTTAATGGCCTGGATAGAAACTCTACCGAGTCGTCCATGTCCCGTGTACCATTTAGTCCATCCATTGCTGGAGGTGGTATGGTATCACTAAGATTACTGAATTTGACCCAGTCGGTTTTCCTAGGATTTCTATCCAGTGTAAGCTGTATCGTAAAAACTATCCTGTGGTGATCGGAGAATGAGCACTCGATTGAAACTCTCCAATCAAGAATTCTAACTGAGTCAGTGTTTCCTACCAAAGTAATATCAATGACCTGCTCCCTGATCCTATTGAAGAACGTTGGTCTATTAGCCCTATTGCAAACACTTAGGTTAGTAGATAGAAGGTATTGAAGTAAACACTCACCCCTGTCATTTATATCCGAGCTCCCCCACAGAGTATGATAGGCATTTGCATCGCATCCTATGATGAGATCATGGCCCCTTGTCTACAAGTGTGCGTACGGCACGTGAGGGCGGATTAACTTCTTCGTATGGTAGGTACGCAGATGATATGATTAGGGTTGGTAACCCTTGTCGCTCTAGTGTAACTACCGTTAAATCACCAGAACTGTAATTAGATAGAAGGAAAACCTTAATGTCTTTCCTGACCAAAATACAGCTCCTTACTTTACTTTCAGGCGTCGGAGAAAGGAGCACATAGTTTCGTGACCGGACGCCTCGAACTTTACTGGCTACAAGCCAGGGTTCCATGATGCGCAGAAATCGTCCGATGCTGCTTCGGAGTGGTGCAGATTAATCTGTACTGACGTAATGACGCCTTGCGAAGAACGCAGGAGTCGGAGTGAATCTGAACCGATTTTGATCCAGAGATCCTTGCCTTCTCCTCTGTGCCAAGTTCCTTGTTCTGACGCTTTATAAGTGTTAGCGTGGCTTCGTCCTCCAAAAGAGGAGGAGGAACCCACACTCTCACCGTCGTACGAAAAGGTACTTGATCCAGTGGAACGATTTCGATTATTGCATTGGGCCAGAGTTCGCCAACTCCTCGGATACAGTTTCTGAGAAAGCCTAGAGCCTTCTCGTTACCACACCCGATGATCTTGACACCCTTTAACCATTTGGCGCCGTCGAATGCAGTGAAGGAATCATCCGGACTGCATGCGAGTTCACCTGACCTTTGCCGCTTAATACTAGGCCTGCTAGCTGGACCTTTGGCAACCGTCGCGGATCCTCGAGTAGAGGAGATTGCGGACAGCACCTTGGGTGTTGTGCTAGTAGACTTCGTCGTGCCGCATTGGTCATCACCTCTCTTTGGTCCCGACGTGTCCCTCTTTGATGTAGATGGGAGTACATCAAGATCCTCCGAGACGGTGATCGTGTTCGTTCCAGTGCTGGCATGGGGCACATGTTTATATGTGATCACCTGCCGGCTCTGGTTTGGCTCGGTCGTAGTCTTGACTGACCTGACCTCCACAACAGTAGTATTTAGCATAGCCTCATACTTCTGTATCTGGTCAAAGACGCGGGATCTCGTGACTCCAACGTCCTGACATACCGGAGAGAGCGTTTGTAGCCCGCCAACCTTTTCCGTTCGTCCTGTTCTGAGTCCTGTTTCTTGTTTTTCTGTTCTGTGTCTCCCTTTGCAGGGTCATGGTCCTCCGGATTGTGTACGTCTTCCTTCGCTTTTAGCGGCTCGGAGGATACCATGAGTAAGTCCTCCTCATCAGTCTCATAAAGGTTTAACCCTTTCAGACCTGAGAGGTTGTAGTCACTGTCGTCCAAAGTCACTCTTTCCTGTCTTGTCAAAAAACTGTTCGGTTTGTCGTTAACCCCAGTAGCATCACCGACTACCAGACCCGGGTATTCGTCTGATTCGTCGCAGTCACAGTAGCTCCAGTGGCACTCAGACTGGAGCTATGGTGTACGGTACAGATGAATTCCCAAGATTTTTATAAAATTTTGAATGTTGAACTCAAAAAAAGCACTTTCGTTATCTATAACTATGTCTTTTGGAGTTGTGAATTAGTGCAGCAGTTCTAGGATTTTTCAGCGTCGACCAATTTTTTTATATAGAAGAGTTTGGCGAATTTTGAAAATTTGTCTAAACATGAAATAAATTTCTCGCCCTGAATCTCGAAAATATCGATATGTAGGATCTCGCAAGGTTATGACGGTATCGGGGTCGCTTATAACTGAGGCACGTATGGATTTTGTAAATGTCACAAGTTGCCACGAATTGTTGTATCACTGGCAGTATCTGTGATCGATGTTAAATTGTTGATCTGAGTCTTCAGGCGCGATAATGCATCAGCAACGTAATTTGATTTACCTGGTTTATAAATCAATTCGTGACCGTATTCTTCAATGCGGGCTTTCCATCTTTTCGACTTCGCGTTGAGGTTCCGGTTACCCAAAGCATAGGTAAGCGGTTGATGGTCTGATTATGCCATTGTCTAGGAGCTCTTGTATTTGCTTGTTCACGCATGTTGACTGGATAGCAGCACGTAAAAGATTATGTTGTCGATTAGGCGTTCTTTAAAAAATTTTCCAGAAATTTGTTTAATTATTATAATGTTTCCACCAGGCGAATGAACGATAATGGGTTTTTAAATTTTTGATGCTTGGTCTATAAATTGTGGAGAAATTATATTTTTGTTGGCCCTCGTGTCCACGAGGAACCGTAGGCATTTGGAAATGTTCGCTCTTCTTCTTCTGTAACTTCGGGAAGCTGCATGTGATATAAATGCTGCTATTTCCTTGGCATGTTGTCCGAATTTTCACGCCTCTTGAAGTTATTATTTCGTGGCCTATTTGACTCACCTGCCTTGAGTGAACAGATGGGTCAACTTCTATTCTTGCATGTGGCCTCGACGTGGTTGGACGCTGTGGTGGCGTATTCTGACGGAATTGATTGCTCCCACCCCTAGCAGGGTTTTGTCCCCCATAGGTACAAATGTGTTCCCACTAGAATGTGGGTAGTTTCTATAATTTGTTGACTGGGGAGCGGCCCTCACAGGTGTGTATACTTTTGGCCTGACAGTCATATTTTGCAGGGTTAAACTAGCCTTATACGCCTCTGGCAAAGTGCTCGGTTTTTGATCAGTAACAGTGTAGAAAGTCCTCCATCCAGTCCCCGGATGAATACATTCAGTGCCTTGTCTCGGTAAGTTTCTATTGATGACTAACCATCGCTTAAAATGCATCCACGGTGCGGCCCCCTTGCATTAGCTGAAACTAATGCCATGTTTGCGTCACCACGCACTTCGTTCCTTATACCTTTTAAAATTGTTCGATACAGTGCACTATAGGAAATTTTACCCATTTTTTGGCCATAATTAATTACAGCCAAACGGCTGGACCGATTTAAATAATTTTTTTGGATTCGAATTTTTGAAGACTCTTAAAAGGGAGGGAGGGACCATTAAAACTTTTCCATGCACTGAAAAAAAAATTTCAAAGACAAAAATAAAATTAACTAAAAATTTCTTCCAAACTGTGTTTACCGGATTGTATGTTCCTGGATCCAGTCCATACCTGTAACTCTTAGGTATTTGCCTAAACTTTTTTCTTCTATTTTGTTTTTTGAGTGTAAACTAACTTTTGATAATAAAATAAACTTAGTTATGTTTAAAATTTTAATTTATTCATCAATTTGATTTTCTAATTCTAAATTATCAACCATATTTAAAAAACAAGGGTTCAAAAGACCGCTCGATTCTATTTCTTCATCTTCACTTTCCGATTGCTCTTCATCTGTTTGGTAATTTTCTAAAGAAATAGGATAAGATTTCAGCATATTGACAAAATGTTAATTGCGGTCGACCAGGCTTCAATTTAGTGGGGGCAGGGTGCACTTTATCTATTTAAGCCAATCAGCATGTTGTTTATTAAGATTATTTAAACTCCTATAACTTTTACTCCATTTGGTTCTTATATTTGCACAAAACATTCGTGACTGCTCCTCTAAACATTGATTTAGATTTTCTGAACAATCACTTTCATCAATATGTGACAAGAAATATGCATATATTTTTTTTTTTTTTTCAATTTTATTTTTTATTTATTATATCTTCATTCATGAACTAACAACAAGTACTTCAAATCTTATATCTAATAATTATAATTTAATTAGTCCAGCCAGTGCCGGACGAAAAATTGTTTATTCATTTAGCTTTTATTAAATTGGCATTCTTCCTTCTATTCTTTGGATTAGGTCTGCTGTGTCCCTCCTTCTTAACCGAGTGTGGCCACGGTTATTTAATATGTTGCGGGCCAGTGGGTTTGGGTGAATTTCAAGTTTTTTTAAATATTTTTCTGCATTTTTCGTGATCTCAGTTTTTACAAGGGGCACGTTTAGATCTTTGTGTATATTCGCGTTTTTGATATACAAGGGGGCAACTGTGATCATTCTTAAAAACTTGTTTTGGCGTCTTTGGATCTTTTCAACATTTGACGCTGAGGCCGTGCCCCATAGCTGTATGCCATAACACCATATCGGTTTTATGATCATGTTGTAAAGTAGAAGTTTACAATCTAAACTAAGCGTAGAGTTTCTACCAATAAGCCAATTAATTTGAATTGACTTCAATTTCATTTGAATCAACTTTGCATCTATATGACTTTTCCATGTAAGGCGACGATCGAGATGTATTCCGAGGTATTTCACTTCCGATTGTTGAATTATTGTTTGGTTATTGATATGAATAGGGGGGCATGATTCTCTACGCAATGTAAATGTTATATGGGTACATTTTTGCTCATTGACTTTAATTTTCCATTGTTTTAACCATTTTTCTAATTCAAATATGTGATTTTGTAAGTAACGAGATGCTTCTTGAGGGTTTTCATGAATGCTTAGAATAGCAGTATCATCAGCAAATGTTGATGTATGAGTACGATTGTTAGTTAGCATATCAGACGAATATATCAAATATAAAAAGGGTCCCAGGATACTGCCTTGTGGGACTCCAGCTTCAATGGGTTGGGGACTACTTAAAAAGTCTCCTTCTTTAACCTTAAATGTTCGACCAGTTAAATAGCTTTCCAATAGCTTATGTGTGTTTGCGGGTAAATTTTGACTCAGTTTGTATATTAAACCATCATGCCATACTTTATCAAATGCTTGAGAAATGTCAATAAAGAGAGCGGAACAATATTTCTTTTCCTCAAACGCTTTTCTTACAATATTTACAAGTCTATGGGTTTGTTCGATAGTACTGTGTTTTCTTCTAAAACCAAATTGATGATTCGGAATACAATTGTTTTCAATTAACATCGGGTGCAACTTGTTCATAAGTATCTTCTCAAATAGCTTTGATATATTGGACAATAGGCTTATTGGTCTGTATGATTCTACTTTTGTGTGATCTTTTCCCGGCTTGGGTATCATGGTAACCAGTGAAACCTTCCATTCTGGAGGATAATATTCAAGGCGTAATATAGCATTAAAAATAAAAAGAATTATTTTTATTGCTATCCGGGGTAGCTCCATAAGCATCTTGTTACTGATTTTATCAATACCAGGTGCTTTCTTGGAGTTTAAATCAACAATAGCCTTTTCGATCTCTCGAATCTCAAAACGTAGGGGTACGACTGCTCCAAAATGGGGTAGAACAGGTGGCAACTCAATTGCTTCATTTGATGTGTTCGGTGTAAATACGTTTTTCAAATGATTAAAAAACAGATTCCCTTTTTCAGTATCATTTCTTGCCCAACCACCACTTGAATTTCGCAAGGGGGGCTTACATATGACGGGTCTTTTAAGACTTTTTGTTGCTCGCCATAATGAGTAATCCGATTGCGGGGTTGCGTCCAGGCTTTCTAAATATTTATTCAATGATTCCATTTTTCGAAAGTCCAAAAGCTTTTTAAGTCTTTTTATACAATCTTTAAGCTTCGATTTGAGTTGGGGGGATCTGTGCAATTGCCACTCTCTTCGAACTCTTCTTTTTTCATTTAAGAGCCGTTCGACATCTGCAGAATAAATTCTATTATATCTGATTTGTCGGGGGGTTTGGGTAGCATGTTGAGCAGCCAGTTTGAGATTTTTATCGAAATTGATAAGAGAGTGATCGACGTTTTCTGGTGTTCTTAGCGGTATGTTTTCCGAGCAATGTGTACTGAGGTATTTTTTATATTTGAGCCAATCAATTCTTGTGCCTGTCATCGCTAAAGTACCAGTCGGGGATACAATTTCTCGGGGGCTCAATAAAGTAACAATAGTGGGTGAGTGATCTGAAGATAGTTCCATCGAGGATTCAACTTGAATCATTTCTCCAGGGATATTTTTTATCACGCTAAAATCAATAACATCCGGTATTTTTCGTGGGTCAGTAGGCCAGTAGGTACTTTGGCCGCTCGAAATCACATTCAAACCCATTTTAGAAATTGTATCAAACAAAACACGACCTTTAGGGGTAATCAGTCGTGATCCCCAGAATGTGTGCTTAGCATTATAATCGCCAGCAGCCAGGAAAAGGGGGCCTAGTGATTTAAAAAATCTATTATATTGACTTTCTGTAATTGAAAATCTAGGGGGTGAGTATATCGATGAAATCACTAAGTTTCGATGAAAATCTTCAAGACAGATTGTAGTAGCTTGAAGATAATCTTCGCAAAGATCACACATTAAGTAGTGTTTGATTCGAGCTTTTATTAAAATTGCCGAGCCTCCGCATGCTCTACCTCTGGGATCTTTGGTATCATATATTACGTATCCATTTATTCGAAATGAACTTCTGGACGTCAAATGAGTTTCAGAAACCAGCATTATATCAATTTGTTGGTTTCTTAAAAAATATTCGAGTTCGTTTTTGTGTTGGCGTATGCCGTTTGCATTCCAGAAACATATTTTCAAACAGTTCATGGCTTATTTAGGATAGCTTGTAATAACATGGATTGCATTTTAAGCATTTCCTGCATCATATTACTCATAGAGTTGGTAAAATTGTTAACCGATTTCACTAGGGTCTCTATTGTAGCTTCCAGTCGACTAAAATTAGAAGTGGGATGTTGGTCTGCAAATTCCACATTGATATTAGGGTTATTTTCTTTTCCTATTGGTGGGTTTTGAGCAAAAGTTGGATTCGTTTTTAGAACACTAGCGTATGAACCTTTATTATTCATGGTTTGCGAGATTTGGGGATAATGGGTATCAGCTAGGTTCTTTGATTGCACAGGATAAATACCGGGTTTCTGTGTTAATGTTCTTTTAACTATAGAATACACTGGGCATCCTCTGTAATTTGCTGTGTGATTTCCGCCACAATTGCTGCATTTTTTTACTTTTGAGTCGTTTTTGGATTTATCGCATTGGGTAGAACCGTGCAATTCTCCACACACCACGCAAACAGGGGGTAGTTTGCAATATGCCCTAGTATGACCATATTCTTGACAGTTTAAACACTGGACTGGTCCCGATCTCTTATGTGGCTCTTCTATCGTAATTTTACGATGCAATAAATATTTTAAATTGTAAATTGGGTGTGTTTCATTTTTCTTGAGATTAACATCACCTGGTTCTAGTTCAACTCTAAACATTGGTTGGGGAATTTTCTCGCGATTTCTAATGTTGACTACATTTTTTATTTTAAACTTGTTATGTTCCAAAGCAGCCTTTATATCTTCAGGATCTACACAAGAGTCAATACCCTTAATAACAATTTGAAGCCCTTTGCTACTCTTCAATTGGTATGTGTAAAAACTTTGTTTATTGTTTTCAAATTCGGTAACAACCTTACGGAAATCATTTTCATGATTTACCTGTATCTTAGTCTCGCTTATGTTACCTCGCTTAAAAGGTACAACGTAAAAAGAATTTTCTCCGACCAACGAGATTAAATTCTTAATTAGAGCATTCGAATTTTGCTCTCTCAAATAAATAGGAGGGGGTTTGGACGACTTGGGTAATGTTGGGTGGTCAGCTGCTTCATCTTGCAAAATAGAAAATCTGTTTTCGGTAGTTTTCCTATCAATTTCCCTATCTTTAGGAATTTTTGCGGTTGATGCGATTTTTGAGGATCTTGGGCTGCGTCCTCGTTTCAGTACGGTAATGTACCTATCAATTCCCACTTGGATTTGTGGTTTTTGTGCACTATATTTGGGCTGAACATTTTTAGGTATTGCTCCCGTACTATGGTTAATTGGGTTTGTACTTACTGTGCAGGTTTTTGTTTTAGGGGGTGAATTATTTAGCATACCTTCAGGCGCTACTAAAAGTTTACTTTTGGTTACCATATTTCCATCAACAGCTGTCAACGGCAAATTTTCTTTTGTTGTACAAACACCTTTCGTAAACAAAGCGGGGGATAATGAACGAGCTCGATCACTTTGTTTGGCGGTCAAATACAAGCTGTCATCAACTCTTGTATTTTTGTTTTCTTTCGAATTTTCTTCAACATTCACAAACACATATGCATTTCTGCCGTTCATACTAAGCCTGCGCTCACTATGATTACCACTTGAGAAACTCATAAAGAGTATTCTCTGTTTATTTTTTTGCACTTGTGCTCTTTATTGGTGGAAAAAAGAAAACAAACACCAATATGCATATATGGCGGCTCTTTTTTCATTTTCACCATATTTCTCATGCCATACATTAAATAATTCTGAGTTTTTCACACTGTATATACCTGAAAAAATGCGTTTTTTGAAAAAGTATGCAAATATATGCAGCTGAAATATGAAAAATTCTGTAGGTAATTGACTGTCCTAAAGAACTGTTATGATGTTATAACTAACATCTGCTAACATTTTTTTGTAAGTCCAAATAAAATTCAGTTTCATAATTTTATTATTTCATCGTAAGGTCACTTTAATTTTTCCAATTTAATCGGTCTAATAGCCAAGTTCACCAAGATTTCTCTATAGATTAATAAAGTACTCACTTGCAACATTATTTTCCATTTTTTAATTTTTAAAAATTTTATATATTTATTATGAAAACTTTTATTAGAAATTTTATCAAAATTTGCTGCACTCAATCGTTATATGAAAGCTTATTTAGAAATCGAACATAAAACAACTGATAAAGTGACAAATAATCAACTTTTTTGCAAAATTTAAAAATATATGTTTACTTTGTTATATTTTTATTTATACTAAAGCATAAAAAATGTATTTTTCAAAAATTAAAATTTTTCATTTTGGCCAAGAAATGGCGAAAATTTCCTATAGTGCAGTGGTTTACCCTCCATTATCTGATAGTCCGCTAGTATATCCTGACCATTCTGGATCCATGATACATATTCAGTGGGATCACCTTCAAAAACCTGGAGTTCTAGCAATCGGGTGATTGCCGTTAGTTCCTCTTTTGTCGCTGGAGCCCTAGGTCACAAGGTGGTGCTTCCAGTGTGGTTATTCTTCTTTCCATTCCCTCGATTACCTAAGCGTATATCAACGTTCCCTATTTCATTTATTATGCCGTTTAAAGTGGCTGATAATTCCGTCACACACTTCTTCAAGTCTTCCATATTGAATCGATAACTTTATAAAAAAGAAAATGGTTTTTCTACTTACAATGAAAATGCAATATACATAACACACAACCACTGATTTTTTTATTTTTAGCTTAAAAAATTCAAACAAAATTTTTTTATTTTTCAAATTTAATTTTTTCTTTTTCGATTTTTATTCTTCAAATTGTATTTAAATTTCTCGATTAGAATTTTTTTTATCTTTAACTTATATTTTATTTAAATTTTTCTTTTTCCTTTATTTTTTAATTTTTATTTAACTATTTTCCAATTTTGTTTTCTTTTTTTTTATTAGAATTTTTTTTGCCTTTATTTTTTTTTCAAATTTATTTTATTATTAAAATTAAAAAAACAAATTTTTAGTCTTGATTACGCCTCACGAGAGAACCGTATTTTTCCGTTTTAGCATACGCTTTGATGGAAAACTTGATCGCGTATGCCTACTAAGGTACTCTTGCTCTGATAACCTTCTGTAAAAATTTGGGGATTACCAGGAATATCAGTTTGGCAAAGGAGGGCGTTTCAAATTATTTTTTTGTTATATTAGTTATAGATCTGGAGGGTCCCGTAGGATTCGCAGAACTTTCTCATTTAATTATTATTTTATATTATAAGAACACCACTGTTTTATTTAAGTGGGTCCCTGCTCGGGCGACAGTTAAAGCTTACCAATCAAATAAAAAATAAATTAAGGCGCGACCAACTGCACCGTTCAAATTAAACACTCAAAGGATTTATTTAAAAAGAATATTTATTAGTATTTTTAGAAACAATACTTATTAATATTCCTTTAATTTTTAGTAACAAATATTTATTAATAATCACTTTAATTTTATTTAATCTGACTTAATTAATTATCAAGACTGCCCAAAAATTATTCTTTCCTTCAACTTGAAACCTATGTTGATCACGTTGCATTGCAATGTGCAAGAAATTGTATATGCTTGATCAGCACATATCCGGATGCGCGTGTAGAAGTCATGGGAACAAATAATTATGCTGACACTTCCAACTTCATTAAGTTGTAGTGTTGTCACTGTTGCTAACTTGCATAATCAAGTGTTTCTTAAAACTGAGTCGGTCTTCTAGAATAATACCGAGGTACATGATAGTATCTGAGGATCATATATCTGATGTTCCCACTTTTATTGTCAGAAGAGTCTCACTCTTTTTCCTTCGGCGTATGAGGACCAACTTCGTTTTGTGCTCAGCCAAAAGGTTTGTAGATTTTAGCATCTCTCTGACTGTTTAGTTGGCATATATTTCGACCTCTTTTACGTGCCTCACTTGGACTGTAAACGCAATGTCGTCTGCAAAAACAACAACGGTTGCTTCTACAGGAATCTTCAAATTAAAAATGCCATTGTACACGATGTTCCACAACAGTGGTCCTAAGACCGATCAATGCGGTATTGTAATATTAAATGTTTTCATGCCTATGTCTGTTTTCAATTTTGGTATAATGCGGGTCTTAGTTGAAGTCCCAATGTTAGTGTTCTGTTATATTTTAGAGCATAGATTTAGTACTTCTTCGCCTGTAAAATCTACTTCAATTGTTTGTAATGAATCGGTCCACAGTTCTCCACCGGGGAATAGAACTTTCAGTATATTTTCTATATATCTATATATATATCTGATAGTTGTATCGCGCAATTGTTTTCTTTCAACACGAAGAATGTCCGTTTTTTTTAAAGAAAACCAACAAAAGAAAAACTACTCAAGCTACTCTAGAAGACTACAAAATAGTTTGCGTCTATTTTGATATTTAAATTCGTCCACAATATTTTACCGAATGAAATATTTTACGTTATTAAATGCCATAATCCTAGACAATAACTCAAATATGAAAAGAAGAAAATTCGACCTAAATCGTCTAACAGAATTAATCAACCCAGCAAAAACTTTGCTTACAAATAAGCTGAAAAATATGTGGAATTTGACGATAAGACAAATAGACTTACTATTCTACTGAAATAAGTACTTATTTTTGTTCGCGATGTCCCAAAAGTAAGTACTTAATACATCATTTTTGGCCGGAAATAAGTTGTTTTGTTAGTAGTGTTATTTATATAATTGTGTATTTACAAGCAAAAAATAAAAAAAAATAAGTCGAGTCGAACCAACAACTATCCGTTTGCTAGTCTGCTGTTGTACTCACTACACCACTGCACTATGTGCCCAATTTCTATGGCAAAAATTCAAATGTTCAGCTTTCGCTTATTGAAAAAAAATTTACGGTTCAATTCCTAACACTTCGACGACATAAATGTCAAAAATGTATGCCAATTGGCCAATCAGTTTTTATATAAACAGCTGTGAAAGTTTAAATAAAGTTTTCAAGCTGACAAAAGTAAAAAAATTGAAAAAGTGATTTTTTTAAAAAAATAGTTATAACTAAGATTTTACCAAAATGGATTACATTACCGGAGGTGTGTACTTAAAAAAATTTAATATTTTACTAAATGTTTATATTAAGTGTAAAATTTCGTGTTTTTATTAGTAATATTTTTTGTGAAGTTACGAAAAAGTTGTTTGTTTTCTGTAGTATAAAACTTACGATGCCTGCATTTGCCCAAGGAATGATTCATATGTGGTCAGGCTTCATGACATACTCAAATTTTTTGCAACTACTTGACCGTAGCAAATAATTTTCTTTTTTCTAGAAACATACTAAACTACCTTTAACGAAGCATTAATGTAGCAAGTTTTATAACGATAGCGAATGTCAAAGATATACACAGTTGCTTACCGAAAATTTACTTATAGCGGAGCCCCAAGAAAACGCCAAACAAACGAAGAAATGCTATTCGTAGAAAGTGCTATGAGAATATAAATTGAAATTTTGTTTGAAAATTTTTGGTGAGTAGGTGGGGGACTATAAGAAAAGTGAGGGGAGGGTTTAATGGCAACTTTTTTAATATTTGTGGAAAGTGCTATGAGAATATATATTGAAATCTTTTTTGAAAATGTTTGGTGAGTTGATGGGGGAGGGGTTATGAGTAAAGAAGGGAGGGGGATTATTGTAGTTTTTTTTTTAAATGCTTATTTCTGCAACATAAAGTTTTATGATGCTAGAAATGAAAAAAAATGGGCAAATTGAGAAAAAGTAACAGTTTATGTGTTTTGTTTGTTTATTTTGATTTTTTTGACTTTACTACTTCGAAAGACATTACTTGTAGCTTTGTCAGCGAAGGTTTTGCTGGGAAAGAGATGCAGAGTATTTTATTTTTTGATGTTTACTCACTTGTTATTAGAAGGGGATTCATAGGGCTTCTTGAACACCTTCTAAGAGCAGGCAGTGTGGAATGAGTATCGGGTCTTTTAGAATGAGTAAGTATGCCCTTTAGAAGGCCTTCAAACTGAAATCCTATCATTCAGGCTTGCGGGGTAATGATTACATTGTGTAATATATTACTGGTAAATTACCATTACCTTGTAATTGGATTTTTGCAATTACAATTACTTGTAATGTGTAATTGAGTAATAGCACATTACAATTACATGAAAGTAATTGATAAAAAATGTGTAATGATTACTTTTTAAGTATTTATTACCAAAAATGTATACAAAAAATAAAAAAAAATTAATAGAAACCAAATATATTATGTTATTAATATGTTATGTTATTAAAATGTAAATGCATGTTTTTTCTCGAACGTCCAAATAAAATGTATACTAATTATCTATTAGAATCGCACATTTTGCTGTAAAATGGCATTGATTTGTTAGTGCATATTTTTATTAATAATGCATATTTAGTTATATTAAAGTTCAAAATGCATATTTATGTGCATATTATCCAAGTTTTTAAAAAAAATTTAATTTTTTGTCTTCAATGTGCAACATATTTGTCGAATTTGTTATAGAAATAGCTCCAAATGTTGTCGACTAACTTCTTCATTTCTATGAGCAATTGAAAATTATCATTTCAAAAAATTTCGCTTCAAAAAAGTTTAGAGTTATATTGTTTCATTACAATTTGCAATTTAAATTTTTAAGAGATTTCATTATTGAACGATTTTGTAACTTCATATAGATACCGCAGCCATTTCCCAGCAGTTCTATGAGACTAGTGATTTTACTATAATTTAGGGTGACAGCTAGTTACGTAACTAGCTACGTGATTAGTTATTTTAACACGTGAATGGCCCTTTGATCCTTAGTATTACTTAGAGACGAATGCATTACTTAGATTACTTAAAGGCACTTAAGTGACAATTGTCTTCACGCTAGATTACATGGAATGCATAAAGTAACTAATTGACATCTATCTGCAATACAAATAGCACATATGTGACCCAAAATATATCAATTGGAGTCAGTCAAGTCATCAAACATTAGTCTATAAGGGATAAATTTACTACTTTCTTTACTGCTGGGTTATTACTTTACAGCTCGATCAAAATATTGATGACTTTAAAAGACAATTTTCTGAAAATAAGAAAATAAATAATTGAGGCTTTGCGATAAAGCAAAAAATCTGAACAATTTCTGCCGTTTTCGATTTTTTTTAAAACATAAAAATTTGCTCAATTTCTAGTTTTAACTCCGAAACTACTGAGCCCATTAAAACGCAATAAATAGCGGATTAAAGGTTATGTAACTTTAAACTTTTCTAAGTTTATTTTTGTAATATCGGAATAACCCTTTTTGAGTTATCATAACTTATGTGGACAAACGTCTAAAAAATTCTCGATTTTACAAAAAAAAATGTTTAAAAAAAACTTTTGCATAGAATTTAAAATTTGGACAATAACTACTGGAATCAAAATACATCAAAATTGTGTAGTGGTTTAGAAAGCCTCTAAATTTTTTTCGATTTTGTTGCCTGTGCTATTGTTGAATT
Organism: Calliphora vicina; assembly: GCF_958450345.1. Taxonomy (NCBI): domain Eukaryota; kingdom Metazoa; phylum Arthropoda; class Insecta; order Diptera; family Calliphoridae; genus Calliphora; species Calliphora vicina. The sequence continues at coordinate 76,208,383 of NC_088780.1, forward strand.
TGAAAAATTACGAAAAAAAAATATACATTTTATGAAAGCTTAATTCTTTGCCTCTAGGTACTAAAGTACTAGGATCTAACCTAAACAGTTTTTTTCAAAATAACTCAAAGTTTTGAAGGGGGTTTCAAAATCTTTTAAAACGGTTTTAGTATGTCCTCGCCTAGGCCTACAACCCCCATTAGGCCGATTTTCAAATTCTGATAAAAAGTGTTATTTTGTAGCAGAGTGTTATTATTTAATGTTGTTTAGAAATTTAGAAAAAAATTTAAATGTAATTACCTTTCATGTAATTAGAATTACTTTTGTATCAATTACTTTACCAATTACCAATTATATGTAATTGGTAATTACCATATACCAATTACTAATTACAGTAATTGGTAATTGATAAAAGCCAATTACCAATTACTTGTAATTGGTATTTGTTGGTTGCCAATTACAAAATGTAATTGGATTTGTAATTGGCAAATTTCAATTACAAATTGCTAGTAATTGGTATTTTTCAATTACCAAATACATGTAATGTAATTGGTAATTGAAAAGTAATTGGCAACGCCCAAGTCTGCTACTGATGCATACTCGATTAATTAAATTAGTCTTCAGTTTCCCAACAAAGATTGAAAATCTTGATATAAGCATAATTTGTAAACAACCGTTTTTATTTTTTTTCGAAGTACATATGTATATGGATTTTTAGCAACTTCGAATTCTCTGAAATTCGAAGTACGTATACATTCTAATCATTTCAAAGCGTATAGTCTCGAAACTCCAACTCCATATCGTATATGATTCGTATTTTATATGCCTCTAAATTAGGACATTTACTTCTCAGGACTAAAATATTAACCATTTTTGAAATATGATAAGAGTACTATTTTCGGCCGTGCCGAGTCCTAAATACCCTCCACATAAATATGATGAGAATTATAGAAGTTACATTGGTATAAAGATCCTACTATGTATGAGGATTGAGAAAATGTCATTGAAATACTATTAAATAAATATATGAAATAATATAACAATTGTTAAAAATACTATTTTGCGCAGAAGTTATTTCATTTCAAATGTAAAATATGTAATTATAAATATTTCAAGTGCAGAAACCGATTATAAAAAATATATACAAATATATTCTGTTGAATTTTTGATCGATATAAATGTGCGTTAATATATTTTTGGGTTGTGGGACATACATATGTAGGGCTATGACCTACTTGGCTCAGCAAAGGTTTATTTTGGAGATTTGTGAAGATTAATGAGTTTCCATAAAATTGAGTACAGTGATTTTTATATATACTGAAATTTTTTGTTTCAAATTTCAACTTGATAACTATATTTGTAAGAAATTTATTACGATCTTAGTGATTTTCGGGAGTTGACCTTATATGGTAGGTATGGCCAAATATGGACTATATTCACAAAATCCTGTAGTATGATTTGCAAATATAAATTACGAATAGGTATGGAATTTTTGTTCAATATTGATATTTTTAGATATTTATGCAGCTTAATGTGTTTTCCGTAAATGGTCCTTATATGGTCCTTAAAAATTGAGTACTAAATCCTCGGAAATTTTACATTTTTAAATTCTTTATGCAATTATTTTATATCTTTGACGAAATATTGTCAAATTCTACAATTTTCTATAAAATAAATCAATATTTTTAAAAATAGTATCAAAGTTTTTCAAAAATATGTATGTTTAAATGAGCTTTAAAAAAATATATTTCATTAAAACCGTTAAAGAAAACCGAAACCGGTCGAGTTTACAAGGATGAATAAACCAGTAAACCGGTTTAATATTTAGAAATGTAATTGAATTTAAAGTAATTAAATTACTTTTTATTAAATTACATATCCTTTTTCTCAATTACAATTACTGTTAATTGTAATTTAATTTTTCAAATTACAATTACATGTAATTGTAATTGAGAAATGTCAATTACAATTACTAGTAATTGTAATTGTAATCAAAACTCCTCAAAACTCCTAATTTGAAATTATCAATTGCAATTATACCTAAATTAATTTAATGGAAAATGTAATTGGCATCCCCCAAGCCTGCTATCATTTTTCCCGCTGTGTACATGCAGTTAATAAATACAAACATACATACATGTTTATGCATATGTTTACTATTTTTTTTCTTAAGCTTAGTACTCTGTTCATATTTGCGAAAAATTATGGTTGTTTTTAATTCGTTGGTTTTAATTTCGTGCGAAAAATGTTATGTTAAGCTTATGTTATTTCGTACGGAAAATAATGTTGCCTGATGTATTTCACATGCTTTTAACAAAAAGAACAGACTACTGCTTTTGCGAAATTATTTCGCATATATTTCTTCCAAATATTTTATATGTATGTAGTTTGACAGCATTTCGAACGAAATTTTGAACAGAGTACCTAGCTTTATTTTACAGTTGCTTAATAACGGTTCTATGTGGTGATCATCTACTGCTTTAAAAGACATTGGCGCATATTCATAAACGATCTCCAAGTGTTGACTTTTTTAAGTACCTATTTAAATTATTCACAATTGGTTACTTTCAGCACAATTAGTTAGCACTTAATCATGGGTAAAGTTGTAACTAAATGCCAACTACTAATACAATAAAAAAAAACAGCTGATTGATTTCATTTTAATACATCTATACAAAAAGAAAATAATCTAGTGATGTGTTTTTTTTTTGTCAACAACATTCTATTGAAAAATTTAATTTTACATGCCCTTATTTTAATTGATTTACATACAAACTATAACTATAAATTTTGTATGTACATTTTAAAGAACAAAAATAGTTTTTTAATAGCTTTATAAGCCTTTAAATTAATTACAGTATATATCGATCAAAATATTATCGACATTTTGTTTTCTCTACATGTCAATGCAGTAACTAATTTATGCCATGTTTCCACGGCAGTCTGAATTACTTAATTCGCGTTTTGAATTACGATTGCGAATCAACCTGTTTACATGACAACATTCGTAATTCAGTTTGACATTTATTTATTTCTTCTTCTTGTTTTTTTTTCTTCTGTTTACATGTTTTGTTTTTTTGTTTATTTTGTTTGGTGCGAATTTTAAATTTGTAATTTGGCAATGGATAAAAAAGGTAAGTAAAAACATAAAATTGTAGCATTATTAATTAAACAAATATAATTTAATTATTATTTTCATAATTAGAAAAAAGAAAAAGTGCAAGCAAGTGGGACCAGGGCAGCGTGCGGGCTTTATTAGAGGTGTTGGCTGAAAGAAAATGAACTTAACTTTAATCAGACTTTTTATTTCTTTTAATTTATTTATTTAATACAAAAATCTTTTTCTTTATTTTGTTTTGACATTTTTGTTTGGACAGCTGATTTTGATACATAAATAATCGATAAAAATTAGAGATGACAGTCATTCGTTCGAAATTCATAAGGTAATTCAAACTGAATTACGTACGAACAAGGTAATTCGCACTTGAAATTTTGTATGGCGAATCATGTAATTCAGTTCGTAATTGGGGGTTGAATGACGAATGAGAGCGTGAATGACGAATAATGCCGTTGTGTGAACATTGTATTAGTTATGAATTGTGTATAAGATCTACAACTATCTATGAACTATTTTTTAGTTTCTGTTTTACTAGTTCCGACTTTAGTTATGATTTATGAATATACGCCATTGTAGTCAATTACACTGCGTTACAAATGAAAAAAAATTTAGTACCCGCTTTGAAATGTCATGTTTTCTTATTTATACCTATCGTTTATTAATCATACATACAAATTTTCTTTTCATCACGTCTCATTTTTCTTCCTTAAGAATATACATATTAAAAATTAAAAGGCCAAAACCTATTTTAATGAAATATAAAAATCAACTAGAATATTTTACATTAATCATGTTTATGTTAAGATTTTAATACTTATTGTAAATTTCTCAAAAGAAAGATTCAATAAAGAAAATGATAAAAAAACAAGTAATAGTATTATATTCGGCCGAGCCGAATCTTAAATACCATCCACCTAAATATGATGGTATAACAACTGAAATAAATAATACATTTTATCTTATTTAAGTGATTTTCGGAAGTGAACTTTATATGGGGGCTATGGTCAAATATGGGCCGATCCACAACAAATTTGGTGTTGTGATTTTTTTAAGCTCGAAACTTATTTTTGTGTGGATACTGCAATTTTGTAGGCATTTACAGACCATAGAACCATATTTCGGGAAGAAATTTGTATGGGGGCTAGGAGAAATCATGAACCGATTCTTATAATTTTTACCAGAGTTAGTCCTTTTAACATAAAAATAACGTGTGTAAATGTTGATGGTATTATCTGCAATATATTTGCACAAATAACAAAAATTATTTTAAAATTATCAAGTTTTTTTTAGGTTGTCTCACATTTTGGTTCATAACTCTGTTTCCCCTGAACCGATTTTGCTGATTTTCAATACCAAACTGCTTATGAGAACAATAAAAAAATAGAGAACAAAAATAGTTTTTTAATAGCATTATAAGCCTTTTAATTAATTACAGTATACATATATCGATCAAAATATTATCGACATTTTGTTTTCTCTATATGTCAAAGCAGTAACTAAGCTAGTTATGAATTGTGAATAAGATCTACAACTATCTATGAACTATATTTTATTTTCTGTTTTACTAGTTCCGACTTTAGTTATGATTTCTTTATCGGGATTGGTGATTGGTGACTTAATAGTGAACTTCGCTATTATAAATAACTCGTATGTTAAATCCATTCTAATTCCCGAATAACATTTTAACGATAAATTTGCAGTTGCTTACAAGGCATATTTAACAAGGTGGCTGCGTACGTAACGCCAGCTGACTATTTTTTGCTCTACTCATGTTTTGCCTTCTGAAATGTCAAAAACTTGTTTACAAACATTTTCAAATTTGTTATAAGATTAAAGAGATTATTTTATATTTAAAAAAGTGAGTATTTGTCACCGCTTTATGTGAATAAAATATTTAAAAGTGTTAAAAAAAACTACTTCATTTATAAAATTGTGTTTTTGTGAATTTTTTTTTGACAGTTTACAGGGTTTTACACAAACAAAAATGACTATTGTTCTTGTATTGTTGTAATTGTTGTAGTTACGCTGCCACCTTGTTAATACATCTTGGTTGCTTGTGCATTAAGACTAAACTGGCAACTCGCTTTATTTTGATTTTCTTGCGAAAACAATAAAGCAAGTTTTTTTATTTTTTTGTTTTTTCTTTACTCACTTAAGCCTAGTACCACAAAATATACAGAGGCGACACGGCAAAAAAATATATTTGTCTCTTTCGCTCGAAACAATTTCAACTGGTTTGGTTTTGTGCTTATTTATATATTTTGTTTATTCTAACGCACTGTCTGTATTAAACCGCAAACTTGTTTTCTCTTTCTATCGAAACAATTTCAAAAAAAAAGCTGATTTTAGTGTTTTTGAACTGTCAAATTTGACGCCTCTGTATACTTTGTGCTAGTACACTGTTCATATTTGCGAAAAATTATGGTTTTTTCATGCGAAAAATTTTACATGCTGTTTGACAGCTAGCAATTGGTTTTAATTTCGTGCGAAAGAAGTGCTGCGTATGTTATTTCGTGTGGAAAAATAAGGTTGCCAGATTTATTTAACATGTTTTCCACAATAAAAACAGAGTACTGCTATTGCGAAATTATTTCGCATATATTTCATTCCAAATATTTGATATGTAGTTTGACAGCATTTCGCACGAAATTTTGAACAGAATACCTAGCTTTACACACTACAGTTTGTGTCGGCAAGAAACCAACCAATTGTAGTAAGGAAATGTAAGAAAAGATAAAATCACGGTTTATTGTTGGTGTTTTGTTTAAGCTTTGATATTTTTACAAATAAAGCTTGTGTGTCTGTAATTCTCAAACACTATAGTTTTATTTGAATAATATCTTTAGTTTTTCTAAAGCCTTTTCGGAAAAGGTTTCCTGATGATCTGGCCTAAGCAACCAGTGAAATGCGCATAGGAACTAGCTTATCCCCCAACAATAAATTTCAGTGAATTTATCAAATTAAAAATTGGGAATTTAGCATAAAACAATTTTACTAAAACATTCTAAATTTTGGTTATAAATACGGCTGTTAGTTGTTAATTGTTGTAATAGTTTTAAGTAAACCCTCAAACCATTGTAACGAATTGTTTTATAAAAGTTTCAATAAAGATATTAATAAATATAAAATATAAATTCTTAAAAATTTTATACATTTTCCTATACGTTGATATATAATATATATGTTATCTTTTCCACTAATCAAATTTATGAATTCAAATTCAACAACAAACAGAAAATTTACAGAATCTTGCCGTTTTGTAATATATTTTATGCACTGCATTGCCGACTATTGCAATACTAAACATAGAAGAACACTGCACGATGTAGCTACATAATTACTTAGAGTTATGTATTTTGATAAAATATTAGGGGATACAGTCGTGGAACAAATCTGAGTTGAGGAAAATCTCGCTCGTCATTATCTCTTAAGGACGGTCATGCCGATTTTTGTTGTTTGACTTTCGAGAGTTGTGCGTCTCACCTCGCATTGGTATTGATTTTATGCATCGCATAACTGTTTTCGCAGTTTTGAATCGTTTATGTTAATCCACATGCGTTCGTATAACCTTGATTTGAGGTTATGAAGACACAGTTGATATACATATTTTGTGAAGAGAAACCTGGTGGAGGACCATTCAAAATTCATTGGAGGAGACCCATTAAAACTCAATTGAAGAAACTCTGGTTCTTATACAAGGGTATAAGTCGAGACAGGAAAACTGTGGAATATCCTGACATATAACTTAAATAGTTTGCCATTTAATCTTAAAGTCAAAAAAAAAATATTAGGGGATATTTGTTTTATCTTTTGTAAATAAAATGAAAAGTTGTGGGCAGATTTTAATCATTTAAGGCTTGTTTTTGGAACGTCGTTTTCTATATGTGTAAAAATTAAGAGCGTATACGCATTTTTCAATTTTTAATGCCGTTTTAAAAACCAAATATTTTTAAAACGACTGCGATGATAAAAAAAAAACTTTTTAAGCCTTAATTAAATGTAATTTTATTGCGATTTTGATTTACGCGAATATATGTTGTGCAACCTCCTCCATTTTCGAAATATCGGTATATATCGACAATATGAGCTAACCTAAAATAACTTTTAGCACTACTGAATTCAGCTTACCCGAATTAGTTTAAGTCGCTGGGTGCCCATCTTGACAGAAAAACAAGTAAGAGAGCTATATTCGGCTATGCCGAATCTTATATACCTTGGTTTTTTATTTTTTTGGTGAAAAAATAATTCGAGTTAAAAAAATTTTTTTTCCTGTTTTTACCCATTGTAGATCCAACTTACTATGGTCTTAAGTAGATGAAGAAAGGGGGTTTGATATCGATGAAAATGAAAGGGGGTTTGATATTTTTTCCAAAAAAATACGATGAAAATGACTTCCAGTCGACTAAAATTAGAAGTGGGATTTTCTTTTCCTATTGGTGGGTTTTGAGCAAAAGTTGGATTCGTTTTTAGAACACTAGCGTATGAACCTTTATTATTCATGGTTTGCGAGATTTGGGGGTAATGGGTATCAACTAGGTTCTTTGATTGCACAGGATAAATACCGGGTTTCTGTGTTAATGTTCTTTTAACTATAGAATATACTGGGCATCCTCTGTAAATTGCTGTGTGATTTCCGCCACAATTGCTGCATTTTTTTACTTTTGAGTCGTTTTTGGATTTATCGCATTGGGTAGAACCGTGCAATTCTCCACACACCACGCAAACAGGGGGTAGTTTGCAATATGCCCTAGTTTTTTATTTTAAACTTGTTATGTTCCAAAGCAGCCTTTATATCTTCAGGATCTACACACGAGTCAATACCCTTAATAACAATTTGAAGCCCTTTGCTACTCTTCAATTGGTATGTGTAAAAACTTTGTTTATTGTTTTCAAATTCGGTAACAACCTTACGGAAATCATTTTCATGATTTACCTGTATCTTAGTCTCGCTTATGTTACCTCGCTTAAAAGGTACAACGTAAAAAGAATTTTCTCCGACCAACGAGATTAAATTAGAGCATTCGAATTTTGCTCTCTCAAATAAATAGGAGGGGGTTTAGACGACTTGGGTAATGTTGGGTGGTCAGCTGCTTCATCTTGCAAAATAGAAAATCTGTTTTCGGTAGTTTTCCTATCAATTTCCCTATCTTTAGGAATTTTTGCGGTTGATGCGATTTTTGAGGATCTTGGGCTGCGTCCTCGTTTCAGTACGGTAATGTACCTATCAATTCCCACTTGGATTTGTGGTTTTTGTGCACTATATTTGGGCTGAACATTTTTAGGTATTGCTCCCGTACTATGGTTAATTGGGTTTGTACTTACTGTGCAGGTTTTTGTTTTAGGGCGTGAATTATTTAGCATACCTTCAGGCGGTACTAAAAGTTTACTTTTGGTTACCATATTTCCATCAACAGCTGTCAACGGCAAATTTTCTTCTGTTGTACAAACACCTTTCGTAAACAAAGCGGGGGATAATGAACGAGCTCGATCACTTTGTTTGGCGGTCAAATACAAGCTGTCATCAACTCTTGTATTTTTGTTTTCTTTCGAATTTTCTTCAACATTCACAAACACATATGCATTTCTGCCGTTCATGCTAAGCCTGCGCTCACTATGATTACCACTTGAGAAACTCATAAAGAGTATTCTCTGTTTATTTTTTTGCACTTGTGCTCTTTATTGGTGGAAAAAGGAAAACAAACACCAGAACGAAAATAATAAAAGATAACTTTAATTGGCACTTTTAATATTATATTTTATGACTTAATCAAAAAACGATTGTATATTTAAATATAATTTCGGGTCCATTCGCGTTAAAGATATACATATATATATAAAATATATATATAAAAATATTAAAAATTTTTTATTTTTTTTTAAATATTTTTTTTCGAAAGATCGAAGAAATAGCTATCTATACTATTTGGGACACATTTTGCTAAGAACAATAGGTAATAAGTTACATGGATAAGAAAAATCCCCTGTTTGACCAAATTGTCAAAATTTTACCCCCTATAACTCAGAGAGTTCTCGACCGATGTTGTTGAAAAATTGTGTCTGAGTTACTATCCAATAGAGCTAACCTTGGTGCAAATTTCATCCCGATCGGAAGACATCGATTTCAAAAGTTGGTTCACTTGACATGAAATGCCCCATATACATATATTCTTTTTTTTATATTTAATTTATTTTTAGCCGTCAATATCATCAAAAAAAACGAGATATTTGCGGAGATAGAAAAAAACACGTCCGTTTAGCTTAACTATACGCAGTGTATGTTTTTAAATGAACATAGCAATCGTTTTTAAATATGTTTATGTAAATGTATTTTGTAAAAATTTTGTTCATTCCGAATAAACCAATTACCTAATAAATAACTTTTATTAAATACTTAAAATACTTGAAGTCAATATTTAGATTGTCTTCTAAAACTTTTTTATATTTATTAAGCATTTTTATTTATTATTTATATGTTTACAGTCAAATTCATAATAAAATCTTATTGTAGATTTAAAGCACAAATTTGTTAACAAATACTTCAGCTTTATAAACTTTTAATAAAAGTATTGTATTCATAATCGTTTGTTAAAGGCACAAAAAGTAATGTACTATTTTTTTATCTAAGCTAACAAAATGTATATCTGATTCCAGATATATAAAATTCCATACAAATTCCATACAGACCTTGTACTTCGTATAAGGGCAACGGATGAGTCAACCGTCGGAGGGTTAAGCTAAAATGTATTAATATACAAACATTTTTATATATCGTTAGCTTAGTACGTAAACGTAACAAGTCCACTTTTGATTGAAATTAAGATTTTGATGCAGAAAGATAGTAAAACATAAGATACTTATTTTGCATTAAAAAATGTCGTTAATTTGTTTCTAACTGATGATTTTTCAGTGATACGCAAAGGTGCTAACTCCACAAAATAAAAAATAATAATAAGAAAACATGCTAAGTCCAGCAAAAAACATTGAATATGCTATTTAAATCTACTTTTTCAATACTATTTGCTATAATACTTTGAAGATTGACATTTTTCGATGTAATCACTATAGTATGGTTACACAATTCACTGTAAAATAAAAAAATAAATAAATTTTGAAGAAATAATAATAAAAAAGAAATTTATTTAAGATTTTGAGTTATTTTCCTTTACAGCAATGAAATAAGACTGATTTTTGTTATGTATTTAAATAATATAAAATAATAAAACACATTTGTAAAATAATAACACGAGAAATTAAAATTTATTATAAGAAAATGTGCTAAGTCCCGCCAAAAAACACAAAATCAAAAGAATCAAACACTTACGGCCATTTTCACAATGTACGATTATTTCATTTTAACCGGAAAATTAACTAACTGTCGGTTTGTTTAACGGGGACCATTTAACCAACGGTTACCGATTTACGTTTCACCATCATTTGATTACTTAACCAATGCATTCAGTAGAAAGTATGGCAATAATGCATACATTTGTTTACGAAAAATAGTGTAATGAAAGATTGAAATATAAATAATTGTCTAAAAGACGTCATAAAAAATAATGATTTGTGTTTTCTTAGTGGTATAATAAAAAAACGTATAAAACTCAAAAATATTAAGGTACCTACTGTAAAATTTACAGAACAAACTGAACAACAATTACTGAAAACCAGCAATTAAAAGTGCACATTTGTTGTTTGGTTTGTAAGTGCAATATCCGGGTGGTATATGGATCACCCCGTGCAAAATTTACTTTTCTTCGTTTTACACTTTTAAAAATTATAAATATTACAAAAATATAAATGTTTTTCCATGTTCTTTTATTATATTTCTTACAATTAAGATGCTAACCGGCGAAATTTATTCGGTTATATTTAACAGCAACTTTGTTGTTAAATAGTGTCAGTTAAGAATTAATCGTACATTGTGAAATTCATATTATCCTAACTTGTGGTTAAAGTTCACGTTAACTTTTAATCGTACATTGTGAAAATGGCCGTTAGTAATATTACCTGGTATATTGTTATTTAAAAAGGAATACGTGGAATATAAGCCATAAAATGCCAATAATTTTCATGGAATTAAAAATGTAATGTTTTTCACATATTTTAAATATTTCCCGACTTAGGTACAACCGCTGGAATATTATTAAGTACCCTTTTACAATGCAGAAATTGAAAGGCAGACATACGAAGTTTGCGGGCGAGGGGTTGAAGAGGTAGAGTGTGTGGAGAATGCAAAATGTCTGCCTTTCAATTTCTGCATTGTAAAAGGAGTCTAACGGGGCATTTAATAATTACACTGCTAAATAAAATAAAACTCCATGAACAAAGCCAATTGGCCTATTAGACGGTGTTTAATTAAATCAAATGAAATTAAGGTATAAATCGTTAACTGTGTATTCACTACAGTCCATTTATGGAGTGAAGTTTTTAACATATTTAATGATATTAAAGACAACGATGAAGTTATCAAAAACTTCGTTTATTATACTCGTTGTAAAAACGTGTTTAAATTTATGAAGTGTCTCTGAATCTTTCGCGGCATAATTGGAACAAATTCAACTGCCTAAAGATCTGAAGAAAAAGTGTAGGCCATTTATTAATGCTTTTATTGCGTAGCTTCACAGAAAAAAAGTTTTATAGTTCTTTATGTTATTCAAAAATGTTAAAAAATTTTCTTGAAAAGTTTGGAAAAAAATTCATGTTCGATTAATAATATTTATTAAAAAGTTCATTTTAATTATGAATTTCTTTTTTCTGTGTTACACTTTATTATTTACATATATTTTTTAAAAATCCTTATATTATTTGTTCTAAATATTACAATAAAAATATAATTCTAAATAATAATATTTCTCAGATTTTCACTGTTCATCAGTTGTGTACAATTTCATTCTGCTTTGTAATTTTATTCTGCCTAATAATGCGACACTTGTTAACATCAATTCAACTCAAGCTACCACACATAATAACAGCAACATCAATAGTTATAGGCATGACGGTTTTCGTGGCGCGATGACATGCTACAACATGGTTTTCGCGTCGCGATAACATTGAACAACATGATGTGCGCGTCGACACAACAAAACAAAGCATCAAATTTTGATGTAAGACATTTTTCTACAAAATGTTGTCTTGTGCAGGCCTTTAATACATAGGTGGCATTTACACTTTGATTTAAAGTCATGTCTTTTTTGTGTCTCTTTTTTAAATCCCTACGAAAATCCCCTACGGCTTTTTTTGTCAACCATTTTGCCTTTTTTGGCAAGATGTATTAACAAGGTGGCAGCGTAACTACAACAATTACAACAATACAAGAACAATAGTCATTTTTGTTTGTGTAAAACCGTGTAAACTGTCAAAAAATAATTCACAAAAACTCACTTTTATAAATGAAATAGTTTTTTTTAACACTTTTAAATATTTTATGCACATAAAGCGGTGACAAATACTCACTTTTTTTAATTTAAAATAATCTTTTTAATCTTATAACAAATTTAAAAATGTTTGTAAACAAGCTTTTGACATTTCACAAGGCAAAACACGAGTAGAGCAAAAAATAGTCAGCTGGCGTTACGCTGCCACCTGGTTAAATATGCCTTGTTTTTTGGCACCTAATCGTTTCAACAACCAATCAGAAAAGATCTCAAAGCTGAATATCAAAAAAAGTATTGAAAAACAGAAAACTTGCGTTTTTTTAGACGTCACAATTTGTTAATACAAAAAAATAAGCATGATTTTTAGTCATGACTTAAAGTCATAATGTAAATGCCCCCATACTTATGATTTTTTTAAGTTATAAATTTTTGAATACATATAGTTATTTCACTGCATTTCCTAATAAGAAAGTAATGCATTCGGGGGTCTTTCGGTGTTTCTTAAAAATGGTACCAGATTTTCAAAATAAAAGGCAATACAATTTTCTTAATAAAATTCATATACTCTTTTATTAGCTCTTGTTATATTATAAAATAATTGAGTTATTGTCAAAAATCAAAATACACAAATTAATATGAGAAAATGTATGTATGTATGTATCTTCTGGGATCGTCGAAACATAGGCTGACTTCATAAACGCAGTTTGCAAACCAACACTGCAAAGAAAATTGTGTACAAGGCAAATCAATACTTTATGGTAATACAGCTTTATCAAAATATGCAATGACATTTTAGTACATTTATGAACGCATAAATACAAAAAGCATTGTCATGCAATAATGAACTTGCGACATTGTCCAAACAAAATCTATTGAGTTTATGAACACTGTGCATTGCAGTGTTGCTTTGCAAATTGCGTTTATGAAGTCAGCCATAGTTTCATGTTCCAATTATCATAGGATGATATAATTTAGATAAGATATTCAGTGCGGTATGTTTTCATTCTTAGCAAAAACAACTTAATTTTGAGACGACACTTATAAATACATACAACATGTATTAAAAAAAATTTTTGGATCTCCAGTCTAGATTTTCATTAATAAATTCATCGTCAGATATTTCTTCATCAGTTTCTACGTGCTCATTTTGTTTTTCTATTTTAACGATTTTATGCAGTTTATTTTCTAGATCTATAACTTTAGACCACTGATGAATTTGTTCACTGATTTCGGTTATTTCTCTCTCAACTGCTGAATTTATTTGTTCTCCAGATATTAATTCATTAGATGCCATTGATTCTTCTTTAATTTCGCGCTGAAATCTTTCCCATTCATCATCTTGAACATTTTTATATTCTACATGTCGGATTTTTGCATCAACAATGGGGTCGTCAAAAAACATCTCTGGCAGCAAATCAGAAGATTCTTGAATAATTGAAGTACCTATATTCTGATTGTGAGTTAATTTCATACCAGTAGATATATTTTCCTTGGATAATTTTCTCGAATTTAAAGATGTTTGTAAACCAATCACATGACTTATTTTCTTCTTCAAAGATTTATCTAATATTTGCTTTTTAACATTAAATTTTTTTGCTTCTTCAAGATTGGATTTATGTAGCTTTGAGTGTATATGAACCTTCCAAATGGCCACCGATTTAATTATGTTCTTGCATATTATACAAATGAGATTTCCTTTAGAATCGTACGTAAAATCAATGTTAATAAAACCAAATTAAATTCTAAAAAGTGTAAACAACAATCAGGTAATAGTGTTAATTAAGTCGGTTGTGCCGAATATTTGTGTATATACATTAGAGTGAAAATCAGTTGTATGGACAAAATTTTTTGTTAAAATTTTTAAGAGTGCCGGGTGGAATATTGTGACACTAGGCCTAAAAGTTAAATACTGAAAATTTGAGCCAAATCGGACAACGATATCTGGACGCGCATCGAGGTCAAAGTTCAGATATATGCAAAAATTTACTATTTATATGGAATAAATAGGTGAAACTTTAACTTTCCGCATTGTTTTCTAGAAATATGTAGATTTATTTATACTAGGATCGCCTGGTGGTCAAAATTCGACCACTAATAACAAAATTATAGAGTTACTTTGAGTATACGCAAAAATATTTTTCACGTTTGTGTACAAATACACGTGTATTTAGTAGGGCTGCACAAGCACATTCATTTTGTCCTCTTCACTGAATGACCTGCTTCACTTCACTCGACAATACTGTAAAATTCCTACGCTTGTACCAAGGCGAATTTATACAAGGTGGAGTCAGTCAATCAGCTGATTACTCTTTTTTCGCTTGTTTGGTTCTAAGACCTGTCAAAGCTTGTTTTTATACTTCAATATCTATATATTCTAAGCTAATTAACAAAATATGTATATTTTGCATAAATAAGTAAAGCCCTCACATTCAATTATCTACACTATATTTAGTTTTAATACATATTTGTTTAATTTTTAATTTCTGTTTTTTGACATTTGTTAAGACCATTTGTTGTTTTTGTAGAACTACCACCACCTTGTATAAATTCGCCTTGGCTTGTACTCTATAACAGAGCTAGGCATTACCTATACACGCGTGCTTTTCGGCCGTTACTAAATTTACAACAACGTACTCACACGTATTAAAAACTCATTCAGTCTCGTTTGAGCGTTCATTGAAGAAGGTTGTGTTGTCGCATGTTTCTTGCTTTTGTACATGAAAATTACTAATGCAGGCATGGAAAACTTAATATTTTGTAACATCATGCATGATTTTTAGTCATGACTTAAAGTCATAATGTAAATGCCCCCATACTTATGATTTTTTTAAGTTATAAATTTTTGAATACATATAGTTATTTCACTGCATTTCCTAATAAGAAAGTAATGCATTCGGGGATCTTTCGGTGTTTCTTAAAAATGGTACCAGATTTTCAAAATAAAAGGCAATACAATTTACTTAATAAAATTCATATACTCTTTTATTAGCTCTTGTTATATTATAAAATAATTGAGTTATTGTCAAAAATCAAAATACACAAATTAATATGAGAAAATGTATGTATGTATCTTCTGGGATCGTCAAAACATAGGCTGACTTCATAAACGCAGTTTGCAAACTAACACTGCAAAGAAAATTGTGTACAAGGCAAATCAATACTTTATGGTAATACAGCTTTATCAAAATATGCAATGACATTTTAGTACATTTATGAACGCATAAATACAAAAAGCATTGTCATGCAATAATGAACTTGCGACATTGTCCAAACAAAATCTATTGAGTTTATGAACACTATGCATTGCAGTGTTGCTTTGCAAATTGCGTTTATGAAGTCAGCCATAGTTTCATGTTCCAATTATCAGATGATATAATTTAGATAAGATATTCAGCGTGGTATGTTTTCATTCTTAGTAATTTTGAGCAAAAACAACTTAATTTTGAGACGACTCTAATAAATACATACAACATGTATTAAAAAATTTTTTTGGATCTCCAGTCTAGATTTTCATTAATAAATTCATCGTCAGATATTTCTTCATCAGTTTCTTCGTGGTCATTTTGTTTTTCTATTTTAACGATTTTATGCAGTTTATTTTCTAGATCTATAACTTTAGACCACTGATGAATTTGTTCACTGATTTCGGTTATTTCTCTCTCAACTGCTGAATTTATTTGTTCTCCAGATATTAATTCATTAGATGCCATTGATTCTTCTTTAATTTCGCGCTGAAATCTTTCCCATTCATCATCTTGAACATTTTTATATTCTACATGTCGGATTTTTGCATCAACAATGGGGTCGTCAAAAAACATCTCTGGCAGCAAATCAGAAGATTCTTGAATAATTGAAGTACCTATATTCTGATTGTGAGTTAATTTCATACCAGTAGATATATTTTCCTTGGAAAATTTTCTCGAATTTAAAGATGTTTGTAAACCAATCACATGACTTATTTTCTTCTTCAAAGATTTATCTAATATTTGCTTTTTAACATTAAATTTTTTTGCTTCTTCAAGATTGGATTTATGTAGCTTTGAGTGTATATGAACCTTCCAAATGGCCACCGATTTAATTATGTTCTTGCATATTATACAAATGAGATTTCCTTTAGAATCGTACGTAAAATCAATGTTAATAAAACCAAATTAAATTCTAAAAAGTGTAAAAAACAATCAGGTAATAGTGTTAATTAAGTCGGTTGTGCCGAATATTTGTGTATATACATTAGAGTGAAAATCAGTTGTATGGACAAAATTTTTTGTTAAAATTTTTAAGAGTGCCGGGTGGAATATTGTGACACTAGGCCTAAAAGTTAAATACTGAAAATTTGAGCCAAATCGGACAACGATATCTGGACGCGCATCGAGGTCAAAGTTCAGATATATGCAAAAATTTACTATTTATATGGAATAAATAGGTGAAACTTTAACTTTCCGCATTGTTTTCTAGAAATATGTAGATTTATTTATACTAGGATCGCCTGGTGGTCAAAATTCGACCACTAATAACAAAATTATAGAGTTACTTTGAGTATACGCAAAAATATTAAAATATATATAAATACAACCGACTTAATTAACACTATTACCTGATTGTTTTTTACACTTTTTAGAATTTAATTTGGTTGTGCCGAATATTTGTGTATATACATTAGAGTGAAAATCAGTTGTATGGACAAAATTTTTTGTTAAAATTTTTAAGAGTGCCGGGTGGAATATTGTGACACTAGGCCTAAAAGTTAAATACTGAAAATTTGAGCCAAATAGGACAACGATATCTGGACGCGCATCGAGGTCAAAGTTCATATATATGCAAAAATTTACTATTTATATGGAATAAATAGGTGAAACTTTAACTTTCCGCATTGTTTTCTAGAAATATGTAGATTTATTTATACTAGGATCGCCTGGTGGTCAAAATTCGACCACTAATAACAAAATTATAGAGTTATTTTGAGTATACGCAAAAATATTTTTCACGTTTGTGTACAAATACACGTGTATTTAGTAGGGCTGCACAAGCACATTCATTTTGTCCTCTTCACTGAATGACCTGCTTCACTTCACTCGACAATACTGTAAAATTCCTACGCTTGTACCAAGGCGAATTTATACAAGGTGGAGTCAGTCAATCAGCTGATTACTCTTTTTTCGCTTGTTTGGTTCTAAGACCTGTCAAAGCTTGTTTTTATACTTCAATATCTATATATTCTAAGCTAATTAACAAAATATGTATATTTTGCATAAATAAGTAAAGCCCTCACATTCAATTATCTACACTATATTTAGTTTTAATACATATTTGTTTAATTTTTAATTTCTGTTTTTTGACATTTGTTAAGACCATTTGTTGTTTTTGTAGAACTACCACCACCTTGTATAAATTCGCCTTGGCTTGTACTCTATAACAGAGCTAGGCATTACCTATACACGCGTGCTTTTCGGCCGTTACTACCCAGCGGGAAAAAATGATAGGACTTCAATTTGTAGGCCTTCTAAAAGGCATACTTACACATTCTAAAAGATCCGATACTCATTCCACCCTGCCTGCTCTTAGAAGGTGTTCAAGAAGCCCTATGAATCCCCTTCTAATAACAAGTGAGCTTGTTGGTTGCCAACAGCCCATCATAAGTAGGCCTTCTCTCAGCCCTCTAACAGCAGCGAGTATGCAAGGCCTTGGCTCGCAATGACACGCCGTGTAAAATTGAAATGATTTTGCAATGCGGCAAAATGATTTTGCAAGTCCTTGTGTCTGCAAAATGAGGCATTTAGGAAGGCCTCTTTACTGCATCTTTTTCCCGCTGGGTAAATTTACAACAACGTACACACACGTATTAAAAACTCATTCAGTCTCGTTTGAAGAAGGTTGTGTTGTCGCATGTTTCTTGCTTTTGTACATGAAAATTACTAATGCAGGCATGGAAAACTAAATATTTTGTAACATCAACGTATGGTGTAAGTTTTTAGAATTATAAACTTTTGCTAAATAAACTTATTTCAATCTAAAATTAAAGTACCACCATTTCAAAATTAAAATGTCCACGCCTGTGTTGTAGTGAATATGAGAGTATAAATTTGTCTCTTTTCTTATTTTTCGCTCTTGCAACAACTGACCAATCGCATGTGTTGTCGGGCTCTGATGTAAAACAAATACCAAATTTCTAATTAAAAACTACCAAAGCCTATCAAAACCTACCAAATTTTAAATATTTGAGAAATGCTATATGAATTCGTTTCAAAATGAATAGTTAACTTAAAATTATATTATTGCTGCTATAAAATTATCCAGAGGAAGAATGATATTGAAGCAGAGTTTAACACATATTATTAGAAAATAAAAGTTTTGAGAGCCCTTTGGTATTTTTTTAACTCAACACTATTAAATAAATACAAATTTACCTGACTAAACTAAATATTTTAGAAAATGCTATCTTCATATTTTGCAAATATGTAGTTTTATTATTTTGGCTTAACATAAGTAGTTTTTTCGTTATTATTTTAATTATTTTGTTTTTAAAAATACTTCTGTATTCAGAAATATCGTAGCCTACCAAATTACGACAAATATCGGAACAAACCAACCAAACTACCAAAAGTCAATTTGTTAACTTCAAACTACCAATTTTGGTAGTTTTTAGTTTTTACAAAGATTAAACATTAAATATAAAATTATTCTCAAATTAAATGAAATGTCGATATCGTATGTAGAGTTTTGCGACTAAGTGTAAGTACCTAAAAATGGCTTCGGTTTCTAAAGTCATTTCAATTCATTTTCAACGGATACTTAAAGCCAACAGATCATAGGAGAGAACTGCATTTACAGATCTAAAGAATATTGAAAGCAAAAAATGATAGGACGTTTTTTGTCTCTCCTATTGTTACGATAACCCTAACAATAGTTACGAAGTCAACCATCTGGCAACTCTAAGGCACATTATCTTTCATTACTTTGTATTCTCTTATTCAGTTAGCTTTCTTGATGTACACTATATTTTTCTAAGTGAATAAATATATTTGAGGGATTCAAACGGTCTGCTATTATGTCGTATTGTCATAATGTCGTAAAATATTTTTTTAGTTTAAACCAAGGTCTATTAATAAGGTCTGTGCAACTAAACGCTGATAATTTTTTGTCCCTTTGTGTTTACATACTGTGTTTGTCAAAATTTGTTTACATTTTTAGAGCGCCATTGTATTTTTTTCAAATTTGTTTACTTTTCTAACGTTTCGTGACAAAATTGAAAACTGAAAAAATAAATTAAAAACATAAAAAAATAAGAAAAAGTGTCGTGAACAAATTGAAAACGGAAAAAATAAATTAAAAACATAAAAAATTAATAAAAAATGCGTTAATGCTCTTCAATAGTTCTTTAATTTCATATATCTAAAAAAATAAATGTACATATGTTGTTGAAAATAGAATTATATTATGTATGTTTGTTTTGGTAATGTTTTTGACAAGTTCAGTATAGTTTTACACAAACAAAATGCCTGTTTTTCTTTTTGTTTTTGAATTATTGTAGAGTTGCACAGACCTTATTAATAGACCTTGGTTTAAACAAATTTTTGTTGGGTTTCAAACAAAAAAGTTATAAACTAATAAGACTTTTTGAACTGTGTTTATTGGTTTGTCATAAAATAACACTTTTTTTGTTTGCATCACAACAAGAATGTGTTTAAACTAAAAAAAATATGACAATACGACATAATAGCAAACCGTTTTAATTACTGAAAATATAACAATTGTGGCGACGAGGATCGTGAATGAAAAAGATTCCAGTCGAATTTTTCATTAATGAACACACGTAAAATAAGTTATTGCAATATCTGATGAGAAAATTGTGACATTGCTCGCCGATCAACAAACGGAATCACTGGCGAATTCAATGACTGATTTCATATATGAACCAGAAAGCGGCCTAGTTTTTGAATCGTGGTACAATCGATACAATCATGTATTTGATCGGAAAACAGATACACTCGATGAGTCGAATAAGCCCAGCGGGAAAAAGATGCAGTAAAGAGGCCTTCCTAAAGGCCTTCTTTTGCAGACACAAGGACTTCTAGCCGCATTGCAAAATCATTTCAATTTTACACGGCGTGTCATTGCGAGCCAAGGCCTTGCACACTCGCTGCTGTTAGAGGGCTGAGAGAAGGCCTACTTAGGAAGGGGTACTAGAAGGCCTACTTTGCAAGGGTTTCTAGAAGGCCTAATTAGGAAGAGCTATTAGAAGGTCTACTTTGGAAGGGCTATTAGAAGGTCTATTCGCAGGGCTGCTATATGGTCTCATGCATGTACAAAAACCTGTTATTGCTGATCTAATGAAAGGCCTGTAGAGGAATGTCATATGTAATGCCTAGAAAGGTAGGACTACTGCAAATCCTGCAAAGTCTTATTGAAGGGCTACATGAGAAGGCCTAATAAAGAAAAAAGCATTAGAGAAAAAAGCATTAGAATAAGACATCAAAGCACGGCCTATGAAAAGTCGTGCACTTTCAAGTTTTATAGAACGTCTGCCATGGAAGACCTGTTTAAAGTCATATTATAAGATCTAAAATAAAAATAAGAATTAAAATGAAGTTGTTTGTTTAATTTTTTGAAACATGATAATTTCTGATTATATACTTAAAAAACAACAAAAATAAATAAGAAGCCACATCAAGCAATTTATTGTTGTAAATTTTGTAAAGAGAGTTAATCAAAGAGATGCAGAGTATGTTATTTTTTGATGTAGACTATTTTTATTTAACCACTTGTTATTTGAAGGGGATTCATAGGCCTTCTTGAACACCTTCTAAGAGCAGGCAGTGTGGAATGAGTATCGGATCTTTTAGAATGTGTAAGTATGCCTTTTAGAAGGCCTACAAACTGAAGTCCTATAATTTTTTCCCGCTGGGAGGTATCTTTGCTATGGAGGAAGATGTAGAACCAAGTGCATGAGCGTTTCAAAAACTACGTTTTGCACAAACAACCGAAGGACATACCGCTCGCGGAGACAATTGTAAAGTTCACTAAACTTTTCGGCAGAACGGAAACTGAAGTCAGCCAACGTTACAAGTGCCTTCAACTCACAAAATCAGACGCCGAAGATTTTAAGGAATACGCCAGCCGCGTTAACCTTCAATGCGAACTATTCAAACTAGGTCAATTCAATGTTGATCACTTCAAGTGCTTGATTTTTGTGTTGGGATTGAAATCCATCAAGGACAATAACATTCGCACACTCTTGTTAAGATATTTCAACGATGGAAATGATACAACAAATTGGCTTTTTATTACTGAATAAAAAATAAATAAATAAAATAATCTGGTTGACGAGACATAGAAAATTCTACACCATTTCCATTCCATTTGGAAATTTCTGAAATATAATTGGAAATTTCTGAAATACAATTGGAAATTTCTGAAATACAATTAGAAATTTCTGAAATATAAATGGAAATTTCTGAAATATAATTGGAAAATTCTGAAATATAATTGGTATATTCTGAAATATAATTGGAAAATTCTGAAATATAAATGGAAATTTCTGAAATATAATTGGAAAATTCTGAAATATAAATGGAAAATTCTGAAATATAATTGGAAATTTCTGAAATTCAATTGGAATTTTCTGAAATATAATTAGAAATTTCTGAAATACAATTGGAAATGGTGTAGATTTGAAAAGCGACACAACGATGATCGAGCAACAACCACACGCTATTCATGCTATAGCTCAGCCACCCGAACAACACAAAAGGATTCCGAAGACACCACGTTGGATTTGCGGCGACCTTCACTACGTCAGAGATTGTCCGTATTCTAATCATACATGTACCAACTGCAAGCAAACGGGTCATAAGGATGGGTACTGTGCTGCCTCATATCAACGGAAACCAAACAATTCAAAGAAGAAATCGTTTAAACAACAATCGAACTATCACACAAAATTTTAAGGAATTGTGTAAGTACGTCAAAGTTTCAATTAATAATCACTCGGTCCAATTACAAGTCGATACGGCATTCGACATAAAAATCATTTCAACACAAACGTGGAAACGCATTGGCCAACCCCATGGACACGAAGGATACGGCCAACGATGCTAACTCAAGCTCAATTCAACTTGTAGCAGAATTTACATCGGAAGTATCTATTGGAGATTCTGCCAGATCACTCCGCTACGTATTGATTGGATTCAAGCATTCAATTTATGGGACACTCCTATAACATCGTGGTGCCGTCAGATAAATTTTGAGGACGACATAGCGGCACTGAAAACCAGTTTCAGTACAATTTTTGACAACTCTGGTATCATTACTCCAGTAGACACATCTAAATGGGCAGCACCTATTGTCGTTAGTAAGCGTAATGGTAAAATAAGAATATGTGGAGACTACTCCACAGGTCTAAACAATGTTATTGAGTCAAATCAATATCCACTACCGACACCTGACGAAATACTTTCTGAAGTACATGACTGCAAGGTTTTCACGCATCTGGATCTTTCCGATGCTTATTTACAAGCAGAAATTGATGACGAAAGCAAGGAGTTATTAACCGTCAATACACACAAGGGGTTATTCCGATTCAACCGTCTAACACCCGGGATAAAATCTGCACCTGGTGCTTTTCAGCGCATCATGGATCAGTTATGTACAGGCATAGAAGGGGCAAAAGCTTACATCGATGACATCATGATGGCCAGCAAGAACTTGTCTGATCATAAGGAAGTTACTCCAACGCATTCACGAATTTGGTTTTCGACTTAAATTTGAGAAATGTCACTTTTTTAAAGATCGAATTAGATGTCTTGGTCAAATGATGACACATTTGGTATTCGTCCAGACCCAGAGAAGATTAAGACCATTAAGGATCTGAAAATACCTGAAAATATTTCTGAAGATCTGGGATCCATTAATCATTATGGAAAATACGTACCTAACATGAGAAAGTTGCGAGAACCGTTGGACGATCTTCTTAAAAAGGATAATGCTTTTAAGTGGACACCAGAATTCGAAAAAGCTCTTAACGAGTTTAAAAATCTTCTCACGTCGGAATTTCTTCTTACTCATTATAATCCTGCCCTGCCCATACACGTATCAGCCGACGCTTCCAGCCACGGGATTGTCGCAATTATTTATCACACTTTTACAGACGGAAGTTTTAAAGCCATATACATCCAAGCCATATGCATCAAAATCATTAACTGCTCCAGAGAAAAATTATAGCCAGATAGAGAAGGAAGGCCTTGTCCTTATATTTGCTGTCAATAAATTTCACCGCATGATTCTGGGCCGTAAATTCACTTTACATACCGACCATAACCCCCTACTGACGATTTTCGGTTCGAAAAATGGTATTCCAGTATATACAACAAATCGTCTACAGAGATGGGCTCTAACACTAATGGCGTACGATTTCGATATCAAATATACGAACACGTTGGCGTACGAAAAGTGCCGGTTAGCGGCAAAGGACCCAGTTAAGGCAGATTTACACTCCTGGCCAGTCGCAGTCCGAAGCCTTGAAAGGGTGCATATAGACTATGCAGGCCCAGAAAAGGGTACTTACTACTTGATCGTTATAGACGCATATTCTAAGTTATTTAATTTGAAAGTAAATTTTTAATTAGGCTTAAGTTCATTTTTATTACAATTTATTTGTAATAATTCAAAAATATCACTGAATACTAAAATTTTAGACAATTGGCAAATTGGAATGCATTTTCTACCCTGCCAAGGGCGTCATCAACAATCTTCATTGTCAAGGTCTATTTGTAAATATCATCTATTTAACTTACTATTATTAGGAATTAGAATAATTCATATTTATATTATTTGTAAATTAGACGAAATTTCAAATATTTTTATTATATATGTGTATTCTTATTATTACAAATTTATCATTTTATTAGTGTTGCTGTAGTCAACCTTTGTGTTAGGATTTAAAAAGGAAACCACCAGTGTTAGATTCTATACAGCTTTTATTCAGACGCCATTAACTTAAAAACTAACTAAATCTAGAATATACAAGAGTTGCCGTATTTCCAATAAAATAGTATAAAATTCAGTGTTGTATTATTTAACCCACAGACACAACAGCTCTTCCCCCCTATATAAGGTTTCATAATTTAATCCATATACAATAATATAAATTTCAATCTTACAATTCAATCTGTGTTCAGTCAATTTCAAAATCATTCGGGTCGGGTAGGTTCCTGCATTACGGTCACGTCCGGTGCGGTGGTGCCTGTATACTCGAGTGGTGATTCTGCAGGTAAACACTCCGGTAAATCAATACTTTGTTCATTTCTGTTTGATTCAGGTTCCATTACATTATCATGACGCTCAAATTCTCCAGTATCAGTGCGCTCATCTAAATGTTTCCTATTCTCCATACAGTTTCCAATCTTTCTCATTTGGTCAACATGCCGCTTCCACACACGGCCGTCATCTAACAATATCTCATAATTCAATTCGCCAGTTCTTGTTTTTACTCTGCCAAATTTCCATTTGTCGTTTGATAAGTAGTCTCTCACTGCCACTCTATCTTCCTCCTCAAAATGTTTTGTTGTCGTACTTTCGCATTCATCGCCATTATTCATTTTGGTGTTTTGTGGTAGTAGTAAGTCTAAACGGTTCTGTATCTGTCTGCCTAGCATTAACATCGCTGGAGACTTTCCCGTTTCCATGTGAATGGAACGCCGATAAGCAAGCAAAATTTTCGACACTGCACTTTTCAAGTTTTGAGGTGTACATCTGGATGATTTCAATTTATTTTTTATTGTTTGCACGAACCGCTCTGCTAGCCCATTTGTTGCCGGATGATATGAAGATCCTTGTTTATGTTTGATTCCATTATCCATCAAAAATGCCTTAAATTGCCTCGAATTAAATTGTGTGCCATGATCGCTTACAAAAATGTTAGGAATACCCAATCGTGAAAAAATGTCGCGACATGCTTCAATTGTTGTTTCCGTAGAAATGTTTGGTATTACTTGCACCTCCGGCCACTTCGTGAATGCATCCACCATTACAAAAAGATATTTCCCGTAAATTGGGCCAGCAAAATCGGCATGCACTCGCTGAAAAGGCTTAAGGGCTTTATTCCATACGTGAATAGGCTTCTGCTTGGCTGGTTCTGCTCTCGTTCCTTGACACTGCATACAATTTGATACCAATTTCCCAATATCAGCATCAAGTTTCGGCCACCAGCAATAACCTCTAGCTAAGTTTTTCATTTTATTGATACCGAAATGCGCAGAATGTAATTCGTCCAGGACTCGCTGACGTAATGTCGAAGGAATATAGACTCGTATTCCACGAAGTATGCATCCTTGTTGTATACTAAACTCTGTTTGTGGAATATCAAAACGATCTTTCAGAGGGCACTGGCGACCATATTTTAAACAATTCATTAGCAAACTTATTTCGTTCTCTTTAGAAGTTTCATTCTTCAGCTCACTGACCGTTACAGGTAAATTTTGAATGCGTTCTACCTCCACCACATTTACCTCATCAAACTGATCTCCGATACTGTGCTCGGGTAATCTTGAGATACCATCGGCATTTGCGTTCTCTTTTGATCTTTTTACTTCTATCGCATAATCGAATGATTGTAGGTATACTGCATAATGTTGCATCCTTGTAGCCGATAGTAAAGGTAGCCCTTTCGTAGGAGAGAATATCTGTGACACTGGTTTGTTGTCCGTTACTAAAATAAACTTCCTACCGAAAAGGAACTGATAAAATTTTGTGACTCCAAATATTATGGCATAAGCCTCTTTGTCGATTTGGCTGTATTTTTGCTGCGTAATAGATAATGTTTGTGAAGCAAATTGAATTGGTCGCTCAGATCCATCGGTATACCTGTGGCTCAAGACAGCTCCTACCCCGTACGGACTTGCGTCTACCGCTAAAACCAACATTTGTTTTGGGTTATAATGTACTAGGATGGTATCGGATTGCATGTGCTTTTTTATGTCTTCAAATGATTTCTCGCATTTGTTGCTCCATACGAAAGGTACACATTTCTTTAGTAAATTATTGATAGGGTACAATATCGTGCTTAAGTGTGGTATGAAACGGCCGTAATAGTTAATCATCCCGACAAAAGCACGCACTTCATCTACGTTGGAAGGTCTCTTCATATTTTCTATAGCTGAAATTTTACTTTTCAACTTGCCAATGCCATGCTTATTAATAACGTATCCACAATACTCAATTTCCGTTTTCATCCAGTCTGACTTTTCAACATTTATTCTCATATTATGTTCCTTCAAACGTTTTAATACTTCTTCTATTCTTTTAAGATGCAATTCATCATTTTCAGCGGTAATTTTGATATCATCGAGGAACACAGACACACCTGGAATATCACGAAGTAGCTGTTCGATGAAACGTTGCCATATTGCAGGTGCACAAGCTACTCCAAACATCATTCGGGTAGGTCTAAATAGTCCTTTGTGAGTATTGATGGTTAAGTAATGGCGGTCCTCTGGGTGTACTTCCAATTGTAAATAGGCTTGACGCAAATCAATCTTTGTGAACTTTTCGCCACCAGACATCGCACTGAATAGTTCCTCTATGGTGGGTAAAGGATGTTCGTCAATCATCATGATTGGGTTAATGGTTATTTTGTAATCACCACATATGCGTACACGTCTATCTTTTTTTGGAACTACCACTATTGGTGTGGCCCACTCACTCGAGTCTACTTTTTCCAATAACCCCATCTCAACTTGTTTTTGAAGCTCTTCCTCTACGGAATCCATGAGAGAAAAGGGAACCCTTCTCGCCTTATAAAACTTTGGAGTAGCTGCCGGTTTCAAATTAATTCTCGCTTGGTAGCCGCTAATTTTTCCCATCGTTTGCGATTGTAATAAAGAGAATCTTTTTAGTATTTCCTGTAATTTCACCTTGACATCAATTTTGGCATTACTTTTTATATTATTCACTTGTGCCTCCATATTTTTGAGGATATCAGCCCAGTCCAATTTGATTACTCTCAACCATTCCCGACCAAGTAATGGTCCCCTATTGGACTTTGCCACATACAACTTCAACGGTGACGAGACCTTATTTTCTGGCAACTGTACTGATACCAACAAATATCCCACACATTCTATTGGCGTATTGCAATAACTATAAAGCTGCGTATCGTTTCTGAACATTTTTGATTTACCAAAGTATTTTTCTGCGTCAGCAACACTCAAAAGGGTCACGGCCGCACCTGTGTCGATTTCAAAATTTATTAGTATTCTATTAACTATCAAATTGCAAAATAATTTGGAACGATCACTGTGTGATTTACCCTCAACTTTTCCTACCACACCTTCATAAATTTGTAGCATTTCCTCTCTTGAATCCTCCTCTTCCACCTCGATTTGGTTCAACTGTCGTTTGCCTTTCAAACATACCCTTTTTAGGTGACCTTTCAAACCACAAAAACTGCAAACTGTCTCCTTATGCCTGCATTCGTTAGCTAAATGTTGACTGTTTCCGCAGTGATAGCAGTATCTTTTTGTCAATGGTTTCTGTGACTTCTCCGATTTCTTCTCTTTCGCATTGCGATTACCGGCCACCATATCTATTGTTGTTTCGCTGGGCACTGGTTGCCGCATCTCTACCCCTCCTTTTTCAGCACATTCATAAGTTCTCGCAGTAGCAAGGGCTGTTTCCAAGGTCAGCTCACATTTTTCTAATAGTCTACTCTGTATTTTTTTGATTTTTAAGTCCAAAAACAAATTGGTTTCGCAAAGCTGTACTTAAATACGTCCCAAAATTACAATGTGTCGCCATCTTTCTTAACCCAATTAAGTACTCCTCACACGACTCCTCCTCCTTTTGTTTCCGTAAGTGGAACCTGTAGTTTTCCAAAATTTCATTGGGTTTCGGATCGTAATATTCAGTAAGAATTGCTTTAATTTCGTCATACGTCTTATTTTCCGGGACTTCTGGCAGCAGCTTGTCACACAACAAATTATACGTGTTCATGCCCATGTAGAAACAATTTCTTTTTCGTGATATCGCAATCAAAAATCCCCAAAGCCGTCTCAAATCGTGTAACCCAGCGTGTCCATGTTGATACACTTGCGTCAAACGCTTCCACGCTGAAGGCGGTGGTGGTTGTAAATTGTGCACTTGTATTTGGCAGCGCCATTTTGTAATTATATATTTAGTACACGTGTAATTTATGTATCAAATGTAAGTTCGTGTATTTTACATCTGCTCCTACATTTCTTTTATATTCTCACATATAAATTTAGGTTTGTACTTTTCCTTATATTTTTATTTTTATCCTCGTCGCCAGTTGTTAGGATTTAAAAAGGAAACCACCAGTGTTAGATTCTATACAGCTTTTATTCAGACGCCATTAACTTAAAAACTAACTAAATCTAGAATATACAAGAGTTGCCGTATTTCCAATAAAATAGTATAAAATTCAGTGTTGTATTATTTAACCCACAGACACAACACTTTGGTTAACAATTCAGCTAAGAATGTTTTTGTGTTTTTCTTTCTTTCTCCTTGGGGTTGATTCGTTGAATCAAACTGGAGATTGAAAACTGATTTTAGTCTGATTTCAATCTCCAGTTTGATTCAACGAAAATCTATAAATAAAATATACACATGGCACAGTAAAAGAATAAAATCAGTTTTCAATCTCCAGTTTGATTCAACGAATCAACACCAAGGAGAAAGAAAGAAAAACATTCATAGCTGAATTGTTAACCAAAGGTTGACTACAGCAACACTAATAAAATGATAAATTTGTAATAATATGAATACACATCTATATATATAAAAGAGTAACGTTACTGACTGACTGACTGACTGACTGATTCATCATCGTACAGCCCAAACGGCTGAAGCTAGAATCATGAAATTTTAACTGTGGGTTCCTCCCTCCCCAAAACGATCCGATAAGAAGGGATTTTTGGAAATTCGAACGTTTAGGGGGTAAAAAAGGGTAAAAACGGGTAAATTCGGTAACCTTATATCTTAAAAACTAATAAAGATACAAAAAAACTTAAAATTGCATGTTACTCCATTCAAAAAATAAGCTGACAGGTGTTTCGTACTTTTTCGAAATTCGAAACTTTTAGGGGAGAAAACGGGTAAAAACTGTATTTTGGTACTTTTTTGGCACCCTATGTATCTTTTAAACCAATAAACATAGAATCAAATTTTAAATCGTGTGCTTTACTTATCAAAAAATAAAAAATATAAGTTTGGTACTTTTTGGAAATTCGAACCCTTAAGGGATAAAAATTGTGTTTATTTTTGGTACTTTTTCATAAAATATGTTTTTCTATAATTTGACATAGACATACGAATATTTTATTATGAGCTCCCACCACGTTACAGAAATTTATTTGAATAAAATTGTACCACCTCAATGGGGATAAAAAAGGTACCAAAAAGGGGATAAAATCGGGAAAATTGAAATTATTAAGCCAATTTTGATAATTTTTTTTAACGTTGGTTCCTGGATTCATACAAAAATTAACTAACAGGGTGTTATTTGGAACTCGAGTACCAAGGTGTATATTGGGCCAAATCCGGGTAAACAGTTTGGTACTTTTTTTAAAACATATTTATTCTTGGGCACATTAACACAGATTTTAATATTTTGAGACATGCCTATAGCATAAACAATTTTGGCAAAATGGAATATTTTTAAATTTCAAACTTGAGGGGTGTTCAAGGAAGAAAAGGGAAATTGGTAATTTAATTATTTTAAATTATTTCAGTTATCGACATTAAAGTTAGCTGATATGTATCTGAGTGAAGTTAGTGTTAGGAATAGGGGATAATATTTAGGTACCAAAATGTGTGAACTGAACTATTGGTACTTTTTTGTTCTTCTAATGGTACTTTTTTGAAATTTCTATAACAATGGACTTAGAAACATGAAATTAAACATATATGGTCCTAAGTGAGTGAGAATTCTAGGGGGAGACTTTTTGGTACTTTTTCTTTATTGGAATGGTACTTTTTGTTATTTCTTCACCAATTAACCTAGAAACAAGAAATAAAGCTTATATATAAACCGAGTGAGTGGGAAACCACAGGCGTGGGTTTTTTGGTACTTTTTCTATATTCTAATGGTACTTTTTTGAATTTTCTATAACAATGGACTTAGAAACATGAAATTAAACATATATGGGCCTAAGTGAGTGAGAATTCTAGGGGGAGACTTTTTGGTACTTTTTCTTTATTGGAATGGTACTTTTTGTTATTTCTTCACCAATGAACCTAGAAACATGAAATAAAGCTTATATATAAACCGAGTGAGTGGGAAACCACAAGCGTGGTTTTTTTTTGGTACTTTTTCTATATTCTAATGGTACTTTTTTGAATTTTCTATAACTATGGACTTAGAAACATGAAATTAAGCATATATGGTCCTAAGTGAGTGAGAATTCTAGGGGGAGACTTTTTGGTACTTTTTCTTTATTCGAATGGTACTTTTTGTAATTTCTTCACCAATGAACCTAAAAACATGAAATTAAGCTTATATTGGCCGAAGTGAGCGGGAATCTACAAGTGACTGCTTTTTGGTACTTTTTCTATATTCTAATGGTACTTTTTGAATTTTCTGTAATAATGGACATAGAAATATGAAGTTAAGCATATATGGTCCTAAGTCAGTGAGAATTCTAGGGGGAGACTTTTTGGTACTTTTTCTTTATTCTAATGGTACTTTTTTGAATTTTCTATAACAATG
The DNA here is from genome assembly GCF_958450345.1 of Calliphora vicina. Taxonomy (NCBI): domain Eukaryota; kingdom Metazoa; phylum Arthropoda; class Insecta; order Diptera; family Calliphoridae; genus Calliphora; species Calliphora vicina. Next base: position 76,239,575 of record NC_088780.1, read on the forward strand.
GACTTAGAAACATGAAATTAAACATATATGGTCCTAAGTGAGAAGTCTAGGGGGAGACTTTTTGGTACTTTTTCTTTATTCAAATGGTACTTTTTGTAATTTCTTCACCAATGAACCTAAAGCCATGAAATTAAGCTTATATGGACCCGAGTGAGTCGGAAACCACAAGTGGGGGATTTTTGGTACTTTTTATATATTCTAATGGTACTTTTTTGAATTTCCTATAATAATGGACCTAGAGTTTCCAAAAAATCGAAGAATTTCAAAACCACGATTTCGGTTTTAAAAAATTAAAAACCGATCGGTTTCGGTTTTGTGATAATTTATTAAATATGAAGTATTATAGAAACAAAATTAGTTGATAATATAGGAAATGATATACAAATCTAAAATTCAAACTTATGGTTTAGTGAATGCGAATTTAAAAGTGATAATCGATGGTACTATTTCCTTATTGCAATGGTACTTTTTGAATATTTTAAATAATAAACCTAAAAATTTAAAATTAGGAACACATTTTGCATTTTCTATAATAATGAACCCAGAAATATGATTCTAATTGGGGTGGCGAAGCGCACCGGGTCAGCTAGTATATAATAAAAATATTTGAAATTTCGTCTAATTTACAAATAATATAAATATGAATTAGGCTTTCCATATTCTAATTCCTAATAATAGTAAGTTAAATAGATGATATTTACAAATAGACCTTGACAATGAAGATTGTTGATGACGACCTTGGCAGGGTAGAAAATGCATTCCAATTTGCCAATTGTCTAAAAATTTAGTATTCTTTGAATTATTACAAATAAATTGTAATAAAAATGAACTTAAGCCTAATTAAAAATTTACTTTCAAATTATATATATAAAAAGTTCGAATAATTACCAAAAAATCTATAAATATCATTATTATTATTCATTTTATTTATAAAAGTCTTTGGATTTACAAAATATCCTTACAGACTATTCGCTTAAAAATAATTATAACAAATTCTTTAAATAATGTTTAAATTTTTCTTTAGAAAAACTAAAATCTAAAACATAATTTTCATTTAAATTATTAAACAAATTTTGAGCTCTAACCAATGGTTCATTCAAAGGATAGTTAGTTTTATGTAAACCAATATCCGGCAATCCGGCAATATATGAAACTAAGACCATAACGACATTCGCAACTCTGAATTTTCTTAACGAGTACTGCAGTCAATTTGGGAATCCCGAGCAGCTCGTATCTAATAACGGAACCTAATTTTGTTCCGAGAATTTTGAGAATTGATGTAACAGTCGTGAAATTCAACACACGAGAACCGTCCGTTTCCATCCAAGCTCAAATGGTCACGCCGAGCGTTTCGCAGATACATTGAAACGAGCTTTAAAAAAATGTTAGGGAGAAGGTACAATGACGGAAATACTTGCGTATTAAGCTAACGATATTTTATTTCAATTATTATTAAAAGTATTCGAATGACGAATATTTTGGGATAAAAAAACATCACTGTTTTATTAATTTATTTTTATTGTCATTTTGTTAAATTGTAACAAAATTTAATAATTTCCTATGAGAAAGCACTTAATTTTAATGTCGGAGTGTATTCTTATTATTACAAATTTATCATTTTATTAGTGTTGCTATAGTCAACCTTTGGTTAACAATTTAGCTATGAATGTTTTTGTGTTTTTCTTTCTTTCTCCTTGGGGTTGATTCGTTGAATCAAACTGGAGATTGAAAACTGATTTTAGTCTGATTTCAATCTCCAGTTTGATTCAACGAAAATCTATAAATAAAATATACACATGGCACAGTAAAAGAATAAAATCAGTTTTCAATCTCCAGTTTGATTCAACGAATCAACACCAAGGAGAAAGAAAGAAAAACATAAAAACATTCATAGCTGAATTGTTAACCAAAGGTTGACTACAGCAACACTAATAAAATGATAAATTTGTAATAATATGAATACACATATATAATAAAAATATTTGAAATTTCGTCTAATTTACAAATAATATAAATATGAATTAGGCTTCCCATATTCTAATTCCTAATAATAGTAAGTTAAATAGATGATATTTACAAATAGACCTTGACAATGAAGATTGTTGATGACGACCTTGGCAGGGTAGAAAATGCATTCCAATTTGCCAATTGTCTAAAATTTTAGTATTCTTTGAATTATTACAAATAAATTGTAATAAAAATGAACTTAAGCCTAATTAAAAATTTACTTTCAAATTATATATATAAAAAGTTCGAATAATTACCAAAAAATCTATAAATATCATTATTATTATTCATTTTATTTATAAAAGTCTTTGGATTTACAAAATATCCTTACAGACTATTCGCTTAAAAATAATTATAACAAATTCTTTAAATAATGTTTAAATTTTTCTTTAGAAAAACTAAAATCTAAAACATAATTTTCATTTAAATTATTAAACAAATTTTGAGCTCTAACCAATGGTTCATTCAAAGAATAGTTAGTTTTATGTAAACCAATATCCGGCAATCCGGCAATATATGAAACTAAGACCATAACGACATTCGCAACTCTGAATTTTCTTAACGAGTACTGCAGTCAATTTGGGAATCCCGAGCAGCTCGTATCCGATAACGGAACCTAATTTTGTTCCGAGAATTTTGAGAATTGATGTAACAGTCGTGAAATTCAACACACGAGAACCGTCCGTTTCCATCCAAGCTTAAATGGTCACGCCGAGCGTTTCGTAGATACATTGAAACGAGCTTTAAAAAAATGGTAGGGAGAAGGTACAATGACGGAAATACTTGCGTATTAAGCTAACGATATTTTATTTCAATTATTATTAAAAGTATTCGAATGACGAATATTTTGGGATAAAAAAACATCACTGTTTTATTAATTTATTTTTATTGTCATTTTGTTAAATTGTAACAAAATTTAATAATTTCCTATGAGAAAGCACTTAATTTTAATGTCGGAGTGAGTATATTAGATTGTGTGAACCTTCTTCCACGATGTTTACTCATTTAATTACTACATGCCGTTACAGGTTAACAGTAAACGACAAAAATGGCAATAAAACTAACTTGTGAACCTCATGTAGTTCAGTGCCGGAGGAATTTCGAACCAAATCACATATTATAGTGGAATTTATTCCCCAGCGGAGTTGAAATTTTGTTTAGCAATTGCTATATTATCGTCTATTATTGCAAATTTATAAATAATTATCTTTCAAATTTCCTTTTTTCCAGATAAAATGTAAAAACATCTCATTCTCTAACCAAACGATCGTGTTACTAATAAAAGCGCATAAGACATCAAAAAAGAATTGATAAGTTACAACATATCTCCCTCCTCTGTAATAGAAATTCCCACTAAATACAGTTCCAACAACAATGCGGCATACAAAGTTCAGTTCTGCCGCAAAACTTTCAATCCTACCAAAACATGTGAGAACAATCGACAATGTAATTATTACTTGGAAGAAATATAAACCAAAAAACGGTGAAAAACCGACACAATGTTGGAAATGTTTAATGTATGGATACGGCGGATAACACTGTCATTGTAGTACTGCATGTATGATATGCGCTGAACCGCATCATACGTATTCTTGCCCATTTAATACAAGAGAAAAACGTCCTGCAGTTTTCACATGTTTTAATTTCCAAAAATATGGAAAAGACAGAACAGATCATGCTGCAAATGATATAAATTGTCCTTTTCGTTCACTTTACCTAGAGACAAGAGCTAGAGTAACACGAAAAACTGCCAGGATCCAAAGGCAACAAGTGAATAACTCCTTTCAATTAAACGCCAAACCAAAACATCAGCAATAACAGGGTTAATAACAACGTAAGCTTTGCAAGCCATGTTAAAGATAGTTCTAACCTCTTTAGTATAGATGAACTTTTTGAAATATTCACTACTACAATGGATGATTTGCAAAGATGCACATCGAAAGTGCAGCAAATTAAAGTAGTGATGTCTATGGTAAAACATGTATTTTAAATGGGACTCTAACCCATTTAAAATACTTCACAAGAATGTTAACGGGATTTCATGCTTTTCTAAAATAAAACAACTAGAGTTATTATTTGAAAGAGAAAAAAATAAAATTTGCTTCGCTAAACAAAACATTCCTAACGGAAAATCATAAACCTTTTCTAAAAAACTATTGGTTTTATAGAAATGACAGAACAGACGCTAGAGGAGGGAACGTTGCACAGAGGAATGGCTTCATAAATTTTTTTGCAAAAATTATAAGGAGTGGTCGCAGAGCGCTGAAATTTGGCACCGAGAATTATATGGACCAAACTAAGAAAAAATAAAATTTTATCAAAATCAATTTCGCATAAAATTGTTCCTATCCAAGTAAAATTCTAGAAATTTGGTACATATATTTTCTGAAACAAAAGAAGAACGTATGCTAAGTTTTATTCAAATCGGGCATGCCCACCGCATACCGCCCATGCAATCCAAATGCAATACATTTTTGTGCAAAAATTATAAGGAGTGGTCGCAGAGAATTATATGGACTAAATTAAGAAAAAAATTAAATTTTATCAAAATCGGCCACGCCCACTGCCCATACAATCCAAATTGATTTTTTCGCATAAAATTGTTTATATCCTAGCCAAAGTCTAGAAATTTGGTACATACATTAATTGAAACAAAAAAGGAACGCATGCCGAGTTTCAATAAAATCGGTCACGCCCAAAACCCACTAAACCCATATATAGATACGATTTTTTTGATATTTCGTTTATTATTCGACAAAAAATTTTAAGTTTTCATCCTGTTCTCAAAACTTCCGAAAAATATATTTTTTTTAATCGAAACAAGACACTCCCTTTCATTTTATTAAAAAATCAGCTTGGGGGAAAGTGGGGCTACATTTTTTTTTCCATGAAAAATCAAAAATAAAATAATTTTTAGAGACTTATAGATTTGTGCGTATCTTGTTAACGGTTTATGATATCCCCACAATTTTTTTTTTTATTTATGAAGAAATTTTATATTTTTCAAATATGTTAAAGGTAAATGGTATTATTAGGAAAATTATACATATATAAACCACTGAATTGCGTGAAAATATAAGTAAATTTGCTTAACACCCTTGCATGGACTTTACTTCAATTTTTTAAAAATAAAATAAAATTTTTCTTAAAACTATAAGTGTACATTTCATCTTTAAACATTTCTCTACAAAACTGCATCATTTGATTTTTGAAATTGAGTGTTTGAAAAATAGACTTTTTGACACCAAAATACCTCTGTGCGTTGCTCTGCTAATCCATAAAACTATTAAACATAAGAACGTAAATATATGGAACACTAAGTCAATTGAGAATATTTATTTATTTAATTATTATTTTCAACAACCTAGCTTATTGGCCATAATCGGTTATAAATTTCTACTTAATTCTGTAGAAATTATTATCTACAACCGAGCTATTGTTGTTGTTGTAGCAGCAGTGATTGCTGAGTGAACTCGGGTCATTCTGGTGCGTAGAACCGGCTGTCGTGGGAATGACCGACCTATTGCAATATCGTCCTCTTATTCAGCACGTTATACTATTTTCTCATCTGACATTTTAAATATGACACCACCTTCAAAGGAATTCATAGTTTTAGGAGACTTTAACGCAAAACATTCACCCTGGAATTGTGATACAAATAACACTGCAGGATCCATACTTAACAATTTACAGCAATCACATAACTCCTTCCCAACTTTATATCCGCATCAACGTAATTGTACTCCGTCTACTGTAGATATTATTATTATTAGCAACTCAACACTAAATATGGAAATGAAAACACTGGATTACAAAATTGCGTCTGACCAATTGCAAGGGATTCTTCAACACCTAAAATAACTCAAGAAAATAATTATGTACCTATTGCCTGAAAAAACAATGAAATATATAAAGCTAAGGAGAAGCTATAAAGATAAAGTCAAAGATCCACTAATATAGATGAGATAAATTTCTACAAACAGTATGCAAACTTTCTAAGTAAAATTATAGACAAACAGATTAACGAAGAGCGTAACAGGAAATGGGAACATTTATTATCTAAATTAAAGCCAGGTGATAAGTCCTTTTGGAAATTAGGCAGAAGTCTACGCGGAAAAGGTAAAAATACAATTCCACACATAAATGTTGGAAATACCAAAATAACACCAGATCATTGAAAAGCTGAAATACTAGCAAACTAATTTTTCCAAGCTAATAAACTCACCATTAACTACAAACATTCAATAGACAATTTAGTTAACTCAACGGTTAATAACTTTAAATCTGAAAGCATATACTCGCATATACTTTAAATCTGAAAGGATATATACTTGGGGGATTCAAACGGTCTCCTATTAGGTCGTATTGTCATAATGTCGTAAAATATTTTTTTAATTTATACAAATTCTTGTTGTGCTGCAAACAAAAAAAGTGTTATTTTATGACAAACCGATAAACATAGTTCAAAAAGCCTTATTAGTTTATAACTTTTTTGTTTGAAACCCAACAAAAATTTGTTTAAACTAAAAAAATATTTTACGACATTATGACAATACGACCTAATAGGAGATCGTTTGAATCCCCCAACTATTTTCCGAAAATGTTTAAAAATGCTATAGTTGCCATATGCAAACCAAACAAACCAAAAAATAATCCCAATAGTTTTAGACGTATATGCTTACTAATAGGGGGGTCAGACGGCATGTATTGCTTGTGTATTGGGACATGTATTCGATACATATGGAATTCCATGTGTATGTCATAATTCACATTATACATACGATTCATAATTTCCACGTTCAAACGTACATATGTAATTGCATGTGACATAACCTCTATAAGTTTATATGTTTATTGTTTTTAACAATATATTTATTTAAAACATTTTTAAATCACAATAAATATATTTAATGCAATGAAACTTATTTTATTATGATTTTTCTTTACTCGCTTTTGTTTTTTTTATTTTGCACTCACACAGTGTTGTATTTGAAAATATGGAAAAATGTCCCAATACATGGCACAAAACACAAGCAATACATGCCGTCTGACCCCCCTTTAAGCAATATAGGAATATTTTTTTAAAAAATTATTTATGCTCGTCTCAATGAATTTGTCTTACTAACTCAGTTGTTGCTAAAGAACAATTCGGATTTAGAAAGCAACATAGTATGACTTATAAAATAAACAGGATAAAGAACGAAATACTAATCAATAAGAAAAATAAAAGATCTACCGAACTAATATTATTTGATTTAGAAAAAGCTTTTGACACCGTCTGGCATAATGGGCTCATATATAAGCTCTAAGTTCTTTGCAAATTAATTGCGGACCTCATTGACTCTAGAACGTTTAAGGTTGACATAAATAATGAAACTTCGTCAGCTAAAATTATTTCAGCAGGGTTGCCCCAAGGATCAGTTCTGTCGCCATTGCTCTATTCGATTTACACATCTGATTTTCAGGTGCCTAATAATTTCAAAATTGCATACTACGCTGATGACAGAGCTTTAATTTTTTCCAGTAAACTTACAAGTGCATTGATGAAAAAAATGGAAAAAGGATTCGTGAGTGCATGAAGTATCATCAAAAATGGAAAATTAAGAGTCATCCAGACAAGACGCAAGAAATAATTTTTCCATTTAATAAATCCCATAAAAGACTGCCTATACGCCAACTAACTGTTGTAAACAACACCATAAATATAGTAAACGAAGCTAAATATCTCGGCGTAGTATTGGATACAAAAAACTGATATACATTGTAAATGCAAACAAAGTTTCAAATATGTAATAGGTATATAATTTTAATTTGAAATTTTGTATTTGAATTGAAATGGAAAAATAAATACAAAGAAATATCCATCGATCCATCAATACTAGGGTATTCAATTAATCGGGTTTCTGGTTTAATCGGTTAATCGAGCAAATAATTAATCGAGGTTTAGATTTATTCGGTTAATAATCGGTTAATTTAAAATTATTCGATTAACCGAATAATTTATATTTTCATTTTAAATTGAAAATACAACGAATTTTGTGTACAAAAACATAAAAACAGCAAATAAGGTATTTGAGATTATTTTTTGTAAATATAATAAAAATTTGGGTTAAATAGAGATTAGAAAGATATTAACAAATACTATTTATATTTCTGAAATAGCGTGATTTGTTGAAAATTTATTTTAGAAATAGTAAAATGTCATAAAATATTCAAAGACGTTTTTCTCAAAAAGACTTTTTTTAATTATGACGTTGATGAGCGATGTGAGTTTTTTAGTGAGATCTGCTGAAATAATCGTTTATAAAATTAATATAATTTAAAAGATTTTTTTCTTTAGATTTAATAAAACTTTTCTTGGAAAAACTCTCTCGCTGATTGTATATGTTGGAGAAATCAAAAGTATGATAAAAAATATTCCTTTTTGGATTGTTTTAGATTTTGATTAATTTAATAGTTTCGTTTAGTTATGATAAAAGACTCATTTCAAAAAAAAGTTTCGTCTATACATGTAAATACAAACAAAGTTTAAAATACATGTAAATTAAATATGTCAGTTGTTATAAATACTCACTAGGGTTCTATAGCTGAAACAAAAAGTCGACTTTTCGAATTTTTCCGTTTTTTAAAAAGTCGACTTTTCGAACTTTCGACTTTCGTTTTTTAAAAAGTCGACTTTTCGAACTTTCGACTTTTGGTAATTTATAAAAGTCGACTTTTTAGTTAAATCGACTTTTTTCGACCTTTTTAGACTATTTTCGACTTTTTACCATTTCTTGTAAAAAATACATTGTTTCCACATTTATTGACGCGCCTTTTGTAATGTTTAGCAATAAAAATGAAATTTATCAAGGCGATAATAGTTAGAAGGATGTTGTGTAGAAAAAAGCTTTAATTTATAAACATTTATTTATTATTTATATTAGCATATACTACAAAAAATGCAAGTGTACCAAATTGCAATAGTTTTAGTATAATGTTGCAATTAAATTTTTTTTTAACAATCTAAAAAGTCGACTATTCGACTTTTATTGACTATTTTCGACTTTTATCGACTATTCGACTTTTATCGACTATTTTCGACTTTTATCGACTATTCGACTTTTGAGATAACATAATCGATTGTTCGACTTTTTTCCGACCATAAAGTCGATTTCGACTTTTTTCAGGAAATAGTCGATTGTTCGAACAATCGACTTATAGAACCCTAATACTCACTAGTCATGTTTATTGGATCAAGGTGTATTCAATAAGGTGAAGTTACGAGCACAGCTGATTTTTGTTAAAATGAAAATAATAAAAATCTGAAAATTGTTTAAATAAATTTGTTCAAGCAAACAAAAACCATATCTGCAAAAACAAAATAAGCAATATTGGGGCATAAATCAAGATCATCGAAACAGCTTGCAGTTGAATAATTTTTTTGGTGTTTATAGCTCTCATACTTATAAGCACAAAAATGTTAAAATTTTTGTCTGCTCTCTATTAGTTTAATAGATATATGCATTTAAAGTCAATATATATAATAGTAAATTTCTCATGTATTTGGAATATAATCTGATCATAATGGCTATCATTGAATAGTGCTTCAAAATACCTTTAATATGATATATAATATGGAACTGTTTATTAATATTTTGAACCAAAAATTACTTTTCGAATTTTTATGACAGTACTTCAGAAAAAGTGATTTTAGCGAAGCCGGTGATCGATACACCCCAGAGTTTAAAGTCCCTTCGCCCGGCCGAAGGCCGGCAATACGGAAAATATGAATATTAACAAAAAAAAAAAATTATAAAAATATAAAGTGTTGCGGGGATCTTGATTTGTTCCAATTATTCAAACAGTTAATAATCCAAAATTAATCGGTTAATCGATAGAATAACTAATATCTAGGCTTCATACGGACACCGCTAACGAAATTTATGAATAACAGTAATAAAAATTACGATTTGTTCCAAGATTTTTTTGGTATCTCAAAAAGGATATTTTGCTAATGGTGACACAATTTGATCTGCACTTTCCGCTAATTTACGTTCTTTTATGATTTTCTTTACGACGGTAAAATTAACTTTATCCATTATATTATTTTCACTTATTTTTGCAAAATTCCATCAATGTGAATATAACAACTCAACTAATCAAACTCCCGTCAGTGTTACCATATGCCCAGTTTTTCCTGTTTTTACAAAAAGTTTAATTTTTAACCTTCGCTTTACCAAAGGTTTTTTTATGTACATGGTTTACCAATACCCACCCGGGTGGTACTGTACTTCTATATATATATCCGACAAACAAAATTTTAAAAAATCGTAAAAACAGTATAAAAAGGTTCAAATGTATTTATTAAATTATATAGAACTCTAAAATTTGCTCCGTGAGTCTAAATTTTATTTAAATCGAAACAAAATGAAAAAAACTATTACCCCCATTTTCTCAATTTCTGGTTATTTTTTATCGTGACGATAAACTGACAGTTCTCTTACAATAAAAGTGTTAATTGGAGGTTTATCGTTACGACAAACGATAACCAGATATTGTGAAAATGGGGTTAAACTAATCAAAACCGAGAGGTCACCGGGGTGGGTATTGGTAAAGCGAAGGTTAAAAAAGTTTTTTGGAAAATTTTAAATTTATATCAATGCTTTTAATTTAAAGAAATAAAATTTTTATAAAAAAATTTAATTGAATGAATACAACATGATTTTAAAGGCCATTTTTTGAGATCGTATTTAAATATGAATTATTTTTAAGATCTATTTAAATACGAAAATGAGTTTCTCAGTGCTTTTTTAAATGATACTTAAATGGCCAACGTTAGCCATTTAAATTCTATTTAAGTTTCATCAACTACCATAAGTTTTTGACAGCTGACTTTTGTTGTTTGGTTTTTTTTTCACTCTATTGCAGCGCTGTATTTTTTTTACAGCGTCTTGCAGAAACTACAATTCCGATGCGCGGCAATTGGAGCTCTTTTATGCATTTCCTACCAATAATTTTATTGTTTAATAAACTTTTTTTCTTACTGGGCAAAATTTATCAATTTTTGTTTTGGTTGATCAGCTGTTTTAAGCAAAACTATAAATAAATTTTTGATATTTAGTAGTGCTACCATTATTTAAATAAGAAAAATTATATAGTCCCCTTTTACCATGGTATAATGATATACAAGGTGACATTAATCAAACAGCTGATTATTTTTTGCTCGAGTTTGTTAACAACTTTCATCTTGTGAACCTTTTTTTGCTGTAATTTATATATATTTAGCAGCTGTTTTTGACACTATAAAAGTTATTGGTTTTTGTATTGTTGTATTTGTTGCCGTAATTCCCCTTTTACCAAAGTAAATTAATAAAGTAGCGACAGTACTACAACAAATACAACATTTACAAAAACCACAAGCAATTTTGTTTTTGGTTTAAGGTCTGAGCCGTCAAAGTTGCCTTATGTTGTTTTTGCTTTTGGGCTTGTTGTATTTTTCGCCACAACAACCACAAGTGGATTGACAGTTCAGACCAAAGTAAAAAAAATAGTCAGCTGTTCTACTGAGTCTACTTTATTAATTTACTTTGCCTTTTACAATGCAGAAATTGAATGGTTGACAGACGAAGTTTGTGAGCGAGGGGTTGAAGAGGTAGAGCAAGGCGAATTTATACAAGGTGGAGTCAGTCAATCAGCTGATTACTCTTTTTTCGCTTGTTTGGTTCTAACACCTGTCAAAACTTGTTTTTATACTTCAATATCTACATATTCAAAGCTAATTAACAAAATATTTATATTTTGCATAAATAAGTAAAGCCCTCACTATTCAATTATCTACACTATATTTAGTTTTAATGCATATTTGTTTAATTTTTAATTTCTGTTTTTTGACATTTGTTAAGACCATTTGTTGTTTTTGTAGAATTACCACCATCTTGTATAAATTCGCCTTGAGGTAGAGTGTGTATTACACAGGTTTAGGTTAGTTCAAAAGAGAATGAGAAAAATGTCTGCCTTTCAATTTCTGCATTGTAAAAGGGGACTTACGCATACACCTTATAATCATTACGCCATGCCTTTTACAATGGCGGGGGGTTGAAGAGGCAGAGCAAGGCGTATTTAACAAGGTGACAGCAGTGGCGAATTGAAATAAATACAGGCGAATTCACTTATTTTTTATATATAGAGTTTGACATACGGACGTACGGGCGAATATTTTTTATATATGTAGTTTGACATTTGTGCGTGCTATTTCTATAATCAGCTGTGCTGCCGATGGCACCTTATTAAATGCACCTTGAGGCAGAGTGTGTAGCAGAGAACGGATTGAAAACATTCACGTTTACTGCCCATTCATAAATTCATTGCTATTGCATTGCCTTTAATCGACAATAACAAAAAATATGCCGGGGTATGCGTATGATTGGTTCCAGAGAAAAATGACTTCCTCCAAAATTACCAAAAAAAATCGTTGCTGATTTATTACGGGAAACGTGGGAAGTGGCTCGGTACAAGCCATATATATTATGAAAGTAGACAGTTTTTGGAACATAATGAGACAATCGTATTAAAAATCGTGTGAGTGGTCCCATAGAAAAATGGATTCCTCCAAAATGGCCAAGAAAAATCGTTGCTGATTTATTACGGGAAATCATTTTTCTATGGAACCACTCACACTCACACCAATACCCATTAATTGGGTATTTTTACTTCCCGGTTTTTTAAATGCCCAAAATCGAATTTATCTCGTCGACGCTATCTTGGTTCACGTCAAAATTTATGTTTGTGTTCGTGCTAGGGTTCTATAAGTCGATTGTTCGAACAATCGACTATTTCCTGAAAAAAGTCGACTTTTCGACCTTTCGACTTTTTCCGTTTTTTAAAAAGTCGACTTTTCGAACTTTCGACATTTTTCGTTTTTTAAAAAGTCGACTTTTCGAACTTTCGACTCTTGGTAATTTATAAAAGTCGACTTTTCGAACTTTCGACTTTTTAGTTAATCGACTTTTTTAGACTATTTTCGACTTTTTTAGACTATTTTCGACTTTCCGACTATTTTCGACTTTTTTCAACTTTTTACCATTTCTTGTAACAAATACATAGTTTCTACATTTATTGATGCCCCTTTTGTAATGTTTAGCAATAAAAATGAAATTTATCACGGCGATAATAGTTAGAATAATGTTGTGTAGAAAAAAGCTTTAATTTATAAACATTTATTTATTATTTATATTAGCATACACTACAAAAAATGCAAGTGTACCAAATTGCAATAGTTTTAGTATAATGTTGGAATTAAATTTTTTTTAACAATCTAAAAAGTCGACTATTTTCGACTTTTATCGACTATTCGACTTTTATCGACTATTTTCGACTTTTATCGACTATTCGACTTTTGAGATAACATAATCGATTGTTCGACTTTTTTCCGACCAAAAAGTCGATTTCGACTTTTCGACTTTTTTCAGGAAATAGTCGATTGTTCGAACAATCGACTTATAGAACCCTAGTATATATGTGTTTGTTTCGACTTTACATAAATTACCAAAAGTCAAAAGTTCAAAAAGTCGACTTTTTAAAAAAACGGAAAAGTTGAAAGATCGAAAAGTCGTTCGATTGTTCGAACAATCGACTATTTCCTGAAAAAAGTCGAAAAGTCGATATCGACTTTTTGGTCGGAAAAAAGTCGAACAATCGATTATGTTATCTCAAAAGTCGAATAGTCGAATATAGTCGATAAAAGTCGAAAATAGTCGATAAAAGTCGAAAAAAGTCGAATAGTCGATAAAAGTCGACTTTTTAGATTGTTAAAAAAATATTTCACTTGCATTTTTTGTAGTGTATGCTAATATATGTAAATAATAAATAAATTAATTTTTTTTAAAATAAAGCTTTTTTTCTACACAAAATTCTTACAACATTATTCTAACTATTATCGGCTTGATAAATTTCATTTTTATTGCTAAACATTACAAAAGGCGCATCAAATGGTAAAAAGTTGAAAAAAGTCGGAAATAGTCGAAAAAAATCGCAAATAGTCGGAAAGTTGAAAATAGTCGAAAAAAGTCGATTAACTAAAAAGTCGAAAGTTCGAAAAGTCGACTTTTCAAAAACTACCAAAAGTCGAAAGTTCGAAGAGTCGACTTTTTAAAAAACGGAAAAAGTCGAAAAGTCGACTTTTTCTTTCAGCTATAGACCCTAATATTTATTGCTTCATTTCATGTGGAGCAAGGTGCATTTAATAAGATGCCATCGGGAGCACAGCTGATTACAGAACTGGTACGCGATAATGTCAAACTACATATATAATTAATAAAAGAATTCGCATATATTTATTTCAATTCGCCGCTGCTGTCAACATGTTAAATACGCCTTGTGGAGGATGTTAAAAAGTTCAAACGCGTGGAGAAACAGAAGAAATTAAATATAAAACAACAAGAACAATGTGTATCAAACTACACAAATAAAAAATATTCGCCGAATTCACCTTATTTTTTATATATAGAGCAATGATGTTCATTTCATTGTGCTTTCGCGCTGAGTAACAACACACATATTCTTATTCTCTTTAAAAGAGCATAACAAATGTGGCATTTTTTTAGAAATTCATTAAGCATTGTTGTTGGTTGGTTTTTGGACATAGCATAGCAAACACACGCGTTTCAATTACAATTGAACACAAAACAACAAAGTCAGAAATAAATAAAAAAAATTTGAGAGAATTTCGGCCGTATAATGTATATTCTTTTATTTCCTTAAAATTTAAATTACATTCATTTAATAAATTGGTTATATCTGGCAAAAATTCTAAATCTAAACATTCTTTATTTTGTTCTTAATTTAAGTGTTTGACATTATGTTTGCTGGGTAGCTCTCACCAATACATCTTCATTTTTATTTTTGAACATCACTGTTATAGAGTTTGACATACGGGCGAATATTTTTTATATATGTAGTTTGACATTTGTGCGTGCTATTTCTATAATCAGCTGTGCTGCCTTATTAAATGCACCTTGATACAAACACATTTTCTCATGGCGATTTTATATATCAGGTGGTGTTGATAGCACAACTGGGGGTCAGTCGTAAAGTAAGTCTAGGTTGATTAACAACTCGCGCGTCATTCCAATTATTTTTTAAGTGCAATTAGCACAGAATATACAGAAGTGTCAAATTTGACGTTTAAAAAACGCCAAATCAGATGTTAGGGCAGTTCTCATAAAAAGAGATAGCAATATATTTTGTACTACAATATCAGTGATGTGTTAAAGCAAAACGCTATATACAACACGAATTTGGTAGACAAAGAAATGTGAACAAAACAAATAAATTTGTAAAACAATTTTTTCGTAGTCTGTGGCACAAAATTTTTTAAAATGAAAAATTATAAAAATGTGTGTATTGTTTACGTGTAAATTTAAATGAAACAAAATTCTTGGTTGTTTTTTACATTTGCAAAATAAAACTCCACATGTACAATGGCAATTAAAAGTGAAATATTACAAAAATAAATGATTGCATCCAACTAAATCGGAAAGAAATTGAATTATTGCGGCAGAAAATTAAGACTAAAACAAAATAAAAAGGGCAGTTACTAAAAATGAAACAAATATAGAACTATATTATTTTCTGTCTCGTGACGCCTCTGTATACTTTGTGGCAATTAGACCCGTTTAAGTTTTTTTTGCCTTCGACAATTATGCGTCTCACTCTAACACGCGTCTGTTGTAAGGCTTCGTATAACGGTTCCTGTTTTACGTCGTTTGCACCAACCGCGTGTCTTTTAATTTGATAAACCCTGGTGGAGACAATTAAAACTCTTTGTTAAAGGTGGGTCAGACGACATGTATTGCTTGTGTTTTGTGCCATGTATTGGGACATTTTTCCACATGTAAACATATACATACCGTGTGATCCATATGAAACTTTGTGTATGTACAATACATGTGTATTACTCGTGACATTTTTGAAATTAGAGCATGTTCTATTTTCGTGTGTATTACAGTGTTGTATTTTGAAATACAACACTGTGTGAGTGGAAAATAAAAAAAAAACAGAACAAAAAAGAGTAAAGAAAAATCATAACAAAATATATTTATTGTTATTTAAAAATGTTTTAAATAAATATATTGTTAAAAACAACAAACATATAATCTAATAGAGGTTATGTCACATGCAATTACATATGTACGTTTGAACGTGGAAATTATGAATCGTATGTATAAAGCAGTCATGCCCAAGCCCTATACTCTTGGTACTCCTTTGTTTTTGTAAATGCTCTAATAGGGGGGTCAGACGGCATGTATTGCTTGTGTATTGGGACATGTATTCGATATATAGGGAATTCCATGTGTATGTCATAATTCACATTATACATACGATTCATAATTTCCACGTTCAAACGTACATATGTAATTGCATGTGACATAACCTCTATAAGTTTATATGTTTATTTTTTTTAACAATATATTTATTTAAAACATTTTTAAATCACAATAAATATATTTAATGCAATGAAACTTATTTTATTATGATTTTTCTTTACTCGCTTTTGTTTTGTTTTTTTTTTATTTTGCACTCACACAGTGTTGTATTTGAAAATACAACACTGTTATACACACGAAAATAGAACATGCTCTAATTGCCAAAAATGTCACGAGTAATACACATGTATTTTACATACACAAAGTTTCATGTGGATCACACGGTATGTATATGTTTACATATGGAAAAATGTCCCAATACATGGCACAAAACACAAGCAATACATGCCGTCTGACCCCCCTTTAAGCTATAAGCTGTGTGCTTTGTATACTCACTAGAGCACTCAGCACTAGCAATATAAAATACACAAACAACTTTGTCTTACGCTGCGTTTACACATGCAAGTAGATTGATGAAAGTTGATAATACGTATTATTATCGAAAATGTCGAAAATACATCGAAATGTCTACAAGTTGCTTGAGCGTTTACACATGCAAGTAAAAGTTCATTTTATAAATGTTAGCGAAGGAGAATGATGTCTTCAAAATGCCACAAATATAAGAATATTACAGCTAATTCGATAAATAAACCTTTTATATATCAGCATTTGTTATTTTTAAGTCCATTTGCGGCTTGAAACCAAATTTTATTATTTTTATTCATAACAATAAAGTGTTACCATGATATTCAAATATAAAAATTTCTGGGGAAAATGTTAGGTTAACAATTTTTATAGATATTAGTAACAATTTTATTTATTAAAACTAATGAAATTGCTATTTTTACGAAAACGATAAGCATTAGTGGTCATTTGTACGATTTTCTTTTACAAAAATACATAAAATAAGTTAAAAATATAATTATTATTTTACCACCTTCTGATAAATTTTTTAAAAGCTATTTATTGGCAACTCTATTTGTCATCACTTGTATGAAAGTGTCGAAAATCACTGTCCACCTAAATTCAGTAGGCAGTGAGCTGCAAGTGGCTGCATGTGTGATTGTGTTAGTGCAAAAGTATGTATGTATTGTGTTTTTCGAACTGTTACTTGCATGTGTAAACGCTAGGTTATTATTTTTTTTGTCGTTCTTCAAAGCAATAACACTTTCATATGCTTTGCTGGTAAACATTGACGACTGCGATCATCAATGTAGATTTTGTTTTTGTTTATCGTATGATATTTTAAAAATGTTTGTTTTGAAAGTGAGTTTTTTTTTCTTTGTATGAATTGGTTTTAACAACAAAAAATATTGAATAAAAATAGTTTTTCTTTAAATGTATTGGTGTTTACTCTTCCATAAGGAACTTGTGGGCACCCCTGGTATAAAGTGAATTTTGACATACACATGGAATTCCATATGTATCGAATACATGTCCCAATACACAAGCAATACATGCCGTCTGACTCCCCTATAAGTGGTACTCATTTTCCCTGTCACCCTGTTAAAGGTGTTTATTTTGTCACACACATAAGGGTTAAGTAGAAAAACTAATTACATAGATTCACCTTACATACAATATTCGTATGTTATTAGCAATAAATAAAGAACCTATGAATTTTACGTGTCATTGGAAAAATGTTTTATCCATATTTTGTATGTCAAATGCCATTAATACATGCCAGAAGTTGTAAACAGTAAAATCAAATTAAAACTGTGCTAAAGAAATTGATTTAATCAATAGTACTTTAATTTTTTAGTTATAAATTAATAATTTTTTATTCATTATTGTGCAAAAACAAAAATTTCACAAATTAAAAAATAAAATTTTAATTTAATGACAGCTAACTATTATAAACAAATAAGAAATTTTTACAGTCTAATTCAAAAATAAAACTCTGATGTACTCGCGATGTCCCCTCAGAAGATTCGATTGATTTTGTTTTACCAAATGTCAAAAAACAGAAATGAAACAATAAAATGTGATTTGAAACTTAAAATAGTGTGTATAACTGAATAGTGGTGGATTAACTGATTTATGTTATGATTTATAAAAATAAATATTTTGTTAAAAAATTAGTTTTGACGGGCACTAGAACCCAACAAGCGAAGAAAATATTAATCAGCTGTTTGACTGACTCACCTTGATTACTATTATGTCACTTTTGATACTATTATGTCACTTTTCATAATATTACGGATTTCGAAAATGAAATTAAAATCTTTGTTAAACTATTTTTTACTCCACATCTTGACAAGCCATCGTTTGAATCGCACAAGAACAAATGGTTGGCAGCATTAAGCCAAGGTCTATTAATAAGGTCTGAGCAACTCTACAACAATATAAAAACAAAAAGAAAAACTGACATTTTGTTTGTGTAAAACTATAATGAGCTTGTCAAAAACAGCGTATATTTCAAGGCGAATTCACAATAAGGTTGTATCGATAGCACAGCTAATCACTTGTTTAGATGCTCAAGCTGTCAAATTCACTATAGTGAATTCCACAACAAACCCAGAAGCAACAAAAACAAAAGGCAGACTTTGACAGCTCAAGTAAACATAAACAAAATTTTTGAAAAGCACAGTATGTAAACACAAAGGAGCAAAAAAACGATCAGCTGATTAGTTGCACCTTAATAGACCTTGCATTAAGCTAAGTATGTACACTAGGGTTATATAGCTGAAACAAAAAGTAGACTTTTCGACCTTTCGACTTTTTCCGTTTATTAAAAAGTCGACTTTGCGAACTTTCGACCTTTTTCTTTTTTTAAAAAGTCGACTTTTCGAACCTTCGACTTTTGGTAACTTGTAAAAGTCGACTTTTTTCGTTTTTTAAAAAGTCGACTTTTCGAACTTTCGACTTTTTTCGTTTTTTAAAAAGTCGACTTTTCAACTTTTGGTAAATTGTAAAAGTCGACTTTTCGAACTTTCGACTTTTTAGTTAAATCGACTTTTTTCGACTATTTTCGTCTTTTTTAGACTATTTTCGACTTTCCGACTATTTTCGACTTTTTTCAACTTTTTACCACTTCTTGTAAAACGTACATAGTTTCTACATTTATTGATGTGCCTTTTGTAATGTTTAGCAATAAAAATGAAATTTATCAAGGCAATAATAGTTAGAAGAATGTTGTGTAGAAAAAAGCTTTAATTTATAAACATTTATTTATTATTTATATTAGCACACACTACAAAAAATGCAAGTGTATTGCAACAGTTTTAGTATAATGTTGCAATTAAATATTTTTTTTAACAATCTAAAAAGTCGACCTTTATCGACTATTCGACTTTTTTCGACTTTTATCGACTATTTTCGACTTTTATCGACTATTCGACTTTTATCGACTATTTTCGACTTTTATCGACTATTCGACTTTTGAGATAACATAATCGATTGTTCGACTTTTTTCCGACCAAAAAGTTGATTTCGACTTTTATACCATGTTCACACGACGGCATTATTCGTCATTCACGCTCTCATTCGTCATTCAACCCCCAATTACGAACTGAATTACATGATTCGCCATACAAAATTTCAAGTGCGAATTACCTTGTTCGTACGTAATTCAGTTTGAATTACCTTATGAATTACGAAAATCAGCTGTCCAAACAAAAATGTCAAAACAAAATAAAGAAAAAGATTTTTGTATTAAATAAATAAATTAATAGAAATAAAAAGTCTGATTAAAGTTAAATTCATTTGTAGAAGTAGCAGCTCTGCCATTCTTTCAGCCCACACCTCTAATAAAGCCCGCTCGCTTCCCTGGTCCCACTTGCTTGCACTTTTCTTTTTTCTAATAATGAAAATAATAATTAAATTATATTTATCTAATTAATAAGCTACAATTTTATGTTTTTACTTACCTTTTTTATCCATTGCCAAATCACAAATTCGCACCAAACAAACAAAATAAACAAAACGTGTAAACAGAAGAAAAAAAACAAGAAGAAGAAATAAATAAATGTCAAACTAAATTACGAATGTTGTCGTGTAAACAGGTTGATTCGCAATCGTAATTCAAAACGCGAATTAAGTAATTCAGACTGCCGTGGAAACATGGCATTAGACTTTTATCAGCAAAAAGTCGATTGTTCGAACAATCGATTTATAGAACCCTAATGTACACAAGGTTGTCAGATTGTCAGGAATATGCTCAGAAAATGGTTATCTTGAAATATATGGGTGTTAACCATTTATTGAACATTTTCTGACAATATTGTAAGAATATGACAACCGTGTATACGTAGCTTTACCCTATGTCTCCACGTAGCAATATTTATTGCTGCAATTGTCAAATTTGATTGCGTCAATGAAATTTGCGAGTGTAGACCGCAAATTGCCATATGTAGCAATCCATTGCGCAATGATTGCTCTGCTGATTGTCTGAGCAATTATTGCTAAGCAATAAGCTGTCAGTTCAGTTGTCATTAATGTAAAATTTCTTCTTTCTATGATTCGATGCGATTAATTCATCCATATTTAATTTATTTAAGAACCAAAACAAACAAAAAAACAAAGAAATTAATGAAAAAATCATTTAACGTAAAATAAACCACAGTTTTTCATAGAACTTCTCGCTTTGAAAATTTTGTATTTGTGACGAACGTTTTCTCCACCTAAAGCAATCAGCAATCACTCTGCTGTTGCTCTGCCGACGTTATTGCTTGAGCTTAGCAATAAAAATTGCTACGTGGAGACCTAGGGTTATAAACAATGGCCCATAATCATAGTCAAAAATAAAGTACATTTTAAGAGAATTAAACTCGACTTTACTTTTTTTTTTTTCATCATTTATTTATTGTATCTTCATTATTTAATGAACTAACAATAAGTGGTTCAAATCTTATATCTAATATTATTATTTAATTAGTCCAGCCAGTGCCGGACGAAAAAATTTTGTGTTCATGGTTGTTTTGGTTAAATATCACTTTACTTAAGAGTGGACTTTAGGTCTATCATAGACAAGTTAAAGTATACTTCTGACGTTGAAGTCGACTCTAAATATAAAACTAGCTGAAGTTGTTTTTAACTCGTTTAACAACAACATCAGCAGTTCTTCGCCGAGTAAAAAAGTTCGTCACAAAGTAAAAAATGTTTAAGTTACAAGATATTGGTAGAGAATTTGCAATTATTGAACAGTTATCAATAAAATTAGTACCAAAATATCGAAATTATGATATTAATCTTATCTTTTCCATTTTTCCACATCAAACAACTTTCTTTCTTTAGATGTCCCGGTTACTTTTATTGTTTACGTTTTTTGGATTTTTTTTTTTAATTTTGTATGTCAGCTGTTCAGCGTTGCCACTTGTCTGTTTTTTGTTGTATATTGTATGAAAACATTTTCAACATTTGCGGTGGCACCCAGTTAAAGTCGGTTCAATTTAAAACATACTTTAATTTTGACTATGATTGCAAATTAATAAAAAATAGGTTTTTATTTTAAAGTTGTTTTTAAAAAGAACCGACTTTAGTGTTTGACTATGATTATGGGCCAATTTGTTCATGGTCTTGTGTGGGGAATACGTATGTATGTACATATTCATAGTATTCTTTGTAAGCTTTGTCTACAACTGACATGAAATGCTTAACATTAACCTGATGTTACTGTTATGAATAGACGAATCTTGTTAGCGTTTTTCTCATGTTTTAATACGGTTGTTAAACCATGTGTTTTAACAACTCTTTTATAACATGAAATGACGTTTAAGCTTGACAGCAGTCATTTTGTTCCTTTTTTTTCATTTACAACACGATTTCACAAATTAACTGCACTTAAATCACAAAGAAATAAAACACGCTCACAATTTTTTAGAATTTGCTTCGCTAACAATCAAAAAATAATGAAATATCTTAAGATATGTACGATACTCCACCATTAACATATTAAAAACATTAAATGAATCATGTTTTAACAGCATTTCATGTCTGTTGTAGACGCTATGTAAATTAAAAATAATTTGTTCATGTTCTTGTGTGGGGAATACATGTGTATGTTCATCTTTATATTATTCTTTGAAACTTTTAAAAATGTACATAAAAGGGTCGCCATGAACAAAACAAGTTTTTTAACAATATTGTATAAACATTTTTTAAATCAAACGTATGATAAAGAATTTGTTTTGTTAACTAGCGTTTGCACAAAAAAGTAACCAAGGTACTCGTTAGCCCAGCTGAGCATCAGCTGTTTTACACCAACTGTCAGAATTTGTATAATTGTGTGTGTTTGCATGTTTTTAATGCGTCCACTTTTTCCCGTTGTTTTATATTCAATTTATTTTGATTCTCCACGCGTTTGAACTATTTATTGAACATTTTAACATCCTCCACATGAAATGAAGCAATATATAGAAATCTTACACCGGTTTCAAGGTGCATTGACTGGGTTGTTGTAACCCTATGTCTCCACGTAGCAATTTTTATTGCTAAACACAAGCCAAGGCGTATTTAACAAGGTGACAGCAGTGGCGAAATGAAATAAATACAGGCGAATTCACTTATTTTTTATATATAGAGTTTGACATACGGGCGAATATTTTTTATATATGTAGTTTGACATTTTTGCGTGCTATTTCTATAATCAGCTGTGCTGCCGATGGCACCTTATAAGCACAAGCAATAACGTCGGCAGAACAACAGCACAGCGATTGGTTTAGGTGGAGAAAACGTTCGTCACAAATACAAAATTTTCAACGCGAGAAGTAGTATGAAAAATTGATGTGTATTTTGCTTATATTTTGTGTTGATTGATTTTTTTCACTAATTTCTTTGTTTTTTTTACTTTTGGTACTTAAATATATATAAATTAATCGCACTGAATCATAGAAAGAAGAAATTTTACATTAATGAATACTGAACTGACAGCTAATTGCTCAGGCAATCAGTAAAGCAATCATTGCGCAATGGATTGCTACATATGGGTAATTCCACGAGAATCGCTACCACGACTGAAAACACAAAAACCCTTGAAACTTTTTTTCAAGATGATTTGAATAGAAGAAAATAATAAAATGTTACTATGTGAAAGTATTTAGATCACATTACATGATTTTAAAGACAAAAATAATAGTTTAAACTGATTATATTTAATTTTTTAATGTTTTAGGTATTTTTAGGCTAAAATTGCAGCAAAAACTGGGCTCCCAATTAGCTTGTAGTATGAAATGAATTGGACTCTGATTGTTTTTTTTTTGCTATTTTCAAATTGTTTATTGAACCGAATGTATATTTTCTATTAATTTTTTTAGTTTTTCTATACATATATTTACAGAACATATATTGTTTTTTATAAGAGAAAAATCTGTCACGTACGGTATGTCATGTACGGTATTAAATTTTATTTATTATAAAATCCTCCAAAGATTGTTTTTATTTAAATATGACGGATGGTAAAGGAAAAATCGTTATACGATAACGATTCTCACGATTCGAATATTTTCGCATATTTCTACATGTACCTCAAAATGAGTTCCGTTTTATGTCCCGTGCGATACACCTTTATCTCGTTCAATATTTTGGACAACAATATTTCGAAAGAACTTTTTATTATTATTTTAAAATTGTACATAGTAGATTTAATTACCTATTTATTTCTGAGTAAGTATATATATGTATATGTATGTATGTATGTATGTATGTATGTATGTATGTATGTATGTATGTATGTATGTATGTATGTATGTATGTATGTATGTATGTATGTATGTATGTATGTATGTATGTATGTATGTATGTATGTATGTATGTATGTATGTATGTATGTATGTATGTATGTATGTATGTATGTATGTATGTATGTATGTATGTATGTATGTATGTATGTATGTATGTATGTATGTATGTATGTATGTATGTATGTATGTATGTATGTATGTATGTATGTATGTATGTATGTATGTATGTATGTATGTATGTATGTATGTATGTATGTATGTATGTATGTATGTATGTATGTATGTATGTATGTATGTATGTATGTATGTATGTATGTATGTATGTATGTATGTATGTATGTATGTATGTATGTATGTATGTATGTATGTATGTATGTATGTATGTATGTATGTATGTATGTATGTATGTATGTATGTATGTATGTATGTATGTATGTATGTATGTATGTATGTATGTATGTATGTATGTATGTATGTATGTATGTATGTATGTATGTATGTATGTATGTATGTATGTATGTATGTATGTATGTATGTATGTATGTATGTATGTATGTATGTATGTATGTATGTATGTATGTATGTATGTATGTATGTATGTATGTATGTATGTATGTATGTATGTATGTATGTATGTATGTATGTATGTATGTATGTATGTATGTATGTATGTATGTATGTATGTATGTATGTATGTATGTATGTATGTATGTATGTATGTATGTATGTATGTATGTATGTATGTATGTATGTATGTATGTATGTATGTATGTATGTATGTATGTATGTATGTATGTATGTATGTATGTATGTATGTATGTATGTATGTATGTATGTATGTATGTATGTATGTATGTATGTATGTATGTATGTATGTATGTATGTATGTATGTATGTATGTATGTATGTATGTATGTATGTATGTATGTATGTATGTATGTATGTATGTATGTATGTATGTATGTATGTATGTATGTATGTATGTATGTATGTATGTATGTATGTATGTATGTATGTATGTATGTATGTATGTATGTATGTATGTATGTATGTATGTATGTATGTATGTATGTATGTATGTATGTATGTATGTATGTATGTATGTATGTATGTATGTATGTATGTATGTATGTATGTATGTATGTATGTATGTATGTATGTATGTATGTATGTATGTATGTATGTATGTATGTATGTATGTATGTATGTATGTATGTATGTATGTATGTATGTATGTATGTATGTATGTATGTATGTATGTATGTATGTATGTATGTATGTATGTATGTATGTATGTATGTATGTATGTATGTATGTATGTATGTATGTATGTATGTATGTATGTATGTATGTATGTATGTATGTATGTATGTATGTATGTATGTATGTATGTATGTATGTATGTATGTATGTATGTATGTATGTATGTATGTATGTATGTATGTATGTATGTATGTATGTATGTATGTATGTATGTATGTATGTATGTATGTATGTATGTATGTATGTATGTATGTATGTATGTATGTATGTATGTATGTATGTATGTATGTATGTATGTATGTATGTATGTATGTATGTATGTATGTATGTATGTATGTATGTATGTATGTATGTATGTATGTATGTATGTATGTATGTATGTATGTATGTATGTATGTATGTATGTATGTATGTATGTATGTATGTATGTATGTATGTATGTATGTATGTATGTATGTATGTATGTATGTATGTATGTATGTATGTATGTATGTATGTATGTATGTATGTATGTATGTATGTATGTATGTATGTATGTATGTATGTATGTATGTATGTATGTATGTATGTATGTATGTATGTATGTATGTATGTATGTATGTATGTATGTATGTATGTATGTATGTATGTATGTATGTATGTATGTATGTATGTATGTATGTATGTATGTATGTATGTATGTATGTATGTATGTATGTATGTATGTATGTATGTATGTATGTATGTATGTATGTATGTATGTATGTATGTATGTATGTATGTATGTATGTATGTATGTATGTATGTATGTATGTATGTATGTATGTATGTATGTATGTATGTATGTATGTATGTATGTATGTATGTATGTATGTATGTATGTATGTATGTATGTATGTATGTATGTATGTATGTATGTATGTATGTATGTATGTATGTATGTATGTATGTATGTATGTATGTATGTATGTATGTATGTATGTATGTATGTATGTATGTATGTATGTATGTATGTATGTATGTATGTATGTATGTATGTATGTATGTATGTATGTATGTATGTATGTATGTATGTATGTATGTATGTATGTATGTATGTATGTATGTATGTATGTATGTATGTATGTATGTATGTATGTATGTATGTATGTATGTATGTATGTATGTATGTATGTATGTATGTATGTATGTATGTATGTATGTATGTATGTATGTATGTATGTATGTATGTATGTATGTATGTATGTATGTATGTATGTATGTATGTATGTATGTATGTATGTATGTATGTATGTATGTATGTATGTATGTATGTATGTATGTATGTATGTATGTATGTATGTATGTATGTATGTATGTATGTATGTATGTATGTATGTATGTATGTATGTATGTATGTACGTATGTACGTATGTATGTATGTATGTATGTATGTATGTATGTATGTATGTATGTATGTATGTATGTATG